>NC_069386.1:4071363-4384545 GCF_027475565.1 Acinonyx jubatus | reverse complement strand
CAGAATAGTGCAGTTTGTTTTCAGCTAAAGAAGTCCCTTTAACATTTCTTGTAAGGCTGATTTAGTGGTGATGAACTTCTTTAGCTTTTTGCTTATCTGGAAAACTCTTTGTGTCTCCAACTATTCTGAATGATAGCCTTGCCAGGTAGAGTATTTTCGGGTGCAGGTTTTTCCCTTTTAGCAGTTTGAATATGTCTGGCCTGCAAAGTTTCTGCAAAAAATCTGCTGACCTTTAAGCTGAAAAGAAATGGCACTAATTAACAAGAAAACACACGAAAGTAAAAATGTTACTGGAAAAGGTAAACATACAGTAAAAGTAGCAGATTAATCACTTCTAAAGCTAGTATGAAGCTCAAAAGACAAAAGTAGTAAAATTAAGTTACAATAATTAAGGGATATATAAAATAAAACAGTGTAAAACCTGACATCAAAAACAAAATGGAGGGGTTAGTAAAAATGTATTTTTGGAATATGTTCAAATTTAAGTTGCTGTCAACTTAGAATAGCTGTTAAATACATAGGACAATATATGTGAATCCTCAGAGTAACCACAAAGCAAATCGTAGAGCAAATACACAAAAGAAAATGAGAAAGAAATCTAAGCATAACATAAAGTTCTCAAACCAGAAAGAAAGAGAAAGAGAAGAAAGGAACAGAGAGGAACTACAAAAACATCCAGAAAACAGTTAACAAAATGGCAGTAAGTACATACCTATCAGTAATTACTTTGAATGTAAATAGACTAAATTCTCTGATCAAAAGACATTGTGCTTGAATTAAAAATTAATTGAAGGGTGTCTGGGTGGCTCAGTTGGTTAAACATCCGACTCTTAGTTTCAGCTCGGGTCATGATCTGTGGTTTGTGAGTTTGAGCCCCACATGGGGCTCCGGGCTGACAGCGCAGAGTCTGCTTGGGATTCTCTCTCTGCCCCTCCCCCACTCGTGTGTGCTCGTTCTCTCTCTCTCTCTCTCTCTCGCTCTCAAACTTAAAAAAAATTTTAATAAAATAAAAATAAAAACATTAAAAATTTTTAAAAAGACTCATCTGTGTGCCTGCCTATGAGAGACTCACGTCAGAAGTAAGGGCACACACAGAATGAAAGGGGAGAGATTGGAAAAGATATAAGCTGGAAACAAAAAGCTGTTGTAACTACACTCATATGAGACAAAATAGACTTTAAAATAAAGCCTGTAATGAAAAAGAAGGGCATTACCTAATGATAAAGAGGTCAACCAAGCAAGAAGATAAAACACTTATAAATATATATGCATCCAACATAGAAACACCAAAGTATATAAAGCAAATATTAACAGATGTAAAGGGAGAAATTGACAATATAATTATAGTAGGGGGCTTTAACACCCCACTTAAATCAGTGGATAGATCATTCACACAGAGAACACAATAAGGAAATGTTGGCTTTGAACAATACTTTAGACCAGATGAAGTTAATAGGTACACACAGAACGTTTGATCCAAAAAACAGGCAAGATACACATTCTTCTCAAGTGCACATGCAGCATTCTCCAGGATAGAGCATGTTAGGCCACAAAAGAAGTCTCAATACTTTCAACAGGATTGAAATCATAGCAAGCGTCTTTTCCAACTACATACAGTGGTATGAAACCAGAAATCAATTACAAGAGGAAAACTGGAAAAACCACAAAAATGTAGAGAATAAAACAACATGTTACTGAACAGCCAGTGGGCCATCAGAAATCAAAGGAGGAATTTTTTAAAATGCTCAGGAACAAATGAAAAAAGAAATACAACGTACCAAAATCTGTGGGATGCGCAAAAGTGGTTCTAAGAGGAAAGTTCATAACAATACAAGCCTACCTCAAGAAACAAGAAAAATCGCAAACAATAACCTTCCATCTAAAGGAACGAGAAGAACAACAAACAAAGCTCAACGTTAGTAGAAGGAAGGAAATAATAATCAGGGCAGAATAAATAAATAGAGATTTTAAGAACTCAGTGAAACTAATAGCTGGTTCACTGAAAAGATAAAACTGACAAACATTTAGCTAGACTCACCAAGAAAGAGAGGGCTCAAATAAATAAAATCAGAGATGAAAGGAGAACTTACAACAGACACCACAGAAACACAAACAATTATAAGAGACAACTGTGTATAGTTATATGTCAACAAATTGGAAGAAATTGATAAATTCCTAGAAGCATTAAATCTTTCAAGACTGAATCACGAAGACAGAGAAAATCTAAATAAACCAATTACTAGTAAGGAGATTGAATCAGTAATAAAAAGCTTCCCAACAACAAAAGTCCAGGGCCAGATGGCTTCACTGGTGAAATCAACCACAAATTCAAAGAACAATTAACACCAGTCCTTCTCAAACTCTTCCAAAAACAAACAAACAAACAAACAAAAAAAAAAACAGAAGAGGAGGGAAGTTTTCCAGACCCAGTTTATGAGGCCAGCATTACCAAAACCAGACAAGGATGCCACAAAATAGTAAAATGACAGGCCAGTATTCCTGATGAACATAGATGCAAAAATCTTCAACAAAATATTAGCAAACTGAATTCAGTACATTAAAAGGATCATTGGCATTTGTTCTGGGATATAAGGATGGTTCAACAGCTGGAAATCAATCAACATGGTATATACCACATTAACCAAGTGAAAGCTACAAATCCTATGATCATCTCAATAGATGTAGAAAAAGCATCTGACAAAGTACAACATCGATTCATGATAAAAACTCTCCACAAAGTGGGTATGGGGAAACATACTTTAGTGTAAGAAAGATAACAGATGACAAACTCGCAGATAACGCCATACTCAGTAGTGAAAAGCTGAAAGCTTTTCTTCTAAGATCAGGAGCAGGACGAGAACGCCCCACCCCCTCTTTTATTTAATATAGTATTAGACGTTCTAGCCAGAGCATTTAGGCAGAAAAAGAAATAAAAGGCATCCGAATTGGAAGGGAAAAGGTAAAACTGTCACTGTTTGCACATAAAATGATACTATATGTAGAAAATCCTAAAAATGCCACCAAAGAGCAATTAGAACTAATAAGTGATTCAGTAAAGTTACAGGATGCAAAATTAATATACAAAAATCCATTGCATTTCTATACACTAACAAAGAACTATCAGAAAGAAAAATAGTCCCATTTATAATTATATCAGAAAGAATAAAATACCTAGGGATAAATTTGACCAAGGAGATGAAAAACCTGTGCACTGCAAACTATTAAGACATTGATAAAAGAAATTGGAGATGACACAAATAAATGGAAAAATATACCATGCTCATGGGTTGGAATAATTAATATTGTTAAAAAGCCCATACTACCCAGAGCAGTCTGCAAATTCAGGGTAGTCCCTATCAAAATTCCGATGGCATTTTTCACAGAACTAGACCAAATAATCCTAAAAGCTTATGTGAAAGCTCAAAAGACTGAATGGCCAAAGCAATCTTGAGAAAGAAAGCTGGAGGTATCACGCTTCCTGATTTCAAATGATACTGCATACCTACAGTAATCAAAACAGTATGGTACTGGAATGAAACCAGACACAGGGTCTGTGGAATAGAATAGAGATCCCAGAAATAAACCCATGTTCATCTGGTCAGTTAATCAACAAAAGAGGCTAGAATATACAGTAGGGAAAGTAAAGTTTTTAAAACAGTGGTAGGAAAACTGGACAGCTAAATGCACAAGAATGAAACTGGGCCACTGTCTCAACCATATGCAAAAATTAACTCGAAATGCATTAAAGACTTGAATGTGAGACCTGAAACCATAAAATTCATAGAAGAAAACATAGGTGGCAACCTCCTTGACATTGGTTTCAGTGAGTTTTTTCTTTCTCTTCTTTTTCTTTTTCTTTTTT
Source organism: Acinonyx jubatus (assembly GCF_027475565.1). Classification (NCBI taxonomy): domain Eukaryota; kingdom Metazoa; phylum Chordata; class Mammalia; order Carnivora; family Felidae; genus Acinonyx; species Acinonyx jubatus. Next base: position 4,380,683 of record NC_069386.1, on the reverse strand, counting down.
TTTTTTTTGTGGGGGGAGGGGGCCCTCAAACTCCAAAGGCAAGGGCAAAAAAAAGCAAAAATAAACAAATGAGACTACATCAAACTTAAAAAGCTTCTGCACAGAGAAGGAAACCATCAACAAAGTGAAAAGTCAACCTACTGAATGGGAGATACTTTCTAATCATCTATCCAATAAGAGTTAATATCCAAAATGTATAAAGAATTCATACTAACTAACTTAAAAAAAAACTGATTAAGAATTGGTCAGAGGATCATAAGAGACATTTTGTTCAAAGAAAACAGACGGCCAATAGGCACATGAGAAGGTGGTCAAGATCACTAACCCTCAATGAAATGCAAAACCATAATGAAATGTCACCTCACACCTGTCAAAATGGCTTGTTATCAGTGTGAGGTGAGAGACTAGTAAAGAATGGGTTTAAACTTAGGTGACCATCAGCTTAATATAGAGTGCTATATGTATAAGATGCTATATGTAAACCCAATGGTAACCACAAACAAAAAACCAGTACAAATCAAAAATAGATATGCAAAAAATAAAGAGAAAGGAATCAAAGTATATCACTAAAGAAAGCAAACTGTGAAAGACGAGAGAGAAGAAAGGAGCAGAGAGCTTCAAAAACAACCTTGAAACAAGTAACAAAATGGCAATAAATCCATAATTATTTTGAATGTAAATGGACTAAATGCTCCAATGAAAAGACAGGGTGACAGAATGGATAAAAAAGCAAGACCCATCCGTATACTGCACACAAGAGACTCTGTTCATACCTAAAGACACCTGCAGATTGAAAGCAAAGGAATAGAAAAGCATTTACCTTAAGAGACTCTTAAAAACTGAGACTAAACTGAGGGTTGATGGGGGGTGGGAGGGAGGGGAGGATGGGTGATGGGCATTGAGGAGGGCACCTGTTGGGATGAGCACTGGGTGTTGTATGGAAACCAATTTGACAATAAATTTCATATTAAAAATTTTTTTTAAATAAATTTAAAATAAATAATTTAAAGTAAAAAAAACATTTATCATGCACATGGAAGTGAAAAGAAAGCCAGTGGCAATACTTACATTGGACGAAATAGACTTTAAAACAGAGATTGTAACAAGAACACAGAAGAAGACATAAAGGGGAAAATCCAACAAGAAGAAAGAATGATTGTAAATATTTATGCACCCAACATAGGAGCACCCAAATACATAAAGAAGTTAATAACAAACATAAAGGAAGTAGTTGATAGTATTACAGTAATGGTAGGGGCCTTTACTACCCCACTCACATTAATGGACAACTCATCTAAACAAAATCAACAAGGAAACAAACTTTGGATGAGACACTGGACCAGATGAATTTAGTAGAGATACTCAGAACATGCCCTCCTAAAACAGCAGAATACACATGCTCTTTCAAGTGCATATGTAACATATTCAGCCTAGAATAGATCACATATTTGGCCACAAATCAAGTGTCAACAAATTCAAAAAGATGAAAGTCATACCATGCATCTTTTTCCCACCACAGCACTATGAAACTGGAAATCAACCATAAGAGAAAATCTGGAAGAATACAAATACATGGACATTCAATAACATGCTATTCATACAATGAATGGGTCAACTAAAAAATCAAAGAGGAAATTAAAAAATGCATGGAGACAAATGAAAATGAAAACACAATGGTCCAAAATCTTTGGGTTCTAAAAGGGAAGTCTATAGCAATACAGGCTTACCTCAAGAAGCAAGAAAAATCTCAAATTAACCTAACCTTACACGTGAAGGAGCTACGAAAAAAAAAGAAAAAGAACAAACAAAACCCCAAAACAGCAGAAGGAAGGAAATAATAAAGATTAGAGCAGAAATAAACAAAATAGAAACTTCAAAAAAAAAAAAAAAAAACTAGGAGAGCAGATCAATGAAACCAGAAGCTGGTTCTTTGAAAAGATCAACAAAATTGATAAACATTTAGCCTGACTTATCAAAAACAAACAAACAAAAAAAAAACCAAAACAAAACACAGAGGACTCAAACAAACAAAATCAGAAATGAAAGAAGAAAAAGAAAAAAAAAACGAAGAGGGCATCTGGGTGCCTCAGTTGGTTAAGTGGCTGACTCTTGATTTCAGCTCAGGTCATGATCTCACCATTTGCAAGATCGAGCCCCATGTAAGGCTCTGCACTGACAGCATGGCGCCTGCTTGGGATTCTGTCTTTGCCCCTCTCTCTGCCTCTGCCCTGCTCATGCATTATCTCTCTCTCTCTCTCTAAATAACTTTTTTTTTCGTTTTAAGTGAAGAAAGAGGAGGGGCACCTGGGTGCTCAGTTAGTTAAGTGTCTCACTTAGGCTCAGGTCAGGATCTCGCAGTTTGTGTGATTCAAGCCCTGCGTCGGGCTCCATGCTGACAGCTCAGAGCCTGGAGCCTGCTTTGGATTCTGTGTGCCCCTCTCTCTCTGCCCTTCCCCCCCCAAAGATAAACATTTAAAAAAATTGAAGAGGAGAGGGGTGCCTGGGTGGTTCGGTCAGTTAAGCGTCCAACTTTGGCTCAGGTCATGATCTTGCAGATCATGAGTTCCAGCCCCGTGTCAGGCTCTGTGCTGACAGCTCAGAGCCTAGAGCCTGCTTTAGATTCTGTGTCTCCCTCTGTCTCTGCCCCTCCCCTGTTCATGCTTTGCGTGTGTGTGTGTCTCTCTCTCTGTCTCTCTCTCAAAAATAAATAAAAACTTAAAAATTTTTTATTTTACAATGAAGAGGAGAAATAACAACCAACACAAATACAAAGCACTATAAGAGAGTATGAAATATTATATGCCAACAAATTGGACAACCTAGAAGAGATAGACAAATTATTAGACACGTGTAGCCTCCCAGAACTGGACCAGGAGAATTAGAAAATTTGAGTAGACAGATTAGCAGTAACATTGAATCACTAGTCAAAAAACCCCCAACAAACAGAAAATCTAGGACCAAACGGCTTCACAGGTAAATTCTATGAAAACGGTGAATGCCTATTCTTCTCAAACTATTCCAAAAAATAGAAGAGAAAGGAAAGCTTCCAGATTCATTCTCTGCGCCCAGCGTTACCCTGATGCCAAAACTAAAGACACCACAAAAAAACAAAAGAAAACAAAACAAAAAACTATTAAGACAATATCTCGGTGAACATAGATGTAAAAACTCTGAACAATATGTTAGCAAACAAAATCCAACAATACATTAAAAAAAATCATTTACCACGACCAAGTGGGATTTATCTTGAGTTGCAAGGGTGGTTCAGTCTTCACAAATGCATCAATCTGATACATCATCACATCAGCAAGGGAAGGGATAAAAACCATATGGTCATTTCAGTAGATGCGGAAAAAGCATTTGCCAACATCCCTTTGTGATTAAAAAAAAAAAAAACCTCCACAAATTATGTTTAGAGGGAACATACGTCAACATAATAAAGGCCATATATGAAGAAGCACAGCTAACTTCATACTCAGTAGTGAAGGACTGAGAGCTTTTCTCCTAAGATCAGGAAGAAGACAAGGATGTCTGCTCTTAATCACTTTTATTACTGGAAGCCGTAGCCACAGCAGTCAGACAACAAAAAGAAATAAAGGCATCCACATTGGTAAGAAGGAAGTAGGATTTTCAACTACTTGCAGATGACATGATACTATATATAGAAAACCCTTGAGACTCTACCAAAAAACTACTAGAACTAATAAATGAATTCCGTAAGGTCACAGGATACAAAATCAATGTAAAAAAAATCCATTCCATTTCTATACACTAATAATGAAGTAGTCGAAAGAGAAATTAAGAAAAGAGTTGCATTTATAATTGCACCAAAAAGAATTAAATACCTAGGAACAAACTTAACCAAGGGGTGATAGACCTATATTGAATTTTAAAACATGGATGAAAGAAATTGAAGATGGCACAAATGGAAAGATATTCCATGCTCACAGATTGGAAGATCATATATTGTTAAAATATTCATACCATCCAAAGCTGTCTACAGATTTAATGCCATCCCTATCAAAATGCCAACAGCATTTTCACAGAAGATCTAGAACAAACAATCTTAAAATTTGTATGGAATCACAAAAGACCCCAAAAAGCCAAAGCAGTCTTGAAAAAGAATAAAACCGGAGGTATCACAATCCCGGATAACAGGATACGCTACGGAACTGTAGTAAGCAAAACAGTGTGGTACTCGCACAAAAATAGACCTCTAGATCAGTGCAACAGAATATAGAGCCCAGAAATAAACCTATCCTTATATGGTCAGCTAATCTACAACAAAGGGGGCAAGAATACACACTGATGAAAAGACAGTCACCTCAACACCAAAAGAAAAACACATACTTTAAAAATGGGCAGAAGACATGAACAGACATTTCTCCAAAGAAGACCTACAGGGGTGCCTGGGTGGCTCAATCGGTTGAGTGTCCAACTTCAGCTCAGGTCGTAATCATGCAGTTCATGAGTTCAAGCCCCACGTCGGGCTCTATGCTGTCAGCTCAGAGCCTGGAGCCTGCTTTGGATTCTGTGTCTCCCTCTCTCTTTGCCCCTCCCCTGTGCTTACTCTCTCTCTCTCAAAAATAAACATGAAAAAAAAATTTTTTTAAACAAAGAAGATCTACAGATGGCCAACAGACACCTGAAAAGATGTGCAACATCACTCATCAGCAGGGAAATGCAAATCAAAACCACAATGTGGTATCACCTCACGCCTGTCAGAATGGCCAAAATAAAAAAAACACAGGAAACGACAAGTGTTGGCGAGGACGTGGAAAAAAAGGAACCCTCGTGCACTGTTGCTGGGAATGCAAACTGGTGTAGCCACTCTGGAAAACAGTATGGAGGTTCCTCAGAAAACTGAAAATAGAATTACCCTACGGCCCAATAATTCCACTACTGAGTATTGACCCAAAGAGTACAAAAATACTAATTAGAAAAGATATATACACTTCTGTGTTTCCTGCAGCATAATTTACAGTAGCCAAATCATGGAAGCCACTCCAGTGTCCATAGATAGGTAAATGGATAAAGATGTGGTAGCTGAGGAGGCAGCTATATCGTATGAATTTTGTATGGTGACAGATGATAACTAGACTTGCCCTGGTGATCAGTTTGCAATGGATACAAAGGTCGAATCACTATTTTACATGTGAAGCTAGCAGAATATTATATGTAAATTACACTTCAGTTTGAAAAGACTGAATTATTTCCTGGTAGCTCTATAAAGATTATATTGTGATATGAGTAGGCAATCAAAGATTATGTTGCCAAATATATAGGGAAGATGTCCTACAGACATGGATCAGGTGGTTTGTTAATAGAAATACAGCCAACCCTTGAACAACATGGGTTTGAACTGCACGGGTTCACTTATGTAGAGATTCTTTTTTCAAGAAACACAGTACTAGAAATGTATTTTCTCTTCCTTATGATCTTTTTATTTTTATTTTTTAAGTTGATTCTGAGAGAGAGAAAGAGAATCCCAAGCAGGCTCCACACTGCCAGTATGGAGCCCATTGCAGGGCTCGAACTAACGAACTGCGAGATCATGACCTGAGCTGAAATCTAGAGTCAGATGCTTAGCTGACTGAGCCACCCAGGCTCCCTTTTTTAATGATTTTTTAATAGCATTTTCTTTTCTGTAGCTTACCTTATTGTGAGGACACAGTGGATAATACATATAACATATAAAATCTGTGTTAATTGACTGGTTGTATTATCGGTAAGGCTTCTGGTCTATAGTAGGCTGTTAGTACTTAAGTTTCTGGGGAGTCAAAAGTTACGTGCAGATTTTTGACTCGACGGGGTCAGTGCCCCTAACCCCTGCCTTGTGCACGGGTTAACGGCATGGTTATTTTTCTGGATATTAGGATGATTTTCCTGTTTATCATCTTTTTAAGTTTGTAAGTTGCTGTTATTTCTTCATTCCAAATACATATTCTTTTTTACATAAAAAAGGTAAAATAAAATAATAGCTACAAATGGTTGACTGCCCCCTTTCTGCCAGGCTCTATGCAGGATTCTGGACCCTTCAGATGGGGAGGAGGGAGACTCAGGAGGTTCAGTCACACACCCAGGGTCCTGGAGCTGGTGAACGGCTGCGATCCAACCCTGGCGTGTATTCCACTCTGGTCCACTGGTCCGCACGTTGGAAGGAAAGCTCCAGTTGGGCATAGTTGTGGTCAGGTAGCAGGGTTGCTGACGTGTTTATTTTTTCTTTTGCTTTTCAATATTTCCCCTTTTTTTTTTCTTGGGTTAGTACTTGTTACTTTTATAATCAGATGAAAAACACATTTAAATAAGTTAACGCAGTAACGCAAGATTGTGTTGCATTTTGTGGTATTTACATTAATCAGTGTTTGTTTTTTTTCCTACCCATAAAGGGCTTGTAACTCAATATTCACTGCACTGGAGAAAAGTCAAGAAGCAGTTGAAATTACAAGTGAAGACCGCGTTATACAGGTTAGTTATTTTGGAAGGTCATTTTTCTGAATTTCTGGTTTTGTTTGCTCTTATTTTAGGATTGAACCCCTCAGGTATGATTTTTTTTTTTCTTTTTGAAGTTCAAGAGACCAAGTTTTCCTTAGAGGATTATCAGAACAAAATGTATAAAATGTGTAGTTTAAACTAAGCTCCCTGTAGACAAGAAAAGATACTAATGATTACTTTGGGTGCTAGAAAATATTCTAGCACATTTGCATTTATTACTTTTCACCTTTTTGTTTGTTTGTTTGTTTGTTTATTTGTTTAGCAAGAGGAGACTTTTATCCAGAGGGATTACCCCCGGGGGTTGGGGTGGGGGGTGTGGAGAGGAGGCTCTGACCGCAAGGTCTGCAGGTTCTTGCCTTTCTCCCTGGTCTTGAAGATAGTTTACACCTTTAGAAATTTACTAGAAACTACTCAGAATTTCCAGAACAACCTAGTAGTCGCTGAACAAATGACCCGTTATTAGCAAAGTGGATTCATAAAAGCGGCTTAAGGTAACAAGACTTGCACTTTTTAGATAACAAGAGAGGGGTCGTGCCGAGGAAACGCTCCCTTTGTCTGAGAATCAGCTCCACCTTGATGTTGATTCTGATTCTGAGCACTCCTGCTCCTCACTTTCCTCTCACTTGTGACTTTCTCTGTAAAGAGCTGCTGATCCTGACTTTCAGGAGTTGGTGCCCTGAGAGGCAGCCTGGGCCAGTGGCTGTGGGTACAAGCTGGTGTCAGACAGGCCTGGGTTGCATTCAGCTCGGCCCTTTCATAGCTGAGCATTGTTGGGCAAGTTATTTAATCTCTCTGAATGTGGTCTCTTAGCTGTACAGATGGGAATAATTGTCTTTTAAAGTTTATTTATTTGGGGGCGGGGGGAGGGCAGAGAGAGAGGGAGAGAGAGAGAATCCTAAGCAGGCTCCGTGCTGTCAGTGCAGAGCCAGACACAGGGCTTTATCTCACTATTCATGAGATCATGACCTGAGCTGAAATCAAGAGCTGGACACTTAAGCAACTGAGCCACCAGGCGCCCCAGGCAGGAATAATATTAACATTCACAATATTAACTATTGCCTTTTGTAAGGATGTTCTAAGGACTAAGTGGGTTAATGTGTGTGAAATGCATACTATAGTGTCTAGCAAGGAAAACAAACCTGAAGCAGCATCAGTTACTGCTTTATCATCATTATTTTATTATTATTATTATTATTATTATTATTATTACTATTACTGTTATTAGCACGTGCTCAACTTTCCTGTACATTTTATCCTAGTCTTGTAATCTTCTTTGAAATTTAGCCATACAGCCTTATATCTGTAAATACTTCGCAGTTCATAGCCTGTTTTGATTATTCACGTGTATCACGAGAGTGGCAAGATAGATGTTCTGTTCCCATTACACAGATACGCAGACTGAGACTTAGAGGGGTCAGGGGACTCGGCAGAGGAGGGTCTGAGTGCTTCAGACTTCAGTCTGGTGCTTTGTCCTACTGTGTCATCATCCCCAAAAGCCTTTTGTAGCAACCCGGGCCCGTCTCCATGCGGCTTCTTTCCTCTGTTGGTGTTCGAGTGGGATCAGGCCATCTCTCCTGGGGGCCTTGGGGGCCACGGCAGAAAGTGCAGCCAGGTGTCCCTGGAGCAGCGGCTTCTCTGGACTCCAGGGATCACCTGGGGGTGTGCTCTTTGGGCTTTAGAACTGTGGTGGGGAGCTCCAGGTTCTTGAGCTTTCTAGGAGGGAAACAAGCCGGCTTGGGGTGAATACCCTTGATTGCCCTCTTTTCAAATTCTCTTCTAATCTGGGTGATGTTGTTTCTTTTGTCTCCCCCCAGTATGCAAATCCTGCGTTTGAAACAACCATGGGCTATCAAGCAGGCGAACTAATAGGCAAGGAGTTAGCAGAAGTGCCTGTAAATGAAAAAAAGGCTGAGTTGCTCGATACCATAAATTCATGCATCAGGATAGGCAAGGTAAGTGAGGGCTCCGGCCCTTGTTCACTCTCGCATCACAGAGAGGACAGGAAGGAGACTTGGTGCTCACTGAGCGTTGCACACGCCGGGGAATCGGAGTCCTACCCCGCGCAGAAGCCCGAGGAAGTGCTGCTGGCGTCATCCCCATTTTTCCCATTTTGCGGAAGAGGAAACTGAGGCCAAGAAAGGGTAGAGTGTGATTAGCTGTTACACAGAAAAATTTTAATTGGCACTGAAAATTACTCTTTTCATCTTTATGATAAATAAATTGATCTTTCTAATCACTGATCTTCTGAGCGGTAGGTGTTGGCAAATGGCTCTGGGCAGAGGAGCGCGCCGGTGAGGTCCGTGGTCTTGGAGCACCTCTGAGCCCAACAAGTCTCTGGGCCTCCTGCTTTCATCCAGCCTTTTCTGGAACGCCTCCCGTGGGCAGGCACTCTGCTAGATTCAGGCATAGACAGAAGGGCACAACAGAGACTCCTTCGTAGAGAGCTCCTATTCCAAGGGTGCAAACGGGACAAGTCACATGATCTCAGTGCCAGGGGGGCAGACGGAAGGCAGGCCCAGTCTGAAGGGCGACTTCTCAGAGCCGTGGCTCCCACCAGCACCTCACGGTTCCTGGGTTTTTAGACAAGAGACGGGGTGTGCCCAGGAAATGCCGAGGCTGCTGCTTTTCCACAGTCTTTCCTGCCGGGCTCTCGTGAAGGTTTGGAAGTCGGGGAGACCGATCATCTGGTCACTCCGAACGCTTGAGATACCGGTGACCGGCTCTCTTGCCCGCTGCTCTGTGACATCCGGCCAGCGCCTGTCCCGTAGTCTAGCAGAGCACGTCACCGGGGCCCCGGAGACACCCTTGGTGGGTTCGTGTCCCTTGGCTCTCCCGCGGTGCTGAGCAAGGGGAGGACAAGGACAGGGCAGGCAGGGCCCAGTGACATGCCGTCTGGGGAATAACTAACAGGCACTTCCTGAATCCCGTTCCTTCAGCTGTTCTGTCAAGGATGATGATTTTCTTGCTGGAGAGAGTGGCAGGTCCTCCAGAAAGAACATGGAGGCCGAGGCAGGGAGTAGGCCTCGGATGCTCAGCACCCTGCCCAGGCTGACCCCGGCCCCCCCCGCCTTCGGTTGGAAGGGGCATCCTCAGAGGGTGGTGACCAAGCAGCAGTCCCAGAAGCCTTGGGAGGGCTTTCCACGGCCTCCCCAATCCTGGCATTTAGGCCCCATGCTGCCACTGGGTCAGCCGGCGGTTCTGTCATGCGGGCCAGCCGGGCGTGAGCCAGAGATGACGGCCTCGCGTGCCGCCATCTGGTAACCCGAACATGGGGGGCCCCCGCTCGTCGCCAAAGAGAGAGTGGAGGTGGGGACAGGGCCGTTAGCGGGCTAGAGCCGGGCCCTGGGATCTACCGAGATCCGTGTGAAGGGCATCTCGCCTCCTACGTAATGCTGTTGGCACCAGGTATGAGGGGCCTCAAGCTTGAACACCTGAGACCTGTTCTCTAAAACCTATTGTGAGCAGAGGATATGAAAGATTATCGTGTTATGACCCCAATACTGTTTTATTTCAGAAAGGAACACGGTTGTTTATTTTGTATGTTTCGGAGCTCCCGGGGAGAGCCGTTTGTCCTTCGTCAGTAACCTGCTGGTCCCTCGGCCAGCACTGCGACAGGACAGGCCGCTTAGCCGGGAAGGTTTTTGATGTGAAAGAAAACATGGCCTTTCTGATCGGGTCCCCTAGGGAGGGAGAAGGGCTTGCTGAGGAGTCGGCTGCCCTGGGTAACAGTGGTGCTGGGTTCAGTAGAGAGAGCTCAGACAGGCCCTGGGAACCAGAATGGGAACTTAGAAGTAGTTAGGTGACAGCGCTGGGGGCTTTGAAGGGTCACATTCCAGGTGTGCCCCTTAGGGATAGAGGAGAAATTGTGATGATGGTCAAAGGAGGAGTATTGCAAACACTACCCTCTGCAGACTCCCTCCACCCGTTGTTCTCAGCCAGCAGCCCCTCTTTGGGAGAGCACCTGCTGCTATTAGGTGACCTTGATTTTCAGCTTCCGTGCTCAGGCTTCCTTGCATCCCTGCACCTCCTTCCCGACTCCCCCCTTTTCCTCGTCCCCAGGACTCGTCTCGCAGGCTCTAGAGCCTACCGTCTCCTCTTCTCAGACACCTAAACCTTACACGGGTTCTTCTCCTTTAGAAACTGAATTTTCTTCCCTTGGAAGTTGTGTCTCGTGGGCACTGAGCAAATGTTGGCTGCTCGGGTGTCTGCCTGTAATAATGACGTGTGGCCACAGACCCCCCACTGGCTTTTCAGAACTTGGAGTTCCAGGTCCTCTGCTTTGTTCCGTCACTGGCTCCCTCAGTGCACGTTTCCTCCCGCGTTTACCAGGGTCCTTCATCCATGCTGTGCTCCTCAGAAAGCTTCTTGTTTGCTGAGGCACCTTTGCTACTCCACACGGATGTCCCACGCCTCCCGCTTTTAGCCCCAACCTCTTCTCCAGGGCCTCGTTCAACGTCCCACCATCACCTGTCTGACAGCGATGATTTCCTGTCGTCCCCTCCAGCCTCTGCTGCCTCTGCCGCCTCTGCCTGTTGGCCGTCCTCACACTTGCCCGGAAGCCCATTCCTGGCAGGCTTTGGGCTCCTCCCTACCCTCCGGCGTCAAGTCCATCACTCAGCCCTGACGTCTGTTAAACCCCTGCCTTGGAGAGTCCGCTGCCTGGGCCTGACCTTACGCAGGGTCTTCTCCCCAACCCTGGGTTGTGGTGGCTGAACCCAGTCAGGTCTCCCCAACCCGTGACCTCCACCTCCAGTCAGTGCACTCCCCACTCCCGAGTGATTAGTCTGATCACGTCACTCTGCCAGTGTAGAGGTCACATCCCTTGGCCTGGCTGCAAGCATTCTACAGTCTGACCTCGGCCTGCCTTTTCCATTCAGTGAACAGAAGCTCCAGTGTCCCTGGACTGTTTACCATGTGCAGACCCTGGGGACAGGACAGCGGATGACAGAGATTTCATTCTTAGACACCAGGCACCAAGAAGGGGCTGTCCTGATGGTCAGAGATGCCAGCTTGGCACTTAGCTTGCCCCCGAACAGAAGCGAGGTGTGGGCCCCAGTACCGTTCTGAGGGGGGCTCAGCCCGCAGAGAGAGGCCTGTGCAAAACCACCTGGGCCGGAACAGCCATTTACTAGTTGCCGTGTGTCAGGACCTCGTGCTTTTCCGGATTGAATCTTTGTAACCGCATTCTCAGGTCGTGCTTTGGTATTCTTGGGAACTAAAACTTGTGTATTTATGATAGATAATTGTTTCTGATAAGAAATACGATCTGTGATGAGTAACTGTTGTTTGTTTCTGTTGGCAACTGAAAAACTTACACGTGAAACTGTTCTCCTCCAAGCAGAACCTCTGCCCAAACCGGCCTGTTCCTTGGCCGGACTGTTCAGCTCTGGCCGAATTGGCTTCTTTTCCACCTTTGCTTGGTGCCCACGTCTTTTCAGACAGGAGAGAAAATCCTGCAGATGTATTTTAGAGTGTTGATTGATTGATGGATTGAATTGGTCTCCCATTTTTCTCCCTCTCTTTCTTATATAACAGCTCTATTGAGAGAATTATTCTCTAGTGAGAATAATTGAGAATTCACATACCGCACAATTCACCCACTTAAAGTCTACAATTCTGTGGTGTTTGGTCTGTTCACAGTTTTATAAATATCACCACAGTCAGCTTCCCATATTTCTCTTGATCGTGAGCTTCAGAAGTAAGTCTTGGACCCGTCTGCTGAAGCCCCCTTGGGGGATACGCGGGCTGTGGGTGAGGAGAACGCACTGTACCTTCCTGCCCAGGGACCCCTGTTTAGTCCTTGCCTGTTCTGGGCACTGGCCAGTCTCCCCTCAGAACTGTAGTGAGTAAGAGCCTCAGCTCCCTTCTGCTCTGGGCCAAGTAAGCCCTGAGCTGGGCTCTCAGGCTTTTATGTCAGTCCTTCCTTGGCGCCCACTGTTTTTAGAAATACGTTGAGAATCATCGGTAACCATCCTTCGCTTCTGTCTGAATGTCCTGGTTTCTGCTCAGTCCGCTTTCTCAGAGGAGCCTGAAAATGAGATTTTCCTTTTGGCATTTGCATGCAGGTTGCCATGCCGTAAGCATGGAAGATTCCAGAATTGACCCTGTGTGAGGGTCTGGGCAGGATATTGGAGCTAGGCCACCAAGGCTTCCCGCCTGGGTCAGCCCCAGGTCCCGGGGGATCTAGAAGGGCAGGAAGGTTATGGAACACCCTAGAAGTTCAGTGTCCCACAGTGGGTTTTAAGGATATTCATAGCTTGAGGACCTTGGTGACTCTTGGAGGGATTCCCAACCTCTTGGGCGGGAACAGAACCCCGCTCTACCTCAGGCTTGTCCTTGCCACCCCAGGGGTAGGGAGCCACCTATAGCCCCCGTTCTCTCACTGTGGTCACGGCACGTGTGCACCTCCTGTCCCAGGCTGCAGTTTTGTTCGAAAAGGATCCTGTATATTCTGTCTGCTCACTGGAGCACAGCTGGTGTAACTGTGGTCCCGGCTTTTAAAGTCTCACTGATGTGTTATACCTGAGCCCAGACCTGGCTGTTCCCCTCCCTGATCTCCATGGAGGGACTGTGGCCCTCACACAACGCCCCCGGGTCCTGAGGGTCTCCCCTCCCGAATGCAGGGGCAGAGGCTGCACCACTCCTCCCCTGCACAGGCAGGAGCTAGGACAGGAGGGACCCGTGTGGGGAAGCGAGCCGGCGCTCTTCAGTGATTAACTAGTGGGCCCAGGGCCTCTTGCTGGCAGCCGGCCGCCGACCTGTCACCACTCAGACTGTGGGGGGCTGGCATTTGTCAGCAGCCCCCGAGGAGACGGACTTGGGGCAAATGGCCAGGTTACCCAAAATCCTGTTTGGGGTTGGGGTAATTCTTTATCCTAATTGCTTTAGCCATGGTAAATGAACCCGAACCTGAGTGGAAGATGTTCTTGGGTTTATGCTCTGAACACACGGTGTAATGATGCTTATGTTCCATTTTTAGGAGTGGCAAGGAATTTACCATGCCAAAAAGAAAAATGGAGACAATGTACAACAGAACGTGAAGATAGTACCTGTCGTCGGACAGGGAGGGTGAGTGGAGACAGCATACTTCGGTCAGCACGCTCTGCTTGGCTTTATTGCAGGATTTGCTCTGAATACTTAAGTGAGTTAGGAACTGCATGCAGAAATTTAAAAGAAAGACTTGTAACAAAGATGTCATCCAAGAATGACGTTCTTCCAGGCCATCCCTTGTGGCTATGGCCTGGCCCTCCCGCTTGTGACCTGGAACCACCAGGTTCCAGACAGTCTTGCTTATGCTGCATGGACACAAAAGAGACTCCCGTATTTAAATCAGAATGTCACTTTATTAAGCTGTGTGTGAGGGACACTACCTGGTGGACTCCCTGTATTTAGAAGGTTTTTATCTCAGTTGATAGCCTGTGTATTATTTCTGCCTAGGCCTATCAAATGAGATAAAAGTATTTAAAACACTGCCCTTTATAGAAATTCTCACGTAAAACAGATGTGACTGCAGATGGCAAAGTGTTGTCTAGCAGGAGCCCGAAAACGCCCTGTGGTTTGTCTCAGAGTTTATCTTAAATAGGAAGAACACCGGGAAATGATGAATGTGAATTGCAGGACACCCCACGATGAAATATGCAACCATTAGAAATGACGATCATAGAAAATTAAACAGGGAAAATGCTTAAGATGAATGCAAAAATGAAAATGCAAAATCAGACCCAGTGCGTGATTTCTATCCTGAAAATAGAAGAAGGAGAGAAAAGAGCAGGAAGAGACGCGGCCGTGGCGGTCCCAGCAGCTGCTGCTGTGCCTCGAGCCCGGCCCTCCCTGGGCAGGCTCCCAGTGCCCGGTAGACGTCAGTTCATTGCCTCCTAAGCACGCGCTGTGGCGTCGGCACTCCATTTTACAAATGAGGAAACTTGAGGCTGGAGAGGTGGGGTTTCTGGCCCAGGGTCTGGCCGCCGGTGCTCGGCGGAGCGGGGCCACCGCGGTGACCACATGGCTCACGTGGTTGGTCACCAGGCTTGGCTGCCGGTTGGCGATGGCCTCAGGGAGGCGGGTCTGTGTGGGCTCTCTGTTCTGATTCTTTGCCTTTTTATGTCCTTTCCAAAGTTTATGCAATAATTATATAGGGATTTAATTATCCAGGGAAAAATGGAAGGCCCAGTAAATAAGTGAGGAGTCAAGTTTGCGACTTCCAGGATGAGCCCTGGGTGCTTTGTCTTAGTACCCCTCCCCCCCCCCCCCCCCAAGCTACATGTGGCCTTGGCCCTCAGCGTGGCCTGTGGCGCTGCCCTGAGTGACTGTGAGCACACTGTTTGTTAGAACCTGGGAAAGATCATTAATACAAAGGGCTGTGAAAATGAAAACATGCTAAGGAATTCAAGGCTTTCCGTTGGTTACCAGTCCATTTTTTAAAACATGGGTGTTTTTATTCTGTGTTGTGATGATTTGGAGGAGCTGTGTTGTTTTTACTAGAGAGTCAACTTCTTGTCTACAGAGACACCAGAGGACGTGTGTAGACTCTGGGGTGCTTCTTGGTGGCCTTGGCCACAAACAATAGACGTGCTCTGCTCCAGGCATTTTGTGTATTGTGAAAGAGAGAGGCTCTTTCATGATGAAAATTAGCTACATATCCATCAGAACAGAGAGCCAGGAGAGAAATAATGCCTTGTTTTCTACTTGCAGAAAAATTAGACACTATGTGTCCATTATCAGAGTGTGCAATGGCAACAATAAGGTACGTAAGGGGAGCCCTGGGGCCCCCAGGTGTACCCCGGCAAGACTTCCTGCTCCTATAAGTAGACAATCAGAACTAATGGTTTTTACGTTCATTTCTAGGCCGAGAAAAGAACTGAAAGTGTTCAGTCTGACCCTCACACAGGTATGCTGCTCCGCGTTCGTTTTTCGGGGCCGTCAAGCTTTTGAAAAAAAGAGAAACAGACCCTTACTCTCTCTGGTGCCTCGTGCGCAGGAGGGACTGCTTCCCTAGTGCCGTGGCGGTGTTTCTCTCCCTCCCTCTCCCAGGCAGGGACCCGAGCGCCGGTGGGAGTTCTGACGGGTGTCGTGGGGTGGGGAGAGAACCCGCGTCCAACGCGTGAACTTCTGTGAAGATGTGTTGCGGGGAGAGAACTGGTCACCTCCGGTGCATGAACTTACGTGAAGATGCGTTGAGTGAACTGTGGTTTCTTGGCCTCATCTGTGCTCTAGGAGGCAACAGTGTTGGGTGTCAGGCTACAGCCCTGAGCGGGGATGTCTTCATCGGACAGTAGTCCCCTCCAGCCTGTAGGGAGGTAGCTGGACCCCGTCAGACTTGGCTCACCCCATATCTGTCCCCTGTCACACCTTGGACCCCACCCGCTCAGGACCACATCTGTTAGCGCACACGTTTCCCCCTGGCCTGGAATTGCCTGTTTCCTCTCAGCGTGTGCCGTGGCCTCACCACGCCCACTGTCTACTCTGGCCACCCTGGGTGAAGCCACAGGCTCTCCAGCAACCCCACCTGGGTGCTGGACCGCAGCCTGCCGTGCCGGGTGGTTGCCCAGCCAGTAGGAGCCTCCAGGGAGAAGACTCTGTCTTCCGTCCCACCAGCTGTTGCTGAGGTGGTTCCTGCAGTGCCAGGACAGACAGACATACCCAGAACATACATACACACATACATTCATTCATTCATTCGCTCATTCATTCCAGGTGTTTTTCTGAGTGTGTACTGTGCCCACAGCCCTGTGCTAAGTGCTTGAATTAGTGTATGTAATTGAACCCTTGCAGTGACCCAGGGGGTAGACACTTTGTGGATGAAGTTCCCTTTTCACAGGTAGGGAAACTGGAGGGCTAACTGATTTGCCCAAGGGTAACCCACGTAGGACACGGTAGAGCTAGCCTGGAATCCGGCTGGCCAGCTCTGGAGGTCTCCAGCACAGACTCGGACAACTCTGCGGCCGCGCCAGGAGCGGTCAGGGCTTTCCCTGGAGAGGAAGAGAGACCAGCTGATGGCCAGGGGAACAGCAACGAGAAGGGAAAGGACCAGCGGTGCCATGGTGGCCCAGAGGAGGAGGGGAGAGTTCCAGACAGGGAGACGTGGATTGAAGAAGGAGAGGGGTGTGGAAGGAAAAGCGTTCCAGAAATATAGACAGTCGTAGAGGAGGGAAAGGTCGGAACATGTTCAAGGGAAAACAGGACTAAATTTTGACTGGTCAGTGTGGAAGGGCAGTTGGGATCACAAAGGGTCCCTGGGTACCAGGTAGGAGATTCGGATTTTTGTCTGTAGGTAGTGGGGACTGAGGACTTTAAGCGGGGGAGTAGCGTGATGATTTCTGTTGAGTACCGGAGCCCTTGTTCCTGTGTTCTGCAAAGAGGTTGGGACAGATGTAACCTTGCTGGCCAGCAAAGCATTTGCAAGTAACCCAGGTGTGGAACTGACGAGGCGGAGCCCCGGGGTCGTAAGGGTTACGGAGGACAAATGGCAGGGAAGGAGCCGGGGAGAAGATTCCCGGAGACCTACCTAAACCGGGCTCGGGGGGAACAGGAAGCTGGGTGGTGGGTGTTACTGCGGCCAGGGGAGGGGAGAGGAAAGCGTTGGATCACAGTCAGAGCTGACAGTGCAGAGGTCAGGGAGGGGAGTACGGAGCCAGAGGTGGGGAGAGACCTCGGCTCTTACATCCAAGAACGTGCTTGTGACCTGTAGACGTGCGGGGTCCGGAGGGTGGTGGGGGCAGAAGCCGGACTACAGGGCTGGAGGGGTCAGGATGGAGCCGGCGAACGCAGGCCCCCCAGGACATTGACCCTTACGTTGCAAGGTCACGGAGTGCTGTTACTTGGATATTTTTTTTTCTTTCGGAAGAGCCCTGTGAGGTAGGCCTGGCTGTCGCCAACACCCCTTTATTACAGAGAGAGACACTAAGCTCGGAAGGGGTAAATGCTACCTCGGAGTTGGCGGCCAGGAAGCAGCAGGGCGGGGACTGGCAGGGGGACTCAGTGACCTGGTCCTAGGTGTCGGGCAAGGGCAGAGCCTCCCAGACTGCTCTTGTGCCGGGCCGTTCTGTCTCGGCACCTGATTGGTGCCCGCTTTGGAGTCTTCCCCATCTCACCCGGAGGAGCTGGCTCTCTGGTCTCCTCCCGCCCCCCAGCAGCGTAACCACTTTTATGTCCACAAGACTCTACCGACCACGGTCTTGCCCTGGGAAGGGAGGGAAGCGGTCACGGGCCACGGACCAGCCAGGACCCTTGGTTACACACGGCACTGTCATTTCTGAAGCAGAAAAGGAGTGTAGTGGAAGGAAATAGGGTGGCTCACAGAATGGACGAAAAAGCTTAAGAATTGATCTGAGACAAACAGGAAGGTGGGTGACCGTCCCCACTGTCGAAGGCGTGCCCTAGGAGCGGTGTGCCGGGGACACCGAGGCTCTGCCGACGTCCTGGCATGATGTCGCCGTCACCACGGGCACAGTGGCTTCCTCACAGCTGTGCTTCACTGCCGCACCTGTGGTCTTTCATACCCGGCTGGAAGCACATGATACCGTGTGTCACCGAAGACACCACAGGTGTCATCTGTCCAGTTTGTAAACCTTGAGTCGGTCTGGAGTCAGCTCTGAGCCAGCTTTCGGCACAGAAATGAACATGGAGTTCACTGAAGGGGGGAAGGAAGCAGTAATTTGAACAGACTCTACTCTGTAGTGCCACAGTGGGGGAGAACGGGCGTCACTTGCCAGCAGTGATGACACGAGGGCTGAGCTGGTCTCTGGAGAGAGGGCGGGGTCAGCCCCAGGACAGGAAGAACATTCCTGCGGGGATGAGCAGTGTGCATAAAGCCGTTGAGACAGGTGATGCCGGGTCAGGCCTGCTTGGATTTCCTCCTGCAAGCAGAGGGGGCAGGAGTCTGTCCTTAAAGAAGTAAATGAAAAGGGACCCCTTCCGGGAAAGACAGTCATGGTGATGGTACGGAGAAAAGACTCCAGGCAAAGAGTCACTTGGTATAATCAGTAGGACTTGGGAGCAGCACCATGTGAGGGATGAAGGGAAGACACTTGAGAATGTCACCAAGATTTCTAGCTTGGCCACTGGATGGCACAGATGAAAATAGTAAGTGCGGGAGAAAGAGCAGGTTTGTGCAGGGAGAGGACAGCAAGTTTAGATTTGAACTTGGTCCATCTAGGGTGCCTGGAATGGTCCAGTGGAGATGTCTGGGGCCGTATGGAGAGGCCAGAGTCGTGGGCCTGGGCAGCTCTCCTGACGAGAGGAGGTGAGGCGGGAAGGAGAGGCGCTGAGGGTGGGGGCCCAACACCAGCAGACACGGAGGGCACGCGTAGGGAAGCAGGATGTGGAAGTCCTTTGTGCAACCAGAATTCAGCCATCGTGTGCCAGGCGGCATGTGTCTTTGCTTATGAGAGGCCTGCACTCTGTTCCCTGGTGGGGGGCTGGGTAGCTCACAGGACAAGATGGGCGGGAAAGGCCTCACCAGGAACGGGCCATGTTCCAGGTCGGGCAGCGTATTTTACAGGTATTCTCCTGAGCTGTGCGGTTGGGGCCACTGGTACGGGCCTAGCAGACCCTGCGAGGCCCTGGAGTGCTAGTCTGGGTCTGCAGGAAGCCGGCTTTCTCAGTTGGAGGAGGTAGAGACACCACAGAGGAGGAGGGCTGACAAGCAGCTTGTTGACCAGGCTCTTGGGAGGTCGGTGGTCCCAGGGCAGAGCAGGCAGTCCACAAATGCTCGAACTGTTGAGAATGCCGAGAAAGTTCTCTGAAAGTCCGCCGCGCTCCCAGCAGCGACCTGTAAGCAAGTCGTGCAAGACACCCAGTTCTCAGCTTCCCTGTAACCAAAATGGAGCTTACAGGGCGCCGGGGGGCTCAGTCAGTTGAGCGTCCGACTTCGGCTCAGGTCACGATCTCGCGGTTCGTGAGTTCGAGCCCCGCGTCGGGCTCTGTGCTGACAGCTCGGAGCCTGGAGCCTGCTTCGGATTCTGTGTCTCCCTCTCTCTCTGCCCTTCCCCCACCCACGCTCAGTCTCTGTCTCTCTCTCTCTCTCTCTCTCAAAGATAAATAAACGTTAAAATTTTTTTTTAAATGGAGCTCATGCTGACAGCACAGCATTAATGTGGCAGTGGAGGCACATTTGTGGGTGCCGAACAGTTCCCACTCTCACTGCTTCTCCGGGGTTCCCTGGATTTACCCAGCAAGGCAAGGAAATGCTGCTCGTTTTTCTCTACTAAAACTATGGGGCTGTGTGGGAGGATCACACTTTATGGAACAGGACACCAAGAGCACAGAGCAGAAGTCACAGGTGGTGCGGGATGCGAGCCCCGGGCGGTCAAGGCCTGTGCAGCCTGCTGTCCGTTACCAGGCCGGGTGCCTCGGAGCTCTCCTGTTTGTGGTGAGGGCTCCGCGGGGTGAGGGCCTGGCTCATGCTCCTTAGGGCTTGCAGTCTGCCTGAGATGTGAACCCCGCATTCACCCCCCGACAATCCCCGAGTCTGCTTCTGAGAGCCGACCAGCGGGAGCGGCACCCCAGCAGGTGCAGGCTGTTGGAGATGGGTCTCGAATGGGAACCAGGAAGATCCAGTATTTACACGGCGATAAAGTGACTTTAAAACCTTCAGTACAAACGGAAGCCTGTGCTTTTCCTGCCACTTTTGCCCCGACCCAGTCCTTGGTGACACGCGCTGCATTTTGCTTCCGGACAGCTGTACTCTGGTCTGTAAGCAAGCGGCTTCCTCCTCCTGGAGATGGCCCCCTCCTCTCCTTGGCTGCATCTGCTAAACTTAACTCATCTGCTGTCTGCCTGTCTCCCGGAGGAGACCTGCCTTATCCGTCTTCATATCCCTAATGCCTGGCGTAGGGCCCAGTACATGGGAGGCGCCCAGAGAGTGTCTGTTGAGTGGCTCCAGGGGAGAAGAATGCAGGAGTGACCTTGTAAGTTCACAGCCGTCATACCGGGTCTGTGTGTGGCGGGCGGGGGGCAGGGGGGAGGGCGATCCGACTTGAGGGAGTGAGCATCCAGAGAGGATACAGTGTCGTGTGGGAAGCGGGAGGGGCAGGCGTGCTGACAGCCACGTGGGGTCACGGCAGGTGAGGCGAGAGGCAGACTGTGGCAAGTGGCCTGTCCTTGGCTGCCAGCCAGTTACTTGCTCCCCGTGGTGCTGCAGGGTTTCAAGCAAGGGAGCCGTGGAAGCAGAGCATTGTGTGAGGCGGTACTTTCACCCACGCTCAGGGATTTGCAGGTGTCTGTTGAGGGTCTGTTAATGGCTGGGCAGTGCTGGTCCCCCAGGAAAAAGACAGGAAGGCTGTTCCTGCGCTCGTGTCCTCCAGAGCCGGTGAGGAAGGTAGACGGTAAAGTAGGTGGTTACTGGCGATGTTGGGGGTGCAAGGAGGCATTAGAAGAACATTCACCGAGGTTATGGTACCTGAACCGCATGTTCGGAGAGTATCGAGAGTTAACCAGGTGAAGAAGGCAGCATGGGAGGGGTAGGTTCCCAAGTGGAGGTGAGCAGTCCGTGCCAAGGCGTAGAAGGTTGTGAGGTGAACTAGCACGTCACAAATAGGTGGTCGTGGCTGGAAAGAGGAGATCCAGCTATCCTAGACTCTGGGTGCCACACCGGGGAGTTTAAATCGTGTCCTAAAAATAGTGATGAACCATTGAATTGTCGTAATTGGGAGAGTGATCTGTTTTAGGAGGATCACCTGGCTGCCTACGGAGAATGGGATGAAGGGGACAAGGTTGGGGATAAGGTTGGGGACCGTGGGACCAGTGTGAGAGGCTGTCATTCTGTCATTATAATCCAGAGGAGGATGGCACGTGTCTAGCTAGGACAGGGACAGAGCAGGGGTAGATTAAAGAGGTATTTAGGAGATAAAATCTGTAGATTTAGCTGACTAGTTGAGGGAGAGGTACGGAGAAGTCACGTAGGACTTGTTTCAAACTTCAGTGGATATGGGGGAGACCATGAGTTGACTGGAAGTTCCTGAGGGGTGTCCAGCTAGAGGTGGCCAGTGGCCAGCTGAGATGGAAGTCTGGCTCTCAGGAGAGGCCTGGGATAGGGCAGCAGCACAGGAGTTAGTTTCCGCTGTAGGAAGAAATGAGATCTCCCGAGGAGACGTGTTGTCTGAGAAGATGAGCAGGGCTAAGGACAACCTTGGGATCGAGGAAGAGGGAGCCATGACGAGGGGGGCCGAGGAAGAGGGAGATTGGGAAGGAAGAGTAGGAGACAGAAGGAGAACCAGGAGAAGGTGACCGTGTGCAAAGTGTGAGTTTCCAGAAAGAGTGGTTAGCTGTGTCTGGGACCGCAGTCAAGCCAGGTAGGAACTGAACCGTGTCCTTCAGATGTAGAAACAAGGAGGTCATCCGTGACTTGACAAGTTTGCTGCCGGTGCCCGTGTGGAAGAGAACGAAGCAAAGAACAAGTGAAGGGGCTTCCTGATGGTGGGGAGGGGTGCCTGGGGCCTGCACGCAGATCCTGTGGCTGAGCAGGACTCCAGGTGAGGGGGCCAAGCGAAGGCCGAGAAGGCGCGGCGTGCAGGTCGGGGGGCCCGAGCGCCAGCTCCATGTTCCCTCACAGCAGGGCGGCTGCCGGTTTCCTCGTCTGTGAAATGGGGACAGGTCAGAGAGGCTCAGCACCACGTGTAGCACCTGCACAGAGGAGGGGACAGGAAGGAAGGTCACCTGTGCCTTGTCACTGATTGGCATGGGAGGTCGAGGGAGAGAGGAGGCAGAGACAGCCCGGGAGAGCCGTGGGGTGGGGGAGATCGATAAACTGTCATCTGAAATAGACCCCAAACCCATCAGCGCTCCCTGTGCTACCCTTGAAGAGAGGTACATTCTTTCCTGGGACATTTTAGAGCATGTTTTGTTTAAAAAACAAAAAAATTCCCTTTGAGGCAAGGATGGGCAGGAATCAAAATTTTTTTACCGTTTTACTCAATTATATATGCAGCAGTATGATAGGAAGACTTTTCCTGAGTTCATTTCTTCTAGTTTTGGCTTCATGTCCCAGGACTCTGTAACTACATAATCTGGAAGCTATAGGGCAGTTGCTTATGACTATAACCAGATGGGACATTTTGAGGAAGTCCCCCCCCCCCCCTTAAAACCTCATTGGTCAAAGCCTTCATCTCTGGGCATTCTGTTGATGTGGGGGGCTTCTTAAATGGTGTTCTAATTCCCACATTTTGTTGTTGAAAAATTTTAAATTGGTAACTTTCCTAATCTGTTGTCAAAATCCCTTTGAAGAGGTGATTTATAGTTTAATTGTTTCCACAGATAATCAGTCAGGCAAACACAAAGACAGAAGGAAAAGCTCGCTCGATGTCAGAGCTGTTGCCTCTCGAGCAAGTGAAGGTAGGTGCAAAGACGAGGGGAAGGGGCAGAGCAGGTGAACTCCTGACACTCGGTCCCCAGTCTCCTCTCCGGGTCCCTGTCCACCTGCAGTGCGGGACAGGGGAGGGGACGCTCTACAGCCCGAGTCCGTGTCCCCTCCCCCGACTCCTGCCGGTGGGCTCCGTTCTCAGCCTTTTCGTGGATATATTTTACTATCTATTCTATCGTTGATTTTCTAAACTGTGAACAGCGGAAGATGTCTGTTGATCTCCGTTACTGTATGGGTGGTGCACAGTGCATCTAGAAATTCTTAACATAGTCCGTCGTGGGTTGCCATGGAAACTTCCCTTTGGTGGAGAGGTGAGCTGCATTTGGGGATGCAAAAGACCCTTATTAAGCAAATAGTACGTTTTAATTGGAATATAATTTTTTAAGATTACATAGCTATGTGGCCCGAATGACTTAGTCGTTTTTAAAATGTAATGAAAATGGTTAATACAGTGTGGAGGCACATGTTACTGCTGGCTGGGTACTTTCCTGGACCCAGAGATGAAAAGGGAAGCGTGTGGAGTTGATTGTCACTAGATAAAAAGCCACAGCTTTCCAGGGCAACAGCAACTCAGATTAGACAAGAGATCGAGTGTCCTCAGGTTGGTTGCGAGGCTCCGAAAAGACAAATGTGTCCTGCACTGGAAAGACTGCGCAGGCCCCGCCCTGCTACACAGGCGAGAAACGGGCTTTGGCCTCAGAATCACCTTGATTCCAGTCCCAGCTTCGTGTACTGTCCGCGCAACCTTGTGGGTAGACCCGCGTGCCTCCGTTTCCTCACCGTGACCAGGGGGGCAGGTGTGCTGTCCCCAGAGGGTTGTGTGAGGGGTGAGGGTGTGTGGTGCCCTGCAGGGGCGGCGGGAGCTGCCACCGCCGTCTTCACTGCGGCCTCCACTCGAGCAGCCCCGTGGTCCTCCCAAGTCCTCGGGCAGAGTGGGCAGGGGCAAAGTCACCCCCCCACACACACACACACAGCCGTCTCCACTCCTCCCCTCTTGCTTCTGTCCGTCCTTAGGCTGACTCAGTCCCTCTCTGTATTTTTAAGAGTTAAACATTTTTCTTGTAACGTTTCTGGTTTTTAATTGCCACTCTTTTTTAACTTAGTTATAATTTACATACGTGGAATTCAGATGTCGAATGTTCAGTTCCGTGAGTTTCAGCAGTTCAACACTCGTGCAACTGCCCCCCCAAAGCAGATACAGAAAACGCGCGCGCGCACACCTTTTACGGCACAGAGGCCGCCACTGATTCTGGGACCGTAAATTAAGTGGGCCTGTTGTGCTTCACAGAGATCGTACAGCACGTGCTGCTTGAGTCTGGCTTCTATCACTTATTTTAGGTTTTTGAGATCCATCCATGTTGCTAGGCGAGTCCGTACTTCATTGTCTTTATTGCTCGGCAGTCCTCTGTCGCAGGGACGTGCCACCCTTATCCGTTCTTTTATTCAGAGGTATCTGTGTTCATCTCTCCACTTCGGGGCTGTTAAGAATAAGGCTGCAGGGGCGCCTGGGTGGCTCAGTCGGTTAAGCGTCCGGCTCTTGATCTCAGGGTTGTGAGTTCGAGCCCCGAATTGAGCCATGCGTTGGGCTCTGTGCTGGGCATGGAGCCTACTTAAAATAATAGGACGGCTGCGTGAATGTTTTTACCCAAGTCTTTCTGGGTGTGGGCACGTGTTCCTGTCCTGCCTAGAAGTGGAATTGCTGGGCCTTTGGGCAGCTGCAGAGGTCTCTCTGGTGTGAGTTGTATCAGGTCATCCCCTATCGCTGAGGTGTGGGTGTTCTGGTTGCTCTGCAGCCTTCCAGAAGTGGTTAGGTCAGCATTTTAAATTTCAGCAATTCTGGTGGGTACGGTTTTAATTTTAATTTTCCTGACGACTAATGAGGTTGAGTCCCCCCTTCATACGCTTACTAACCATTTGGAAATCCTCTTTTGTGAAGTGCTGTTCAGATGTTTTGCCAATTTTTATAATTGAGTTTCTCTTGTTGGCTTATAGGATTTCTTTATATATTTTATTTTTTAATGTTTACTTATTTGAGAAAGAGCGAGAGCGGGGAAGGGGCAGAGAGAGGGAGAGACAGAATCCCAAGCCAGCCCCACACTCAGCATGGAGCCCAACACAGGACTTGATCTCACAACCGTGAGATCGTGACCTGTGCCAAAATCAAGAGTTGGATGCTTGGGCCCCCCTGGATGGCTCAGTCAGTTAAGCATCCGACCCCTGATTTTGGCTCAGGTCATGATCTCACGGCTCGTGGGATCGAGTTGATCTCACGGCTCGTGGGATCGAGGGTCATGTCAGGCTCTGAGCTGATGATGTGAAGCCTGCATGGCTTCTCTCTCCCTCCCTCTCCCGCTCATCCCTCTCTCTCACTCTCAAAAGAGACATTAAAAAAAAAAGAGTTGAACACTTGACTGACAGCCCCCCAGGCACCCTGGAATTCTTTATATATTTTAGATATGGGTCCTCTTTTGGATATGGGCATCACAAATACATTTTTTAGTCTGTGGTTTGCCTTTTCACTCTCTTAATGGTCTTTAATGAACAGAAGTTCTTAATTTTAATAAAGCTCATTCTATCAGTGTTTTCTATCATAGCTGGTGCTTTTTTGTGTCCTGTTCAGGAAATCTTTCCCTATCCCAAGGTTATGAAGATATTCTCTTACGTTCTCTCATAGAAGTTTTCTTGTTTTATCTTTCACCTTAGGTCTGTGATCCATTTCAAATTGGTCTACCTGGTGAAGGTAGGGCTCAAGGATGAATTTTCTCCCTACATGGAAACCCAGTTGGCCCATCACCATATTGAGGAAAAAAAACCAAACATCTTTGCTGCAGTGCTATTATTGTAAATTAGGGGACTATAAGTATACGGTCATTTTCTGTACTCTTCTGTTTCACTGTTCTCTTAGTCTGTTCTTGCACCGATACCACCATCGATTGCTACAGCCTCTACAGTTCTTGATATCTGGTAGTTAGTTTCAAGTTGTTCCTCTTCAAGGTTGTCTTGGCTGTTCCAAGTCCTTTGCATTTCCGTATAAGATTTAGAATCAGCTTGTTACTTTACACACGCACGGCCTCCTGGGGTCTTGTCTAAGAATGTCTTGAATCTACAGATCAATTCAGGGAAAAGGGAAAGCTCAGTGGTACGATATGCTCTGTGTCTCTAGGTTGTTTTTACTTCCTCTCAGTTCTGCGTTTTCAGTGTAGAAATCCTACACATCTTTCCTTACGTATATTCCTAAATATTGGTGTTTTTGGATGCTTTCCTAATGATGTTTATTTCAATTTCTAATTGTCTGTTGCCAGTTTCTAGAAATAAAATTGACTTTTGTGTATTGACCTTGTACCCAGTAACCTTGATAAACTTACTCATTGGCTCTAAGAGTAGTGTTTGTAGATTCCTTTGGGTTTGAGCACACACACAGGACAGTCTTTGTGACCTTTATTTCTTCTTCTTGCCTTTTTTCATTGTGCTATTTTTTTTTAATATGAAATTTATTGTCAAATTGGTTTCCATACAACACCTAGCGCTCATCCCAACAGGTGCCCTCCTCAATACCCATCACCCACCCTCCCCTCCCTCCCACCCTCCATCAACCCTCAGAGTGTTCTCAGTTTTTAAGAGTCTCTTATGGTTTGGCTCCCTCCCTCTCTAACTTTTTTTTTTCCCCTTCCCCTCCCCCATGGTCTTCTGTTAGGTTTCTCAGGATCCACATAAGAGTGAAAACATATGGTATCTTTCCTTCCCTGTCTGACTTATTTCACTTAGCATCACACTCTCCATTCCATCCATGTTGCTACAAAAGGCCATATTTCATTCTTTCTCATTGCCACGTAGTATTCCATTGTGTATATAAACCACAATTTCTTTATCCATTCATCAGTTGATGGACATTTAGGCTCTTTCCATAATTTGGCTATTGTTGAAAGTGCTGCTAGAAACATTGGGGTACAAGTGCCTTTATGTATCAGCACTCCTGTATCCCTTGGGTAAATTCCTAGCAGGGCTATTGCTGGGTCATAGGGTAGATCTACTTTTAATTTTTTGAGGAACCTCCACACTGTTTTCCAGAGTGGCTGCACCAGTTTGCATTCCCACCAAAAGTGCGAGAGGGTTCCCATTTCTCCACATCCTCTCCAGCCTCTATAGTCTCCTGATTTGTTCATTTTAGCCACTCTGACTGGCGTGGGGTGGTATCTCAGTGAGGTTTTGATTTGTATTTCCCTTATGAGGAGCGACATTGAGCATCTTTTCATGTGCCTGTTGGCCATCTGGATGTCTTCTTTGGAGAAGTGTCTATTCATGTGTTCTGCCCATTTCTTCACTGGATTATTTGTTTTTCGGGTGTGGAGTTTGGTGAGTTCTTTATAGATTTTGGATACTAGCCCTTTGTTCGACATGTCATTTACAAATATCTTTTCCCATTCTGTTGGTTGCCTTTTAGTTTTGTTGACTGTTTCCTTGGCAGTGCAGAAGCTTTTTATCTTCATGAGGTCCCAATAGTTCATTTTTGCTTTTAATTCCCTTGCCTTTGGGGATGTGTCAAGTAAGAAATTGCTGCAGCTAAGGCCAGAGAGGTTTTTTCCTGCTTTCTCATCTAGGGTTTCGATGGTTTCCTGTCTCACATTCAGGTCCTTTATCCATTTTGAGTGTATTTTTGTGAATGGTGTGAGAAAGTGGTCTAGTTTCATCCTTCTGCATGTTGCTGTCCAGTTCTCCCAGCACCATTTGTTAAAGAGACTTTCTTTCCTGCTTTGTCAAGATTAGTTGGCCATATGTTTGTGGGTCCAATTCTGGGGTCTCTATTCCATTGGTCTATGTGTCTGTTTTTGTGCCATCATTGTGCTGTTTTTTTTTTCATTTTTATAAGAAGATGTCCCTTTTGTTACATTTTTTTTTTTTAATGTTTTTGAGAGCAAGAGACAGAGCATGAGCAGAGAGAGAGGGAGACAAAGAATCTGAAGCAGGCTCTGAGCTGTCAGCACAGAGCCTGATGTGGTGCTTGAATCTGTAAACCATAAGATCATGACCTGAGCTAAAGTCGGACGTGTAACTGACTGAGCCACCCAGGCGCCCCCCCCCCGCTTTCATTACATTTTTAAATGAGAACAGGTCCTTTTATGATGTAGTGATAAAACAGTGGTCATTCTTTTTGGTTTAATGACCTTATTGGGTAGAATGGAAAGCTGGCAACCATATGCTGGTCACCAACATTGGATTTAAGGAGTGTTGTGGGTCCCCCAAATTAAAAGCATTTAAGAGCCCCTGAGTTGGTTCATCTGGCAGTGTTTCTCCTTAGACCTCAATTTGGTAAAACGAGGCTCACCTATCACGCTTTGGAACAGTCTGTCGTCCCTGAAGGTCTTTCGTAAACAGCATTTGGCCTGACAGTGGGGCTTTCAAGGGAGACACACAGAACTCTGTGTGTCCATTTTTTTCCTGTCTGTACACTGCCCAGCCTTCCCTTTACCCCAAAGGAACCATATCTTGACAGTAGAAACAAAAAATCCACAAACTTCAGACAGAACCTGAGAGTTGCTGCCTCATTTATGGTATGTACCTAGTTGGTCTAGACTAAGCATCACAGTGGAAAATGCCAAAAGGTGCCTTGAGAAATTTAACCAAACAGTCATGTATTTTGATTAATGGTGAATTGTATTAATCGCTCCTGCCATATATGAAACAAAGAGCCTGTGTGGCATTGTCTTCCAGAACATTTTTGCTCCTGGATCGTGGCAAGCTGAATATTAAAAGCTTGATTGTTATAAACACAAAAGAGGCTGTTTGGCCTTGACTTGCTAGATTGTTTCCTCTGTTTTTCCTCCGGCCTGTGACATCAGAAGTTCAGGCTGGGGGTTGGTGGGGGGGGCACGTGCATCCTAGTGCCTAGGACTGAAGGGAGCAGAGCTGGTTCTGGAAGAACCCCAGGCTCATCGGGACTGGGTGGAAGCCAGGTGACCACATAGTTCTCATCCGATCGCTTCGTCACGCATCTGAGCACATGGGGACTTGGGGGGTGGGGAGCGAGGAAGAGCACAGAGCCCGGGGCTTGTCAGCAGGTACCTGGGGCTGTACATCCCCTGAGCTCTGCATCTCGTGGTCTCTCCACAGGCAGCAGCCAGAGACGGCACTCCTCCATGGCCCGGATACATTCCATGACGATCGAGGCACCCATCACCAAGGTGAAGCAGCGTGCGCTGTCTCCACGCGGCATGCACAGGAGTCCTTGTTCTCCAGGTTGACTGTTTCTAGAGAGAGGAAAGCGACCCGCACCGATAATAATGCTCCGGTGGTCGCATGGAGCTGCCTCCTCTAAAGAGAGGACGTGCAACATGAACGTTGTAGTTGGTCTTGAGTTAGCGCCCAGCGACACGCCAGCCTGCCTCTCCACATTGCTCTCCCACCGTCCGTGAGGTTATGAAACTCACGTCTTCTTTCCATGCTGTAGGTAATCAACATTATCAACGCCGCCCAGGAAAGCAGCCCCATGCCTGTGACAGAAGCCTTAGACCGTGTGCTGGAGATTCTGAGAACCACTGAATTGTATTCGCCACAGTTCGGTGCTAAGGACAATGATCCTCATGCCAATGACCTTGTTGGAGGCTTAATGTCTGTAAGTGTATTTGCCCCGGCAGCTGGCTAGAGCCTGCTGTTTTTGTCTGTTTTCCCAGAGATGACGTGTTTATGGGCTAGGCCACATGGAGCTCAGTGCGTGTAAGGGGCCGTCGTGGCCTGAGCCCCGCCATCACCCGGGCTCGACGGCACTCTGGCCAGAGCCGTCTCCCACCTACTGCCGGCCACCAAGGGAGACCACAGCTTGAAGCAGAGGAGACAGGAGCATATTCTAGAGAGTCTGCTGGGCTGGGTTCTCCATTTTTGCTTAGGAGTTCTATGAGAAAAATAGGAAATAAAACATAAAAATTGTTTCACATATTTTGAAAACTGGGGCAGGAAAAAAATATACATATAAAGTGTTTCATACCAATTACAAAACAGAAAGACTCCATATGTTCAAAGAGGCACCGGGGCACGGGGCTCAGTTTCCTTCCCAAACATCCTACACAGATGTGACGGCTTTGCACCGTGGGCCCCGGCGGCCCTGGATACCTTCTCTAGCCCCTCTAGCAGAGAGGTCTCGCAAGGGAAGAAAAGCTCTCTGGAAAACATTCCATCTCTGTCACCTTTTGTCTCGGTCAGAAGTAAAATTCACCACCTCACTGCCACCAAACATAAAAACAACAGCAATTCCCCCTGCCAACGCCTGCTTTCTGAAGTTCTCTGGATTTCTTAAAAACAAGGTTTTAGGCAGTAATGTGAAGGCAGTAATCGAGAGTGGTTCCCGGTGACAGTAGTGTCTAACCCTGGCCTTGCCTGTCTGAGGCACAGGCTCTAGCACCCGTAGGCGGGAGGTGGAAACCACGGGGGTGGGATAGTGTCCCAGGGTGAGGGGGGAAGCGAGGGAAGGTGGGAGGGCTCTCAGTGCAAGAGGCAGCCGGGTGGAGTGAGGGTGCGTAGAGGGCCCGGAACAATCCAGTGTTCTGAAGGAATCCTGGTGTCCATTGGCAGTGAGGAGGGTGGCAAGAAAATGGTGGGGAAGTCTTGAGGGCAGAGGCCAGCTGTCCCTGAGAAACCGAACCAGTGCTGAGGGCCCACGGGAATGCTGGGCTCTGGGGCCTGGTGCAAGATCACCTCCCTGCTGCCCCTGAGTTCAGCCAGTTTTCCCAGCATCAGGCCTCCTGCTCTGTGTTAGGTGACCGCGTTCAGTGGTTGACCCCAGGGGCGCCGGAGCCTTGGGTGCATTGCTGGGGAGGCTGCCCTCAGCTGTCCTCTGGGACCGACTGTCCCTCCCAGCGTTTTCAAGAAATAAAGAATAGTTGGGGCGCCTGGGTGGCTCAGTCAGTTAAGCATCTGACTTCGGCTCAGGTCATGATCTCCTGGTTCGTGGGTTCGAGCCCCACGTCGGGCTCTGTGCTGACCCTCAGAGCCTGGAGCCTGCTTCAGATTCGGTGTCTCCCTCTCTCTCTGCCCCTCCCCTGCTCGTACTCAGTCTCTCTCAAAAATAAATAAAATTGTTTTTAAAAAATTTTAAAAAAAGAAGTAAAGAATAGTTGTGACTTATCTTTTTCTTGTCTCCTTGATTTTTATCAGGATGGTTTGCGAAGACTATCGGGGAATGAATATGTTCTTTCAACAAAAAGTAAGTTTTAACTTTTTAATCTTCTGGATCACTGTTAATATTGTAGTAGCACTTAAATGATGAAAATAAATTTTTTTTTTGTTAATTTATTTTGAGAGAGCACGTGCAAGCAGGGGGAGGGGCAGGGAAAGAGAATCCCAAGCAGGCTCCGAGCTGTCAGCACAGAGCCCGACATGGGCTCGATCTCACAAACCGTGAGATCGTGACCCGAGCCAAAACCAAGAGTCGGAGGTTTAACCGACTGAGCCACTCAGGCACTGCTCCGTTGATCTTTGTCAGCAGTAAGACGTTTCGTGGTCGGTCATAAAACATCCGACACACAGCAGCTGTCCCTGGAAGCAGCACTGTCCCCGCTACGGAGCAGTTAACATGGAAAAGCCTGCTAATCTTGTTCCCCAAATCACATCGCTTTGCAGGCCTGCAGCAGGTGCCCGGCAGTGTTGTCACCCCCATCTCCCTTCACGACGTCCCTCCCCGGATAGCTCGGGCTATGGAAAATGAAGAGTACTGGGACTTTGATATTTTTGAACTGGAGGCCGCCACACATAAAAGGTGCGTCCACGGGGAGCCCCGCAGGCAGACAGCCCGGTCCCGAGGGCATCTGTGGACAAAGCCCTCCAAGGAGCGGGGGTTCTGCCAGAGGCAGGTCCTGGTCAGGGAGGGGGGGCCCCAGGGGAGGACCAGGGCCCCAGAGGGGTCAGGGAGGGCCGACTCGTCACAACTCCCGCAGAGACCGCCCACTCGTGGCCCATGTGAAGTTGAACAAGGGACGTAACGTCTCTGAGTGGCAGGGGTTTTTCCTGGAAAATACGGACGTGCCTTCTGTAGGTGGTGGTACGTTGAGGGAGCAGCAAGAGCCCCACTCAGAACCTAGAACTAAGAATTAGAAACACACATTCTCCAAGAATTGTCCCCACATCGTGGTCGCCATGTTGGTGTCAGGCATGGGGACCCCCTGAACTCTAGTCGTCCTGATCTGGGCACGCTCACACAGAGTGGGGACAGCACTGGGATTTTACCTTGAGTTTCGGCCCTTGAGGGAAGCACAGAGTTGGCTAGAGCACTGTGGCTGACTGGGCACCCTGGGAAGGGCCGTCTGCATTTCCAGCCAAGGCTGCGCTTTGCGGGGGTGAGGCCGGAGGGACCTGCGTGTATTCTGTGGGCCCATGGGATGGCTAACTCCTCAGGTCCCCTCCAGTCTGGGTGAACTGTCCTCACACGGCCTCTACCCTCCGATCATGCCCACCAGGAGTCAGCCTTCCACTACATTCTCTTCCCATGCACCCCACATGGGCAGGGGCCATAGAAAGAATACTCTAGCAAACGAATCTTTGAGCACCTGGCTTACGTGCTAGTGACGCTGCATTCATGTGAATCAGGCCAAGGTGGGCCGGTTCAAGCCCTGGGAGTGTGGTGACCTCCAGATGCCACCTCAGCAGAGCCATTTCTTGCCCTTCCAAGCCCAAGGCCAGATGCTGGATTGAGGTAACTTCTCAAGGAAGGGCCTGAATCGGTGGCCAGTTGGTCACCTTCTCAGGAGAAACCGCCTCCTGCTGCGGCACCCACCTTCAGATTGTTGAGGCTGTTACGTGACAAGTGACAGTATCTGGGCCACAGGCAGCCTTCAAGAAGTGTTCTTTGCTTCTAGACAGGACATCTGGCCAATAACACAGGTCTAGCAAGTCCAAAGGCGAGGACAGGGTTCAAGCCTGGCATCACGTGGATTTTGAGGAATCTACTGGTGCAAGTAGGAGTCACCGAAGGCGGAAGGGCAGGGCCGGCAAAGCTGGCCCCAGCCAGTGGGGAGCCCTGACCCAGAGCTCCAGCCAAAGTTGGTGTCAGCCGCAGGGGCCCCGGAGACGCGGACGCTGCTCGGGCAGCCTCCCTGCCCCGCACGCTCGCTGAAGCCGGGCTCGGGTCGGCCGGTCGGGTCTGAGCCTCTTTGGGGCTCCACACGCTTTGCCTGTTTCTTTGTTTTAATGCTGTGGACGTTTTTCTCTGTAGGCCTTTGATCTATCTTGGTCTCAAAATGTTTGCGCGCTTTGGAATCTGTGAATTCTTGAACTGCTCTGAGGCGACGCTGAGATCGTGGCTGCAAATTATTGAAGCCAATTACCATTCTTGTAACCCCTACCACAATTCCACACACTCTGCCGACGTGCTTCATGCCACTGCCTATTTCCTCTGCAAAGAGAGGATAAAGGTGAGCTGTGTTTGTGCTCAGCGGGCAGGGCCACGGGACGGTGCGCCGCCTCGGCCAAGTTGCCGTGCAGGATGACTGCTGGAGCGGTCCTCGCCTGCACGCCGCCCGGCCGGGAAGCTCTGTGGATTCGATATGTTCATTCAGGATGCCTCATAATACCCTGCTGCCCTCCTAGCGAGGGCCCGTCCTTTCTTGTCTACGCGGCGCCCGGCGAGAGCTCCCGAGCCCCTGCCTCCCGTGGCTCCCTCGCACGGCTACCAGCGCGGGCTTTCCCAGACAGCACATCTGACCGTGTTGTTCCCGGGAGTGGCCTCCCACCCGCCTCCCACATACTGTAAAACCCCACAGTATGATGTTCACAGCTTCCTGACACACGGGCCACGTGTGAGACACGCTGAACCACCGTACTTTCTGACACACCTGCCCTCAACATGCTGTTCCCTTTGTTGGTCCCGCGTGTCCCCCACCTGTCCTTCAGGGATCCACACCAGCCTTTGTTCCTCCAGGAAGTCTTGCCTAGACCACCCTCCATCCCCAGTACTGACTTAGATGCCCTC
The DNA here is from genome assembly GCF_027475565.1 of Acinonyx jubatus. Lineage (NCBI taxonomy): Eukaryota > Metazoa > Chordata > Mammalia > Carnivora > Felidae > Acinonyx > Acinonyx jubatus. The sequence goes on along the minus strand of NC_069386.1, from coordinate 4,346,877 downwards.
TTCCATGTGCCCGCTCCTCTTGGGCACATTCCTGATCTTACCGGTCCGTCCACTCCATGTGGCTGGCAAGTTCCTTTCGTATCCCCAGGGCCCGTCCTGCTCAGCTGAGTCTCCGCAGTGGCCACTGGCACCTGCTGGTGGCCAGTCGCAGCTGGCTCAGTCTGCCTGGGCCCAGGCCAGCGGCTTTATTTAGCTCTAGTTTCGAGGCAGCAGGGGGGAGGGGGGTGAGAAGACTGTAGCCCAGAGAGCAGGGGCGGGGGGAAGGTTCCACTCGAGGAACGTGACTCACTGGCCACTCTCAAACCAAGCTTCCTGAGAAAGCTTTTCATGTTGGAAATCACTTCATTAGGGAGACTGTCTAAGCAGCAACTAGACATGAGCTGATTCATCACATTTTGTGTTCTTTCCTTCAGTGTCCGTCATAGCACGGCCCAGAGGGTCCAGGGACTTCCCGTGGCCTTGCCATTTATTTCACTTTTAGCAGAACCTAGGAAAAAAAAAAAAGTGGTTTGATCCTTCTGCTCTAAGAATTGGGCTATTTGAGGGGTGATACGGTATAGCCTCCTGTCCAGGTGTCCTGGTACCCGGGGATGGCCGCGTGGGGACTGGGGCATGGCAGGCTGGCGGGCAGAGCGAGGGCAGGTGCCTGCCAGTCCCATGTTGTTCTCCATGACAGGGGACTCGTGTGAGAGAGGACAGCGACATCAGACCAAGACTATAGGCAGAATTAAGAGTTTAGAGAGAGGACCGTTTTATATAAAAGTATGAAAACAAAGGCCAGGGTGGCGGAGAGGGGTGTCTGTGTGTGGTTCGGTGTATAAAGATAGCCTAATTTTTGCTTTGACTTACTGCCTTTGAACTACTCTATAGATAACATGCAAATACATATTTAGAAAGCTCAGTTCATTATAAATAGCATTGATTAAGATATAATCCATATATAATTCACCCACTTAAAGTTAAAAGTATTGAATTTCAATTGAAATAAATTTTCAAGACTGGTTAGACATGCACCTTCCTTTCAAGTGTCTCTAGAATATTTCCAAAAATGAGCTGCTACCAGGACGTAGTGGATGTCTTAACAAACGTCAGAATTTCATATATTTTCTAACCTTTGCAGAACAAAACAATTTAATAACTAAAGGTTAGATTTAAAAATGTCAGCCACTACAGATGAGAAAATACTTTAAATCAGTTAAGGCCTACAGAATGAGAAGGGCCAGATGACAATCCAAAATGGTTTTTTGAAACAACCAAGAAAATTAAATTCTAGCCAAACAAATCGAGAAATGCAGAAAGTGCCAGACACTTCCACGCTAACTTGAAAGCCTTAAAGAGGAAAGGTTTTAAATCAGATCCTAGAAGTAGGAAGCCAGGAGGTCAGCACCATGGAAGAAGTACTGAATTTACCAATCGAATTCTTCCAAATCGGGCTCCCGACTCAAGACGGTCACGTGAGGTCTTTGTCCCTTCGAGGACTTTTTCTGTGTTGCGTCAACCTTTTCAGAGACTTGAAAATGAGGGAAAACCTCCAGATTATTGTACCAACCTCACCAAATCCTGACATCAGCCCGACAGAGATCGCACCAAAAGCGGGGGGGACACGCTAGACCAGCCCCTTAATGTGAGTGACGCACATCGTAAGCTGTTTCTCTCAGGTAGTAATACTGGTTGCTGTTGGTTCAAGTCAGTGTCTCAGACATTTTTTGTGATGGGTCGAGAGACAGACTGGCTGAGGAGGTGACTCCTGTGTCGAGGACACCTCGTATTTTGGTAAGTCCTGAGCTTGTGCGAGACCGAGAATCAGATCGTGTGCCCTAAGGAACAAGTATGAACATGAAACGGTTTCTGAGTAGAGCTAAGAAAACAGGATGTGCCCAACAACACGCTTTTCTCGGAAATCTGGCACCTTTTTACCTGAAAGTAGTGGGGCAGAAAGAAGACTCTACGGAAGGCTTCCCTGCTTTCTGCACCATGCCCCGTTTTGAAAAGATCTCTTGTTTGCAGCAAACGTTAGATCCGGTTGACGAGGTCGCTGCCCTCATTGCAGCCACCATCCACGACGTGGACCACCCCGGGAGGACCAACTCCTTCCTGTGCAATGCCGGCAGCGAGCTGGCCATCCTGTACAACGACACTGCCGTGCTGGAGAGCCACCACGCGGCCCTGGCCTTCCAGCTGACCACCCGCGATGACAAATGCAATATCTTCAAAAACATGGAGAGGTGAGAGCACGGGGTCAGGGAGCGTGTTGGTCCCTCTAGCAACTTTGAGATGCGCGTCACATACTACAGAGTTCACCCATCTAAAGCATACAAGAGTGGTCTGTGTAGTCAGGGTCGCATGGCCATCACCCCCCAGGAAGAAGCTCAAACTCACTGGCAGTCACTTTCCACCCCCTCTCCCAAGTCCCCCAGCCCCAGGCAACCCCACTGATGCACGTTCTGCCTCCAGTTCTGCACAACTCATAACAAATAGTGCACCCAGGACGTGGTCTTTTGTGGCTGGTGGCTTTCTCTCAGCACGAGGCTTTCAAGGCTCAGCAGTTTTGTGTCTGACATCAAAGATGTCATCTCAAGATGGCAAGGATAGTGCTGACATCTTGAGCTTTTAGAGACTCCGAGACTCGGAGAAGCCGTCCTCTTCCATCTCTGCTCCAAACACTCCACTCTGCCCTCCTGTGCCCAGAATCCTCTCACCCTTGTCGGTGTTCACGCGTGACTCCTCAGTTCATGTGTGATTACTCAGTGCGAAGTTCCTTCACAGCACTCATCACGTGTTTAAATCATTTTTCATTACTTGTCTAATGTCTCATTTGCTTCTTAAGCTCCGTAAGATCACGGTGTTCAGTGCCTTTTGTCCATCGCTGGACCCTCGGTGCCTAGCGTGGGGCCTGGTACAGGGGAGGGACCTGTACTTTTTAACTTGGATTTTTAAAGAATGTTTTATAGGAGATTTTTTAAAAAGGAGATTCCAGATTTTACACAACTCCCTTTTGCCATGTTCTAGAATTTCAGTAGGTTTTATTCATCGTTGCTGGTACATACATCAGCTATCTCTGGAAAAATATGCAAGACCTGATAACTTGGGTTGTGTCCAGGGAAAGGAATGGGGTGAGTGGAGGAAAGAGGTGAACCAGAGATAAAAACCAGGGCTGGAGTGAGTTGCTCAGCTGTCAGACCTCCCCTCTAAGTGTCTGGGCACTGAAATTGGTGGATCTCAAGGTTCCTCTGGAGGGGGATACATTCTTCGTAGCCACAGATCTCTGCCTTTGTAAGCCCCTTCCATGTTCTCTTCTTCCCGGAGCTACGAGCCCTGCACTACAGAATGGTGAGCGCTTGGCCTGTAAGGCCTTGCCCATAAGCTCCTTGATTGTCACTTCAGTTTTCCCTCACTAACGATCTCGTTCCAACGTGTGCCCTGCGACTTCCAGGGACACGAGCATTTTAGCTGCCATGGACACAGTTCCAGATCACAGCCGTATCAGGAGTGCCTGTCTGGTCCGGATGAGTAATGCGTAGCGCCCTCTCATTTGTTGTCTGAAACAGGAATGACTATCGGACGCTGCGCCAGGGTATTATCGATATGGTCTTGGCCACGGAAATGACAAAACACTTCGAGCACGTCAACAAATTTGTCAACAGCATCAACAAGCCCCTGGCGGCACTAGAAGAAAACGAGGTAAGGGAAACCGACTGCAAGGAGAACCTGGATGGGGGACCGGGGGCCCTTACCCCTGTGTGCTGTGGGGAACTGGGGTAAGAGGCAGGGAGCCGTGCAGGGGCTCCCCTAGCAGGTTCACTGGGTTTAATATCTATTGGTTGGAAAATTACGTAAAAACTTGGCAGGAAAAAAGACCTCCAAAAAGAGATGCGGAAACTCTGAAGCCAACATTAGGTGGGTGGACCATTCCTGTGCCCTTTCTCACACGCATCCCCTTCCCCACTCCTTGGGCATCCTGGGGTCTGTTGGTCTCGGTCACAGGACAGTAGAGGCTGAGAAGGACCCTGTATTTTGGTCCTAAGGGTGACATTGTTGCCCCCCCCCCCCCCATTTCTGGATTTGAGGCCTGGAGTTGCCACAACAACTGCCTGGCAAGGACGACACTAAGCCTCTGGCCAGGCAGGGGACCACAGCTACGGAAGCAGACAGATCTGGGTCCCCATCCAAGTTCTTCTTCGCCTTCCCGGGCTGTACAATGGGCATAATCTCGAGACATAGGACTAAGGGGCAGGGGACAAGGTAGGCACTTAATGGGACCTATTCTACTAGATTCAGCCTGAGATCAGCATCTATCGTGTCTACTTTCACGAACCCTCTTCCTTCGACGCCCTTCTACCTGCTCCACACACTGAACATCTTGGCACTGGCTCACTGACTCCTCCGCTGCCTTCCTTGCCCGCTCCTGTCACCATCCTCAGAGCCTTCTCCGTGCTCAGGATGGTGTCCCAGGAGGCCAGGATCACCGTTCCTTGAGTTCTAACCCCACTTCACCTCTGCAAGTCCTCTGACCATGGCTTTTGGCTTTCTAACTCATTACCCTTCACCCCTGTTCCTGTGTGACCCCCTCTGAAACCAATGACAACTCTGCTCCCTTCCTCCTCTCCTGTTCTCCCAGTTCGTCAGCCTGCTTCTGACTTCCCTTCCAGGGACTCCAGCGCAGGGGCACCCGCACCAACCTTTTTTAGTGGCTCCACCTGTCCTGGATAGTGTGTCACCTGAGCCACTGCCCCTGGCTGACTTCGGCCACAGACTCGTTTCCTCCAGAGAGTCTGGGCAGTTCCGAGACTTAGCTGAGTGTTCTGTTCCACTCGAAAGTCGCGTTTCTCCTCTGTCCGTACTTGGGGTTATTTCCGAGAGATGAGAAGTCCATCTAGTGAGCCAGAGCAGGGACAGAGTAATACTAGAGCAAATACTGTACAGCTGGCGGGACCAAATGTAGTCACACAGCTGAAGAGAGGAGCCAGCACAAAGCCCTTGGGACACGGGGCAAGGAGACCTGTCGAGGCAGCCTTGGTGGTGTCCACTCTGGCAGCTGTACAGGGGAGGAGGCAGCCCAAGCTCTGGGCGGGCACGCGCCCATCTTGATGGCATGTCTGTCCTCACCGCGATGAGACCATCAGGCCTTTTTCGACTACTGTGATTACTCGTGGAAATCACATGATCGACGCCTTCGGAAAGCATGAGGAGACTGGCTTGTCTCTGACCGTGCTCTTTGCCCCGGTCCTCCCTCTTCCAGCCGGGGCCCATTATACCAACGGTTCAGAATCCATAGCAGACCAGATGGCATGTAGCACCTCGAACAGACAGAGCCCAGGACTAAAGTTCTACCTTCAGTTCTTATCCTGGCTCAGCTGGATAGCCGCGGACAAATCTCTTCACCTCTCTGGGTCCCGGTGCCCTCGTCTATAAAGTAATACTGCTTTTCGTGCCTACCCCAGATCTTTTCATGAGTGCACATCAAAAGAGAGTAACTGTTCTATCTGACACCATCTTGGTGCACTGATGGCTAATTCCCAAGATTACACCTGCCATGGGACTGGGGTAGGGGCTGGGTTGTACGAAGCAGGGAGCCTGGTGCCCCACAAGATTCCTTTTGGTGAAAGGGCAGAGAAACCGTTATGTTTAGAGTTCGCGTTCTTTTTCGGTAGGTGTGATAAAAGATACCACTCATGTCCCAAGGGAGAGCAGTAGAACTAGAACAAAGAAACAGCAACTGTGAGAAATACCTAGAATGGGAAGAAGAAAAGAGCCAAGAAAGGGAAGGGCACAAAGACTGACCTCCAGCGCTACCTTCTACTCTCGGGTCCCGCTCGGATCTCACTGGACCTTGCTTTCCCTTTCTGTCAAGGGAGGGGCTGACCTCCACGCTCAGGGTGTCCTCAGCACTGTTCTGTGAAGCCGTCACGGACAGGCCCGGGCATACCGTGGGGCCCCATCTGTGAGACACAGCTTGGCCCCAGGGAGCCCACTTGGATTGCTCTGAATCTCACTTGTGTTTTAGGAAACGAATAAAGACGAAGAAGCCATAAACACTATGCTCCGGACTCCAGAGAACCGGACTCTGATTAAACGGATGCTCATCAAGTGTGCGGACGTGTCCAATCCCTGCCGACCGCTGGAGCAGTGCATCGAGTGGGCCGCACGCATATCAGAAGAATATTTTTCTCAGGTGAGATGCAGCCTCTTCACTTCCTTGAGAGAGAGAAACACAGACCATTAGAGATCGGGGGATTAAAACTAGGACGTAGAGTTCTAAGTGAAATTCTGTCCTTGAAGAACACTTCTTGTATTATAGGCTCACTGCTAAGGGATTTGATTAGTTTTCCCTCATCTGAAAATGTATTGGCTGCCTTTCTTGCAGAATATCTCCACTGGATGTAGATTCCGGTGTTAAGTTTTCTCCTAACAGCATTTTACACCATTGTCTGCCCCTCGTGTTCTGTCTGTGTAGGAAAAATCCTTGTGGGGCAGGAAAAAGAAATTGGAAAATACAATGGCTAAAGGTTTAGCAAGTTTACTGAAAGCATATACACATAGATTCAAGAAACACAAACCTTAATCCAAGCCCACAGTCAAGCGGCTCCAAGCCTTTGAAGTCAGCCAGAGAAAAATGGCCCATTTCGTGTAAGAGACCAGTGATGCTCACTCCTTCTGACTCCGTGTCGGAAACCATGAAGGTGAGAGAAGAGGGATTTCTGGGGAAGACGGGGGAGTAGGAGGACCCTGGGCCCACCTCGTCCAACACCCACAGCAGGGTCAAGGACCCAGAAAATGACCCGAGCACTGGCAGAAGAGACTCTCCACAACTGAATGTAGAGAAGGGGCCACATCCAAGGGGACAGGAAGGGCAGAGACACTGTGAGGAGCCACGCTGACCTGCACGAGGGAGGGACACCGCGGGCACGGAGAGGGGGAGACCCAGGGCGAGAAGACGAGTCCCCCTGACATTTGGCTTTGAAACCAGAGGTTTCACTTCTCAAGTCCTGGCTCTGAGACGGGCAGACCGCCATCAGAAACTGAACCCCTGACCTGACAGAAACAGTGAAAGAAACAGCCCCGTTGAGGTCCAGCATAGACACAGCAGTTTGAAGAGTGCCTGGGGTTTGTTTACTAGTCTCAGAACCCGTGCTGGACGGTCAGGGGTCTTTGGAAAACTCCGAAAACAAAAGAGCTGGTGGGCACCATTTTCTTGCCCTGCCCCTCAGCCTAGATACACCAGACGCCGGTGAGAACCAGCTCGGTGGGAACACTCTCCACCCCCCAACCCTGCGTGCTGCAGATGCACCCCCTCCAACCCAGCCTCACTGGTTTTCCAGAGTGGCTCCAGGTCCCCTCCTACAGCAGACCAGGCACAAACCTTGCTGACACCGTGCACCTGGCCTCTGTGTTCTGCACACCTGCCCCCGCCCCCAACAACTCGCCTTCAGCGGGAGCCCATCGAGAGCGGCACCGTGAACGTGGCAGTGTGCAAGCAGCCTGGACGGGGGGCAGCACCGCCTCCAAGTGACTCCCTCAAAGGGACTCCTGCCCCAGGGGGAGGAGGAAAAAACCACACATGCCTGTTCAACCGTGGCCCCAGCAGTGGTCTGACCCAACTCGAGTCTGAGGCAACTCCAGACAGGCCCACCAACAACACGGGGACCGGACCCTGCCCACAACAGGCAGAGAGCCATTGCAGATGACTGGACTGGTGGCAAATGCGGCATAGCCACATACACACAGGAGACACCCTCTGGCGCCAGGTCCCGGGGGACAGGCACCACAGGACCTCGTCTTCATGAGGCCACTCCTTTTGAGAGCAGGAGGCGTAGCTGAATTTCCAAACACAGAGAGCTAGACAACACAAGACAGGAGCGTGTCCCAAATGAAAGAACAGGACAAAATCACAGCAAGAGATGTCACACAGATACTCTGCCTGATAGAGAATTCAAAGTAGCGGGAATAAAGACGCTCACTGGACTTGAGAGTGGAGGACCTCGGGGAGACCCTCAACAAAGAAATAGAAAACAACCAATCGGAGGTAACTCAATAACCGAAATTAAAAATACACTAGATAGAGTAAACAGAGGAAGCAGAAGAACAGATCAGCAACCTGGAGGACAGAGGAATGGAAAGCAATCAAGCCAAACAAGAGAAAGAAAAAAAAAGACTCATAAAAATGAGAATAGATTAAGGGAACTCAGCAACACCAGCAAACGTAGTAACATTTGCATTATAGGGACCCCAGGAGGAGGAGAGAGAGAGAAAGGGGGGCAGAAAATGTATCTGAAGAAATAGCCGGAGACTTCTCAAATCTGGCGAAGGAAACAAAAACCCAGATCCACGAGGCTCAGAGAACCTGCAGCAGAATCAACCCAAGGAGGCCCACGCCAAGACACGTAGTAATTAAAATGTCGAAAAGTAGTGATAAGACCATTTTTAAAGCAGCACAAGGAAACAGTTACATACAGGGGAAAAAAACCCCTGAAGGCTACCAGCTGATTTTTCAGCAGAAACGTTGCAAATCAGAAGAGGGTGGCATGATATATTCACAGAAAGAAAAAAAAAAACCCTGCACCCTAGAATACTCTATCCAGCAAATCAATCATTCAGAATAGGAGAGATAAGGACTTACTCAGACACACAAAGGAATTCATCACCACTAAAGCAGCCTTACAAGGAATGTTAAAGGGGACTCTGAGTGGAAAGGAAGGACCATAAAGCAAGAGTAAGCTCTGTAGGAAACACAAAAGCAGTATGTTAAGTATATCTATAAAGATCGGTCGATGGATTCACAAAATAAAAGGGTGTGAAGTATGACACCATACACCTAAGATGTGGGGGAGAGAGGAATAAAAATGTAGTGCTTTTTGAATGGGTTCAAACTGAAGCAACCATCAACTTAATATAGACGGCTATATGCATAAGGTGTTATATGTAACCTAATGGTAACCACAAATCAAAAACTGGTAATAGATATGCAAAAAATAAAGAGAAAGGCATCCAAGTGTATCAGTAAAGAAAGCCGGCGGGGCGCCTGGGTGGCTCAGTCGGTTAAGCGTCCGACTTCGGCTCAGGTCACGATCTCACGGTCTGTGAGTTCGAGCCCCGCGTTGGGCTCTGGGCTGATGGCTCAGAGCCTGGAGCCTGCTTCCGATTCTGTGTCTCCCTCTCTCTCTGCCCCTCCCCCGTTCATGCTCTGTCTCTCTCTGTCCCAAAAATAAATAAACATTAAAAAAAAAAAAAAAGAAAGCCAGCAAACCATAAGTGAGCAAGCAAAGAAACAGAGAAAACCATAAAAACAACCATAAAATAAGTAACAAAATGGCAATAAGTCCACACCTACTAATAATTACTTTGAATGTAAATGGACTAAATGCTCCAATCAAAAGACATGGGATGAAAAGTCAAGGCCCATCTATATGCTGTCTACAAGAGACTCACATATCATGCAAATGGAAGTGAAAAGAAAACCAGGGTAGCAATACTTATATCAGACAAAATAGGCTTTAAAATAAAGATTGTAGGCGTGCCTGGAGGGCTCAGTCAGTTAAGCACCCAACTTGGGCTCAGATCATGATCTTGAAGTTTGTGGGTTCAAGCCCCACATCAGACACTGCACTGATAACACAGAGCCTGCTTCGGATCCTCTGTCTCCCTCTCTCTCTTCCCCTCCCTCTCTATCAAAAATAAACATTAAAAAAATTAAAGATCATAACAAGAAACAAAGAAGGACACTACATAGTCCGAAGGGGAACAATCCAACAAGAAAATAAAATAATTGTAAATATTTATGCATCCAACATGGGAGCACATAAAGCAGCTGATAACAAACATAAAGGAAGAAATCAACAGTGACACAGTAATAGTAGGGGACTTTAACTGGAACTTACATCAATAGACAGACATCAACAAGGAAACCATGGCTGATTGACACATTTGACCAGATGGTCCTAACAGACTTACTCAGAATATTCCATCCTAAAACAATACACATTCTTTTCAAGTGCATATGGAACATTCTCCAGAATAGATCACATATTGGGCCACAAAACTAGTCTCCACGAACTCAAAAAGATCAAAGCTGTTCTGACCACAATGCTATGACACTAGAAATCAACCACAGGAGAAAATCTGGAAAGAGCACAAATACATGGCAGTTAAATATACTACTAAACAGTGAATGGGTCAACCAAAAAAATGAAAGAGGAAATCAAAACACCCATGGAAACAAATGAAAAACACAGTGGTTCAAAGTCTTTAAGGTGCAGCAAAAACTGTTCAAAAAGGGAAGTTTATAGCAATACAGGCCTACCTCAAGAAACAAAAATTTCACACAACCTAACCTTACACATAAAGGAGCTAGAGAAGGAACAGCAAACAAAGCCCCAAGACAGTAGAAGGAAGGAAATAATAGATTGGAGCAGAAATAAATGAAATAGAAACTAAAAAGCAATAGAACTGATCAATGAAACCAGGAGTTACTGATTTGATAAGATTGACAAAATTGATATACCTTTAGCCAAATGCCTCAAAAAGAAAAAAAATGTTTTTTTCAAATAAAATCAGAAATGAAAGAGTAGATGGGGTGGGGGGGGGCAGGGAGGGGCGCCTGGTGGGTCAGTCGGTTAGGTATCCAACTTCAGCTCACCTGTGGTCTCACAGTTAGTGGGTTTGAGCCCCATGTTGGGCCCTGTGCTAACGGCTCAGAACCTGGAGCCTGCTTCAGATTCTGTGTGTTTCCCTCTCTCTCTCTCAAAAATAAACATTAAAAAAATCATTTTTAATGAAAGAGGAGGTAGCCAACAACATAGAAATACAAAGCATTATAAGAGAGTATGGAAAATTATATGCCAAAAAATTGGACAACTTAGAAGAAGTGGATAAATTCCTAGAAACATCACTTACCAAAACTGAACCAGAAGAAATAGAAAATTTGAACAGTGATTACCAGCATTAAAATTGAATCAGTAATCAAAAAATTCCAAACAAACAAAAGTCCAGGACCAGAGAGCTTCACAGGTGAATTCTACCAAATATTTCAAGAACGGTGAATACCTGTTCTTTTCATACTATTCCAAAAACAGAAGAGGAAGGAAAGCTTCCAAATTGATTCTATGAGGCCAGCATTACCCTGATACCAAAACTAGATAAAGATACAAAAAGATACAAAACTCCAAAAAGAACTACAGGCCAGTAGGTATAAAAACCCTCAACAAAATATTAGCAAACCAAATCGAACAATACATTAAAAGAATTATTTACCACAGTCAGGTGGGATTTATTCCTGGGTTGTGAGGGTGGTTCAACATTCGCAAATCAATCAATGCGATGCATCATTATCAACAAGGGAAAGAATAAAAATCATGTTCATTTCAAGAGATGGCAGAAAAAGCATTTGACAGACTACAGTATCCATTCATGATAAAAACCCTCAACAGAGTATATCTAGAGGGGACCTACCTCAACATAATAAAGGCTGTATATTAAAAAACCCCAGCTAACTTCATACTCCATGATGAAAAACTGAGAACTTTTCCCCTACGATCAGGAACCAAGACAAGGATGTCCCCTTGCACCGCTTTTATTCAATACAGTACTGCAAGTCGTAGCTGCAGCAGACAACGAAAAGAAAGAAAATGCATCCAAATTGGTAAAAGAGAAGTAAAACTTTCACTTTTTGCAGATGGCATACTTTTTATAGAAAACCCTTAAGACCACCAAAAAAACTACTAGAACTGGTAAATGAATTCAGTAAGGTTACAGGATACAAAATCAATATACAGAAAGCCACTGCAGTTCTATACACTAAATGAGGTAGCAGAAAGAGAAATTGAGAAAACAATCCCATTCGTAATTGCATCTAAAAGAATTAAATCCCTAGGAATAAACCAGGGAAGTGACAAACCTGTATTCTGGAAAGTGTAGAACACTGATAAAAGAAGTTGAAGATGACAAAAACAGAAAGATACTCCATGCTCATGGATTGGAAAAATATTGTTAAACTGCCCACACTACCCAAAACAATCTACAGACTTAAATGCTGTTGGTACTTTGCTAAGGATTGCATTATCACATAACGAGAACAAATATGCCTAAAATGTGTATGGAACTACAAAAGACCCTGGATAGCCAAAGCAGCCTTGAAAAAGAACAAAACTGGAGGTATCACAGTCCCAGACATCAAGATACACTACAAAGCTGTGATGATTAAAACGGTAGGGTACTAGGACCAAAGTAGACATATAGATGAATGGAACACAATAGAGAACCCAGAAATAAACCCACGATTACATGATCAGTTAATCTATGACAAAGGAGGCAAAAGAATGAAACTGGACCACTTTCTTTCACTGTACACAGAGACTTGTGAGACTTGAAACCATAGAAATCATAGAGCACAGCCAGTAGTCTGATATCAGTCATTACATTTTTCCTGTTATGTCTCCTATGAAACAAAAGCAAAAATAAACTATTGGGACTACATCAAAATTTCTTTGCAGAGCCAAGAAAACAATCAACAAAACTAAAAGGCAACCTACTAAATGGGAGGAGATGTCATATTTGCAAATGACATCTGATAAAGGCTTAGTAACTAAAATATATAAAGAACTGATACAACTCAATACCCAAAAATCAAATAATGCAATTTAAAAATGAGAAGATGACATGAACAGACATTTCTCCACAAAGAAGACATCCAGATGGCCAAGAGACACATGAAAAGAGGCTCAACAATCACTCATCATCAGGGAAATGTAAATCACAACTACAATGAGATATCACTTCACACCTGTCAGAATGGCTAAAATCAAGAACACAAGCAGTGTTGACAAGGATGTGGAGAAAGAAGAACCATCTTGCGCTGTGGGTGGGAATGCAAACTAGGGTAGCTACTGTGGAAAACAGTATGGATATTCTTCAAAAAATTATATAAATAGAATTACCCTATGATCCAAGAATTGCACTACTTGGTATTTACCCAAAGAACAGGAAAATACTAACTTGTAAAGATACATGCACCCCATGCTCACTGCACCATTATTTACAATAGCTAAAATACGGAAGCAACCCAAGTGTCCATTGATAGATGAATGGCTAAAGAAGAAGTGGTGTGTGTACACACACACACACACACACACACACGCTGGAATATTATTCAGCCTTAAAAAAGAATAAAATCTTGCCGTTTGCAACAACATGGACAGACCCTAAAGGCATTATGCTGAGTGAAAATCAATCAGACAGAAAGACAAGTACTGTATGATCTCACTTATTAGAATCTTTAAAAAAAAAAAAAAAAAGACAAAGAGTTCATAGATACAGACAACAGATTACTAGTTGCCAGGGTAGGCAACTAGTAATGGATGCCTAGATGCCTAAACTAGAAATGGATGAAAGGAGTCAAAATGTACAAACTTCCAGTTATAAAATAAGTCACGGGGATTCAATGTACAGTATGGCGTCTGTAGTTAATACTGTATTGTGTATAAGAGAGTAGCTCCTAAAAGTTCTCATCACAAGAAAAAGAAATTCTGTAACTATGTGTGGTGGAGGATGTTGACTTATTGTGGTGAGCATTTTATAGTATATACCAGCTTGGAATCCTGTTGTATGTCAATTATACCTCAATTAAAAAAAAAGAAACACTTTTTAAAATGGCAAATACAAGTTTTTTTTCCTTCTCTTAATGTCTCTAAATACACAGGACTATTTCCAGCAGAAGTGAAAACATTGCATTGTAGAGTACATGTGACAGCTGTAACATAAAGGATGGGAAAAGTAAAAGTGCACGGATGCAAGGTTTCTAAATCCTACATGAGTGCTAGTTACAAGGATAGCTCGGGGCCGCCTGGGGGGCTCAGTCGGTTGAACATCTGACTCTTGATTTCGGCTCAGGGCATGATCCCAGAGTCGTGGGATTGAGCCCTGTGTTGGGCTCTGCACTAAACGTGGAGTCTGCTTAAGATATTCTCTCTCTCTCTGCCCCCCTTCCCCCATTCGCATACCCTCTTTCTCGAAAAAACTTAAAAATATCTATTAGCCGAGTAGACTAAAAAGTGAAGGATATATATGGTAATCTGTAGAGCAATCTGTGTTGCTTAGTAGTTAATAGATATAATGGAACTCTAAAATATATTAAAACATACAAAAGTGGCAGGAAAAGGGAAACAGGAATGGGGGGGGGGGGTAAAATGGTAGCCCTAATGCTAATCACATCAGTACTTATATTAAAAGTTAGTAGACTAAACACAAAGAGTTCATCAAAATGGGGGTTTTTTTAAAGCCAACTGACTACATGTGATCTACCAAAGACACACTTAAAATATAAAGGATACATGCAAAGACAGAAATGAATGGAAAAAGATATATCATGCAAATTTTAAATATAAAAAGACTGGAACGGCTGTGTTAATCTCAGACAAAATAGACATCAGGATGAAAATATTACCAGAGATAAACTGGACACTTCATATCGATTAAAGGGTCAGCTCTATAGGAAAGCATGATAATCGTCAGTGTGCATAATAACAGAACTTCAAATAAATGAAGCAGAACTGGCAGAGAAGCAGACAACTCTATAATCATAGTTGGAGATTTTAACACCCTCTTTCAGCAATTGATAGCACATCCAGATTAAAATACCAGTAAAAGCAGATAATCCACAATCAATCGCCTTACCTTAGTTAAATATTCATAAAACCCTACACCCTAAGTGGGCAGAATATGCATTAAGTATGCATGATATGTTCACCGGCATACATCATACATTGTGGCCACAGAAATAATTCAGTACATTTAAAAGAACTGAAATCATACAGAATATATTCCCTGGCCACATAGGAATTAGAAATCAGTAACCTATCTAGGTAAATGCCAAATATTTGGAAATTGTACAACACACTTCTGAATAGTCCATGTGTCAGATAACAAGGGAAATTTGAAAATATTTACAATTAAATGATAATGGGGGTGCCTTGGTGGCTCAGTCAGTTAAGCGTCCAACTTCGGCTCAGGTCATGATCTCGAGGTTCGTGGGTTTGAGCCCCATGTCGGGGTCTGTGCTGACAGCTCAGATCCTGGAGCCTGCTTCAGATTCTGTGTCTCCCTCTTTCTCTCTCTGCCCCTCCCCCACTCACATTCTCTCTCTCTCTCTCTCTCTCTCTCTCTCTCTCTCTCTCTCTCAAAAATAAACATTAAAAAGAAATGATAATGAAAATCGATCAAAATTATAGGATGCAACTAAAACAATGATTAAAGGGATAGTTACAATGTTAATTTATTATTATAGAAAAGGCCCTAAGAAAATCCCATTTACAGCTACACCAAAAACAATAAAATATCTAGGAATAAACTTAACCAAAGAGGCAAAAGACCTGTACTCCAAAAACAATAAAACACTTGTGGAACATATTGAAGACAACACAAAGAAATGGAAAGACACTCCATGCTTATGGGTTGGAAGGACAAATATTTGTTACATGCCGATACTACCCAAAGCAATCTACAGATTTAGTGCAATCCCTATCAAAATATCAACAGCATTTTTCACAGAACTAGAACACAGTCCTAAAATTTGTATGGAGCCACAAAACTCTCCTAGTAGCCAAAGAAATCTTGAACAGGAAGAGCGAAGCTGGAGGCATCACAATTTTGGATTTCAAGTTATATTACAAGTCTGTAGTAATCAAAACAGTATGGCACTGGCATAAAAATAGACATGTAGATCAATGGAACAAAACAGAAAACCCAGAAATAAACCCACAATTATGTGGTCAATCTCCAAAGCAGAAAAGAATATCCAATGGGAAAAAAATGTTCAACAAATGGTGTTGGAAAAACTGGACCACTTTCTTTCACTATACACAAAAAAACCCTCAAAGTAGATTAAAGACTTAAATGTGAGACCTGAAATCCTAAAAATCCTTGAAGAGAGCACAGGCAGTAATCTCTGACATTGATCATAGCCACATTTTTCTAGAGATGCCTCCTAAGGCAAGGGAAATAAAAGTAAAAATAAACTATTGTGACTGTAGCAACATTAAAAGTTTCTGTACAGCAAAGGAAACAACAAAACTGAAAGGCACCCTACTGAGTGGGAGGAGATATCTGCAAATGATATATCCAGTGAAGGGCTAGTATCCAAAATATATAGAGAACTGATACAACTCAATAACCAAAAAATCGAATAATGCAATTAAAAAATGGGCAGAAGACATGAACAGGCATTTCTCCCAAGACATACAGACGGCCAGCTGACCCATGAAAAGAGGCTCAACATCACTCATCATCAGGGAAATGCAAATCACAACTACAATGAGATACCACCTCACACCTGTCAGAACAGCTGGAATCAAAAACACAAGAACCAACAAGTCTTGGTGAGGATGTGGCAAAAAAAGGATTCTCTTGCACTGTTGGTAGGAATGCACACTGGTGTGGCCACTGTGGAAAACAGAATAAAGTTTCCTTAAAAAACTACCCACAAAATACAAAAAATACTCATTTAGAGGGACATACGCACCCTATGTGTATTGCAGCATTATTTACAATAGCCAAATTACAGAAGCAGCCCATCTGTCCCATCAATTGGTGAGGATAAAGATGAGGTCTCACACACACACACACACACACACACACACACACAAGAATATTATTCAGACATAAAAAAAGAAATCTTGCCATTTGTGACAACATGGGTAGAGCTGGACGGTATAATGCTAAGTGAAATCAGAGAAAGATACCTTATGATCTCGTTCATATGTGGATTTTAAGGAACAAAACAAGCAAAGGTAAAAGACCAAGAAATAGACTCTTAACTACAGAGAACAAACTGATGGTTACCAGAGAAGGGGAAAGAGGGGCTGGGGATTAAAGAGTACACATATGATGAAAAAACATGAAAAGAAAAGGCCCTAAAGGTAATGACTTGGATTTCACTTAAGACTGGGGCGCCTGGGTGGCTCAGTTGGTTAAGCATCTGACTTTGGCTCAGGTCATGATCTCACATTTTGTAAGTTCGAGCCCCATGTCGGGCTTTGTGCTGACAGCTCAGAGCCTGGAGTCTGCTTTGGATTCTGTGTTTCCTCTCCGTCTGCCCCTCCCCGGCTCGCACGCACTCTCTCTCTCAAAAATAAAAACATTAAAAAAAACCTAAAAAAGACAAAAAAGAAAGTTATAAATGTAAGAGCAAAAAATGAGGAAATGGAGAAAACAGAAAAAATTAACAGAGCCAAAATGGATTCTTTGAGAAAATTAACAAAATTTGCCACTACCTAGCTAGAATGATCAAGGAGAAAAAGAGAACACACAGATTGCCAATATCAGGAATGAAAGAGGTATTGTCATAATAAATCTTACAGATATTAAAAGGATAATTTTTTTAATTGTGAACTTTATACCAACAAATTTGACAACTTAAATGAGATGGAAAAATTCCCTCTAAACTATAGTTTACCCAAACTGACAAGATAGAGGAATAACCTGTGAAGGCGTGTGTTAAATTCTTTATCAAAATTTACAGGGCATCTGGGTGGCTCAGTCGGTTAAGTGTCCAACTCCAGCTCAGGTCATGATCTTGCGGTTTGTGAGTTCGAGCCCCGCCTTGGGCTGTGTGCTGACAGCTGGGAGCCGGGAGCCTACTTTGGGTTCTGTGTCTCCCTCTCTCTCTGCCCCTTCCCCACTCACACTTTGTCTCTCTCTGTCTCTGAAAAATGAATAAACCTTAAAAAATTTTTTTAAAAATTTACTATTAAAGATTTTCCCACAAAGAAAATTCCAGGCACAAAAGGTCTCATTGAGGAATTGTGTCAAACATTTAGGGAAGAAATAATGCCAGTCTTACCAAATTATATTAGAATATAGAGAATGTGGGAATACTTTGCAACTCATTTTATGAAGCCATTATTCTGCTACCTAAACCTGACAAGGACAATACCAGGAGACAACCACAGTCCCTTGTATCCTATATCATGAACGCAGATGCAGAGATACTTAATTGAGCGGTATATAAAAAGGATTCTATCTCATCATAAATTAGAGCTTTTCCCCAAGAATTCAAGGTCGACTTAGTATCAGAAAAATCAATAATCACATGCTAATTAAAGGAGGGGAAAAAAAACATGTTAATAGATGCAGAAGAAGCATTTGACAAAATAGAACATTGGTTCATCAAAAAGAGACTTAGCAGACCAGGAATAGAAGGGAACTTAACCTTAAAAAGGGCAGCTACAAACACTTAACAGCTGACATTATACTTAATGGTGAAATACTGAATACCTTCTCAAGGTTGGAAACCAGGGAAGGGAACTACTTCTGTTGAACACTGTATCGGCTGCCCTAGTCAGTGCAGTAAAGCAAGAGGAGAAAGGTACGAAGAATAGAAAGAAATTTTTTCCTATTTGCAGAAATGACATGATTTTTTTTATAGTGAGAGCTCTAAGGAGTGTACAAAACCATGAATACCATTAATAAGGATTTGATTTAGCAACGTCATAAGACAAGCTCGTTATATAGTTGTGTTTTATAGAGTAGCCCAAAACACTGGGACAATGAAACTAAATGCCAAATCCCATTTACATGGTAATAAAAAATCTCGGAATAAATTTAACAAAAGAACTCCAGTCCTTTGCACTGAAAACCACAAAATATCACTGAGAATTTAAAAAGAACACCTGCGAAAATGTAGAGACATGCTAAGTCTACAGATTGGAAGGCTCAGTGTTGTTAAGGTACAGCTTCCTCCAAATTGATGTGTATACATCAATGCAATTCCAATAAAAATGCCAGCAGGGTTGTTTTGTTGTTTGGGGAAAGTTTTGTTGTTGTTTGCAGAAACTGACAAACGGATTCTAAAATTTATATGGAAATGTGAAGGACCTTGAATAAGCAAAGCAAACTTGAAAACATTGGAAAATTTACACCGTTTGGCTTTAGAGCTTAAAGTAAGCCAGTGTGGCACTGGCATAAAGATATCAGATATATGATGGAACAGAGTAGAGGTCCCAGAAATAGACCACATCTATATAAACAGTGAGGAAAGGAAAAATTTTTTCAGCAGGTGGTGTTGGAATACTTAGATATCTCTTCCAACAAAAATGAACCACAACTTCTACCTCATACCAGAGAAATACCATTTCACAGTGGATCACAGACCTAAATACAAAACCTTAAACCATAAAGCTTTTAAAGAAAAACATAAGAGAACAGTCTTGGTTGTTTAGAATTGCACAGAAATTTATTACGTACAGAAGACCACCACCACAGAAAGAAAAGTTGAGAAATGAGAATCAAAATTCAGGACTTATGCTCATCTAAACACAGCTATGAAAATGAATAGGCACGCCTTGCTGGAAGAAAATACCCACAAATCCTATCTGACAAACGACTATATTCAGAAACTATAGCTCCGTAGTAAAAAGACCAGCCGCCTAATTTAAAACGGCCAAATATTTTAACAGACGCTTTGCAAAAAGAGATACATGTGTTTACCTTTACTGGAGATATTTTTACATCTTCATAGGACTTGGGGTTACCCTCTGGCTTCTTTTCCCATCAACCTGACAGATTCCCTGTAGCATTTCCCATAAGCCACATCAGTGCTCCTGAGCACTGGCACCTTGGGTACCTGGGGGTGTCTGCGGATCTGCCTCATTTTTGAAGAGCAGTTTTGTCTTGCTAGTTCCAGAATTCCCCGTTGACAGGTTCTGTCTTTTAGCTCGTTATATGAACATTCCACCACCTCCAGCCTCCAGTGTTGCTCCTGAGAGATCAGCTCATCATCTTACAGAGAATATCCTACCATGAGTCACTTGTCTCTTCCTGCTCTTAAAATTCTTCAGTTTTGGCTTTTGACAGTTGGGTTACAGTGTGTCACAATATGGTTCCTTTGGGATTTATCCTATTTGGAGTTGTTAAGTTTCTCGATTTGGGAGATGTATGTTTTCAAGTGATAGCAGTTTACGGCTGTTGTTTTTCCAATAATGTCTGCTCCTTTCTTGCTCTCCTGGACTCTGATAATGTATATTATTGGTCCATTTAATATCCCATAAGTCCCTTAGGCTCTTGTCACTTTTCTTCACATCTTTTTTCTTTCTCCTCCTCAGTCTCAATAATTTCATATGTCCCGTCTTCAGATTTGTTTCTTCTGCTGGCTCACATCTGCTGTTGAATCTCTCTAATGAGTTTTTTAAACCTTTTTTTTTTTTTTTCCAGTTCCAGAATTTCTGTTTGGGTCTTTTTTGTAATTTCTGTCTCTTTGTGGATATTCTTGTTTTGTTCATATATCCTTTTCCTCATTTCCTGCAGCCCTTTGACCATCTTTTCCTATTGCTCTTCGTGCATATTTAAGATGGGAGTTTCAGAATCTTGGTTCAGTAAGTCCAGTGCCTGTACTTCTTCAGGGATAGCTTCTGCTAGCTTCTTCTTTTGAGTAGGCTGATTTTCTCCCTTTTCTTTGGCCTTGTGTTGAAAATTGGACATTTGTTGGCGGGCACCTCTCCAAGTCTTGGCAGTTTGCTTCCTGCCGGGAAAGTCCTTTACTGATTAGCCGGACACTCTCCCAGCCCTGGGATCAGCCCCACCTGCGGGCTCAAGTTCCCCTCAGGTCGTTTCTGACCAGGTCTTGTCTGGGCCTGTGTGGGGCCCTCTCCCTTCCACAGTATATACAGCTGCTTTGGAACGTCGCAGTTGCCCAGAATCTTCTCCCAGCTTCTCCTTGGTGCCTCACGTGGTATCCTGAAGGTCTCCGCCCATGATCTCTTGCCCCAGGCATGTGTGTCTGTCACCCCATGCAGCTTTCCTCCCCCGCCCTGGCCATTGCTTTAGCACGAGAGCTGAGTTAGGTGAAACAGACGCTGGTCCTTTGGGCAGCTGCCAGGTAGGTTACAATCATGCAAACAGGATCAGCGCTACTCCCTCCAGTTTAAGGGGAGCAGCTGGGAACTGGGCAGGGGACAGGGTGGGGCAAGGGTGAGTAAAAACACCATGGCATTTGCTACCATTTTGAATGCGGCTTTTCTTGACTGGGCTTTCACTTGGTTGCTGTAGACCTTTGACTGGTTTCCAGAGTTCCTGTTAGGTTATTTTAGCCAGTGTGGTGATGGTTGATGTTTCCATGGGGGCAGGGGGCGGGCGGGGAATGAGGGCTTGGAACATTTAAAGCCATTCAATTGCAGTTTCTTCCCGAATACAGTGGGGTTAGGCAGAGCCTGTATAAGACCGAGGGATGGTTCCACCCCTCCCGGGGTGTCCGGGGCCGCAGCTCCCTCAGCCACCGCCCCCTGTCACCTGGCCCTGCACATTTCATTCTGAGCTCCCCACCAAGCCTGTCCCCACGTCACTGACCTGCTGGGGGTCCCCTCCAGTCCTCCTGCCCCTCACGTGGCTGTCTGCCCTTAACTGGCTCCAGCAGTGACCTACGACCCTTTGAGTCCCCACTGGGCTCCAGGAAGCCCCCCTGCCTCACTGTACACATCCCCTCGCCCTCCTCCAGGACACTTTGGCAAAACAGAGCTTTAAAGCTTCCTTGTATCTTTCAAGATAAACTTGCCTTTTTCCCCAGGATATACATAAAAACTGTTCATCCCAGAGGGGCTTTTTTGTTGTTGTTGTTTTTAACCTCAAGGATCTCAAGGGTGTTCATAACCTTTTCAAATAAAATGATTGGCCTCAGGTGAGAAGCAGCCACCAGCCCCTTCTTTATGATGGGGGTCGATTTCTTTCTCGCCATTGCAGGCCTGGTGTGGGAGGGCGGCCGCTGTGTGTCCACGTGGGGGTCTGACAGGAGCGCCAGCAAGAGGCTCCAGGTGTTGGAAATGAGGGCTGGGAAGGGGTGCTGGGGCCCTCCTGGCACAGAACCACCTTGCTCTGGGGACACCTGTTATCTGTGGCCGGGCCGGGTTCTGGCTGCTGCTCCCAGCGAGCTCCAGGGGGCTGCCTGGAGAGGCCCCCCGCAGGGCTGATCCGAAGTGGACCCACACAGCAGAGCGTCAAAATTTGGGCATTTTCTGCTTTACAGACGGATGAGGAGAAGCAGCAGGACTTGCCCGTGGTGATGCCGGTTTTTGACAGAAACACCTGCAGCATCCCCAAATCCCAGATCTCTTTCATTGACTACTTCATCACGGACATGTTTGATGCCTGGGACGGTAAGACCTCTTACAGCGCATTTCCCCCAGTAATGAAATGGGGAGCCGGATGTTGAGTAGCAGATAGTGCATCTGGTTCTAGAGCATGTTTGCGGGCTTAGACTTTCGAGGAGGACCGACGAGAAGAAATGAGGCCTCACCGAGGGCCCCTGAGGCCGGGGCGCTCTCTGCGCCCCGCTGGTTAACTGCCCCTCCCGCAGGGGTGCGGGTGTCCGGTGGGCGGACTCCGCAGCTTCGCCCTCTCCGGCCGATTGTTCCCCACCGGCCCACAGGGCAGTGGGACAGGCGGGAGGGGATGGTTAAGTGAAGCGGAGCCGGAGGCTGGGGGGAGACAGAAGAGCCAGTCCTGGTCACGGCCACAGGTGGGGACTCGCTGTCTTCCTATCCCCCCCACCTTCAGTGCTCCTTATGCTCATTAGCACATCCGCTCCCTCCTGCGTCACCTCCCAGAGCTGGCGGTCCCCATGTGGTCTCGGAGGGGCTGCCGGGCATTGAATAGGGACTTGGCCTCGGGAACCCGCAGCCCCTCCAGCCGCTTGTCCAGGGGCTTGCAAACACCTGCTGTCACCTGTCCCTCTAAGCGCGTGCCCCGCTCAGCCCGCGTTTGTCACCAGGGGCGGGGAGGGGGTCACATCCCTGTCTTTCTCCCCAGCCTTTGTCGACCTGCCTGAGCTAATGCAGCATCTTGACAACAACTTCAAATACTGGAAAGGACTGGACGAGATGCAGCTGCGGAGCCTCCGGCCGCCCCCTGAATAGCGCGGCCCGCCGCCGGTTCGAAGCTCCGTCCCTCTGCGCGCCGGGGGTTCCCGCACGCACCCAGATCCCCGGTCCTTTCAGTATTAGGGCGAACAGGGCCCAAGGCTGCAGAGCCTGTGAACACGCGTGGGCACATCGCTGGCCTCCCGTAGCCCCTGGCTGACGCCATCGCCACCAAGTGTCCATACCCGGCCGGCGGCGGGGGGCCTCTTCGAAAAGTCACAGGAGAACGGGTCGGCGCTGGCTTTCCTTACAGCGACCTTGGCGTGACCCTGCAGACGACATTGATGGATTTCTTGTTGCAAACAATTTCTCTCAACCGTGTCCAGCACTTAGGAACAGCCAACGGCAATCGGAGCTTTAGCAACTTTTTTCACATCATAGAAGGTGCAATCACTCACTTTGGAACACTACTGAAAGTGACTTCTCTTTTGAAACTGAGTAGCAAATGAAAAATACAAAGAAATTTTGAAGTTGATTCTTAAAGAAATTTTGAAGTTGATTAATATCAATTAAAAGTTTTATTTATTTTATTAGAAGTTCAATATTTTCTATGAATTTTAAAATACTTCAAAGCCAAAGCGAACTTTAAATGCCATGACCAAAATTACATGATTCATATTCATTAAATATGTATTACTTGGGTGTACAGACTTATTTTCATAATGCAAATTAAGACTATAAAATGACACATTTTTACTGCACTACAGAAATACTTGTGTATGTTAAACTTGTTTCTGATTGAAGCTAATTGAGAAAAGCTGTCTTTTGGGGGGGGAGGGGGGTCTGAGTCTAGAGCATGAGAGGAGAGAGACTCCTGTATAGAAACCAGAGTTCTGAAACGGCTCTAGCCATCTGATGAGCTTGGTACTCCCCAAAGTACATGAAATTAAGACCTAACACTTTTTTCCTAAAATTTTATCATTGAATTCCCAAAAGTCTTCCTTATTTTATAGTGTTTCTACAAGATATTCCCTATGCGAGAACAAAAATGGAATATTTAGTGAAATGACATTTTATAACCAGTCTGTTTTCATCTGAGGTGGGAATCTTCGATCCCAGAAATTTATAAAGGTTCTGTATCTTCCGTCTTGAGTAAGTGTAGTACCGTGAAAAATGACACATGATGACACATGATGTCAGAGTGCTTGTCACCTCATTTTAAAGCTGTATTTTTTTCCCAGATAAAAATGAAATTAAACTATTTGTTTTTAAGAAATCACGCGTCACCTTTTCTTTGGAGTTTTAGGATATTTAACACGATTTCATTTCTTCTCCCTCTAAATAAATAAGATACCTTTATATTCCAGAGAAGATTAATAGTTAAGTTTTTCAGGGTCACAGAAGAAGAGATGATACGTTGAAAACTTCTCACCACTGATACCCATTCACAGCTGGGAGGGCTGGCCCCTCGGAAGGCCCTTTTTCAGGGCACCTGGGTGGCTCAGTCTGTAGAGTGTCTTGACTCTTGATTTCAGCTCGGGTCACGATTTCACAGTTGGTGACTTTGGCCCCTCGTCAGGCTCTGCGCTGACAGCAGGGAACCTGCTTGGGATTCTCTGTCTCCCTCTGTCTCTTGCTCTCTGCCCCTCCCCTACTCAATGCATGCTTGTGCTCCTCTCTCAAAAGTAAATACATTTCAAGTTAAAACATCAAAAATGCTTTTTTAAAAAGTCCCTTTTTCTAAGGGAACAAAAGCCCATTTTCCCGTTTGAAGACGTTTGACCTAAGTTGGCAACCATGGACCAAGGTAGAAGACAGCCCTCTCCTCTCCTCCAGGTGCCGGGAAAGAAAAGGAAGTTACCCAGGTGAGCAACTCAACCATCATGAGGTAGAGCGCAGAGCATGTAATATTTGGAACGTGCACCACCCAGAACCAGGAACGCCAGGATGATATGAAAGGAACTTTAAGAGGAGTAGGCCTAACATGTCTGAAGAGAGAAAAGCAGCAACAGAAACCATAAGGTGTAAACCACGATAGGTTTAAAAATAAGTATATTTGAAAAAGAACCAAGTAGACATTCTAGATACAAAGAATATAGTCATTGGAACAAAACTTCACAGGTTGAGCAGAAGGCCAGCCGCAACTAAAGAAAGAACTAGTAAATTGAAAGCCTTGAAGCTACTCCACATGCAGCACAGAAGTTTAAAATGAAAGCAAAATTAAAATATGGAAGGTGGAATGAAATACTTCAAAATGTGTCAAGCATGAAACAAAACATGTCTAAATTAGGAGATCCTGAATAAACTGAGAGGCACTCAGGATTTAACAGACACACATCCTCGGATTTAAAGGGGACACCGAACCCCAAGGAGGATAAGCAAAACACATCCACACAACTCAATGTGGAGCTCCAAGAGAAAAACCTAACAGTTGTGAGAAAAGACCGATCACTTAACAAGGCAACTAGTGTTAGACTGCCGTCAGACTTCTCATCTGCCACAGCCAGAAGACAAAGCAATAACATTTTCAAAAGACGCAACTGTCAGCCTAGAATTACATACCTAACTAAACTATCACTCGGGAGTGAAGGTGAAATACGGACAATTTCAGACATGTGCACATTGTTCATTATAAACAGACCTCTTTGGAAAGAAATACTGAAAGATGTATGTCTATAAAAATGAGTCCAGAAAAAAGAGGTAGGTTTCAGAAAGCAATGGCAAAGAAATTGGTAAATATCTGGGCAAAACTAAGTATATTGAGTGGGGCAAAAATTATAGTGATGTATAATCAGATGGGACAGGTATACAATTGGGTAAGTTAAATGTTGAGGACAAAAGAGATGTTTAGTATAGACTTTCAATATAATTAGCTCAAAGTTAAGGGGAATTGTCAAAGGAATAAAAGAATGCAGACTTTAAAAGCACTAAAGGAAAGCTAAGAAATAAAATGTGACTAATGTAACCCATAGGAGACAAATGGAGAAAGGAAGTATGATTTAGGCAAGGACAGAAGTACGAATATAAGCACACAGCATATACAAAATCAGTTCTAGTTTAAAGATCCATATGCAAAAGATCATCCTTTTGAGGAAGAGGGAAACATTCTTAAAATAATACCAAACACTTTAGAAAGCATACAAGAAATAAATTCTCTACAAGTTAAAAATTCTCTATGACAAAATACACAAGTCATGCTAAAAACCATGCCATGGATAGAGATGACCTACAGAAGTAACAAATTTGTGTGTGTGTGTGTGTGTGTGTGTGTGTGTGTGAATAATATATATCCTATGTATCAAGAATGCTTAGCAGTCCATAGGCAAAAAGACAAGGTATTTTATACCCTTCTGTGTAACAAGTTTTTAGCATCTGACAACATCAAGTGTTGATGAGGAGATGAGAAAAAGCAAACTTTCAAACATCAGTGTAGGGAGTTAAGGACCACAATGGAAAGCAGTTTGGAAATAACCACTAGAGTTTCTCAATTCAGCAATTTTACCTGCAGATCGTAGGGAAATTTGCCAACGTGCACAAAAAGACCTATTTAAGGATCTTCACACTAGGATTCTGTCACAGTGAAAAAGCACCAATCTAAATGTCCTTCGTAGAACGGATCAAGAAGTTGCCACCTCAGACTGTGGTAAATTGTGCCAGACTGTTTCTCCTGATGGTCTCTGCCTCCTGGTATCCATGACCTTGGGTTGGACCTACTAGTTTGCTTCTAACCAATGAAATATGGCAGAAATGATGGGGTGACACTTCTAAGCTGTGGCTCCAAAAGACAGTTATGTCAGTTTCCTAAGGCTGCCCTAACACATGACCACAAACGGGTAGCTTAAAACAGCAAACATTTATTTCCTCGTAGTTGTGGGGGCCAGAAGTCTAAAATCGAGGTGTCGACGTGGTTCCTTTTGTCGGTTCTAAGGGGGGAGCCACCCCATACCTTTCTCCAAGCTCTTGGTAACTGCCAGCAATCCTTAGCATTCCTTGGCCCATGGATGCGTCGTTCCAACTGCTGCGTCCACCTTCACGGGGCCTCTGCGTGTCTCTGCGACGTCTCCTTTCCTCACGAGGACACCAGTCACTTAGATGAATCCAATGGATTCATCTCAGTCCTTCACTGATTCCATCGGCAAAGACGGTGTTTCCAAATAAGGGCCCACCCTGAGGTTCTAGGGGATCTGAACGTTGGCCAGCACTTCAACCCACCACAGATGGTGCTATCCATCTCGCTCACACTCTCCCGTTCTTATTTTGCTTGCTCTGATGAAGCGAGCGGCTCGTCGGGAGCTGCCCCGCAGAGCAGGCCACGTGGCAAGGATGCGAGGGCACCCTCCGGCCCAAGCCATGATAGAACCGAGTCACGCTGCCGGCAACCACACGAATGCATTGGGTGCAGATCCCGCCGCTGTCAGGTCTTCAGGGGACGGCCCCAGCGGACACCTTGATCACAGGCTTATGAGAGACCCCGAGCCGGACAACGCAGCTAAGCCACACTTGGATTCCTACCCACAGAAACGGAGATAGTAAATGTTATGTTTAAGCCAGCAAGCCTTGATTTATTACACGGTAACAATATATAGCAGTTGAAAATGAAGTAGAGCTGCAGATAACAACTGGGAAAAAGCTTAAGAACAATACCGAATGAAAAGGTTAAGTCGAAGGGCGCCTGGGTGGCTCATGGGTTAAGCGTCCGACTCTGGCTCAGGTCACGCTCTCCCGGTTCATAAGTTCAAGCCCTGCGTCGGGCTCTGTGCGGACAGCTCGGAGCCTGGAGCCTGCTTCGGATTCTGTGTCTCCCTCTCTCACTGCCCTGCCCCCACTCACACTCCGTCTCTCGCTCTCAAAAAATAAATAAAACATTAAAAAAATAAAAGGTTAAGTTGCAATATGATACCATTTGTGTAAATTTTTTGAATACCCCAAACACACTATTTAATGTTCATGGAAAAAGTAATAGAAGGAACATTGAAATATTGAGGAAGTTTACAAATGCTGTGAATTGGCTCGTGTAACACTAAGCTCCCGGTGTACACACGAACCAGAAGGCTAAAATCTTTCCCTCCAAACTCCCTCCCTCCTACATTTCTGTATCTCCTTTAGGATCACCTGTCAGCGGCCACTGGGCAAGATTCTTGATTTAGAATGGAGTCATAAATGGAGAGAGGCACACGGAGGCGTACCTCCGGAGTATTAGGAATGGCCGGCCACACCAGCAGCTCTCACGAAGGATTTCTGGCTGTGGTAGAAGCAGTAAAGTTCTGGGGCCACAACAGCAGACTTCACAACACAGCCCAGCCCTGAAGCGTAGTTTTAGGGAGACTTTCTGGAAAACTCAGGCAACAGTCTGTTTCTTTGGCCCTTCCACTGATAAATCCCTTCTGCTTCAACTAGCTAGAGGGGTGGGGTTCTCTAGTCTCAGAATTGAGGACTCTGACAAAGACCAGAAGGACACATGCCGACTTCTTGAATCTTGCGGGTAGGGAAGGGATGTATACCAGGGAGGCAGTCAAAGGGAACCATCTTGACTTTGTTTAAAAAGAATTTTTTTTTTAACATTTATTCATTTTTGAGAGAGAGAGCACAAGCAGGGGTGGGGCAGAGAGAGAGGGAGACACAGAATCCAAAGCAGGCTCCAGGCTCCGAGCCGTCAGCACAGAGCCCGACGCGGGGCTCGAACTCACAAACTGTGAGATCATCACCTGAGCTGAAGTCGGATGCTTAGCTGAGTCACCTAGGCGCCCTTTACTTTGTTTTTTAAAGTAAAATCTAAAGCAGGCAGCACAATACTAACATTTATTAATTCTGGTGATGAGTATATCAGTTTCTTAAAAACATATTATTTCATTTTTTAGTATGTTGAAATATTTCATAATCTTTTTAAAAATGAAAAATCATGCCTAGTGACAAGGTAGCTGGGAGAATATTTTGTGTTTAAATAGAAAAAGCCCTTCTATGTAGTATGCAAAACGGCAGAGCCATATGAAAAAAATAATGAACTCAGCTATAAAAAATTAAAATATACATGCCGACCACAGTAATCCAAAAGAAAAGGGCAAGACTTGTAATTTATTTTACAAAAGCTTACTTCCAAAATAATTTTTGGAGACTTCTATTACAAGGAAATAATTCAATAGAAAAAATAGGAACATGATGTGAACTGAAAATTTATAGGAAAAAGAAGTATCAAAGGTTCTTAAATGAAAGTTTATGCTAAAACTGACTGGTACTAATTAAAATACAAATGAGAATCAGTTTGAGATATTTTTCAGTAATCCTTGAAGATTAGTGAAGAACAAAGTTTGATAACACAATGTGTTGATAAGGATGTGTGGACACAGACACTCTGATACGTGACAAGTGAGTGTAAAACACAACCGGAGTGTAAATCCAAGGAGGGCACCTTTGCTACATCGATCCAAATCACAAATCTATGTGCACTGTGATGTAGCAATTCTATTTCTAGACATAGCAAGATACACTCACATTTGCGAGAAATGACACATACACAGAATTATTTACAACAGCCCCGCGTGTAAAAGACTGGAAACAGCTTAAATGTCTCTCATTTAGAAAGAGTAAGTTAATACCTGATGGTATGTCCCCATAGAACACTATGCGAGTATAAATAAGAATGAGAAGGTTCTTTGTGTTGCTTAGATGGAGAGATTATAAAGATGTATTGATAAGTGGAGGGAAAAAGATAACATAAAATTATATATATACAACTAGCATTGTTTAAATGCTACATATGCATTTAAACATGCAAGAAACACCACACTGCCCATGGAGAAGGCAATGGTGGCTCAGGAACATGGCTAAAGGGGAGACTTCTCACTGTGTGTCCATTGTCCCTTTTGAATTTTCAATTGTCTCCCCGAAGAATGCAAAAGACTTGAATAAATGAAAAGGCACACCCTATTTTCATGAGTTAATTTTGTAAAGATCCAATTTTCCCCCTATTCTATGAATTTAGCTTTTTTTTTTTTTTTTTTTTTTTTTTAGTCTTTTTAATCTGGCTAAGTCATTCTAATCTTCCTACAGTATGTGAAGGAAAGGTAGGAAAATTCTGGATATGAACAGCAGAGAGAGAAGAAGAGGCCAAGATATGGAAATACGTTAATAGACTGCCGTGATTAAAACAAGGAGGCAATGACCTTTATGCAGATGAGTAAATGGAACCAGAAATAGGCCCAAACACACACAGGCGTTTAGTGAATGATACAAGTTGCCATTTCACATCACTGAAGGCAAAATGGATTTGCTCAGGAAATGGTGTTGGGTGACTAGGTAGCTGTCTGAGAAGTATGCGCAGTGCTTTAAAAGTCAAAGAAGGGGTGCAGGGCGTTTAGGGAAGATGGTGTAGGACCCTGGGCTCCCACTGTCCCCCGCCCCCCGACACACACACACACACACACACACACACACACACACACACACACACAGGTACCAGCTGCATATGTGCAACTAACTCTGACAACCTGAAGACTGGAAGAACAGACCTGCCGCAGTGGATCCTAGAGAGGAGGTCACTCTGAAAAGGGTAGGAGGGTAGAGACACAGTTGGGAACCAAACCCCCCAGTGAGAACCCCCCACACACACAGATGGGAAGGAAACCACAAGCACAGAGAAACAAGAGGATCAGACCCCACCCCAGGCACCAGGAAGATGAGTCCCCACACATCTGGCTTTGAAAACCACAGGGGCTTAACTCCAGAAGAGCTGGAGGGCAATAGGAAACTAAGTCCCTGCCCTTAAAGGGCCAGCATAATACATAACTTGGTCGAGACACAGGACAGAAGCAGCAGTCTGAAGAGTGCCTGGGGGTATATGTGAAGGAGGTTTACTGACTAATCTCAGACCACGCGCTGGAGGCACAGGGATCTTCAGATTTCTCCAGGAACAACACCGTTGGTGGTCACCATTTCTCCTTCCCTCCCCCAGCCTAGACAGCCAGGCACTTGTGGGAGTCAGCGCTAACACTCTCCGTCTATCTTGCCAGGACTGCGAGCCCCACTCCCGTGTTCTCCCGTGAACCTGCCCCATCCAGCCCACCACCTCTGCAGGCAGCACTGGTAGGGACTGACACCGCTCCAAAGTGACTCCTGCTCTAGGAAGAGCTGAAATAATCTCCCACCCCAGCGTGCCTGCGGTCTAGAAGCCGAGCCTCTTCGCTGGCTACACAGGGAGCAAGCCTTGCTGTCTGGTGTGCCCGTGATGGCAGCAGACAGGCTAAATGCGGACAGCTAGTCTGACTGCTGACCCCACCCACGAAGAGCCCACAGCAGCCTCAGGCCTCTCGACAGCACATGGACCAAACCCAACACGGTGCACCCACAGCAGGCAAAGCAGGTCATTGCAGCCGCTGGGCTGAAGGCAAACATGGGCACATGGCCCGCACGGAGATACTCCAGAGCACCTGGCTCTGGTGCCCAGGAGAGATTATACGGTAAGGCACCACAGGACCTCTTCCACACAAGGTCACTACCTTTAAGACCAGGAGACATAGGTGGCCCCCCTAATACACAGAAAGAAAGACAAGATGAGAAGACCAAGGAATGTGTCCCAAATGAAAGAACAACACAGGGGCAGCTGAATGGCTCAGTTTGTTGAGAGTCCAACTCTTGATCTTGGCTCCATGATCCCAGGCTTGTGGGATCGAGCCCCATGTAAGGTTCTGCACTGAGTAGGGAGCCTGCTTAAGATTCTCTCTCTGCCCCTTCCCCCACTTGCAAGCGTTCTCTCTCTCTCTCTCAAGAAAAAAAATAAGAACAAGACAAGTCACAGCAAAAGAGCGAAATAAAATGGAGATAAGCAATAGGCTTGATAAAGAATTCAAAGCAATGTTCATAAAGATACTCACTGGACCTTAGAAAAGAGTGGATGAACTCAGTGAAAACCTCAATAAAGAGACAGAAAATGTTAAAAAGAGTATTAAATATTAAAAGTCAGAGATGAAGGATTTAACAACTGAAATTAAAAAAAAATACACTAGAGGGAATCAACAGCAAATTAGAGGAAGCAGAAGAACAGATCAGCAACTTGGAGGACAGGGTAATGGAAAGCAAGCAAACTAAACAGCAAAGAGGAAAAAAAAATAATAAATGAGAATAGGTTAACAGCAACATCATAAAGTGTAATAATATTCATGTTACAGGGGTTCCAGAAGGAGAAGAGAGAGAAGGGGGCAGAAACTTTATTTGAAGAAATAATAGCTGACAACTTCCCTAATCTGAGGAAGGAATCAGACATCCAGGTCCAGGAAGCACAGAGAGCCACAAACAAGATGAACCCGAGTAGGTTCATACCAAGGCACACAATTAAAATGGCAAAATGTAATCATAAAGAGAGAATTTTGAAAATAGCAAGAGGAAACAGTTACATACAAGGGAAACCCCATAAGCTATCAGCTGATTTTTCAGCTGAAACTTTGCAGGCCAGAAGAGAGTGACTTGATACATTCACAGTACTGAAAGAAAGAAAACCTGCAACCAAGAATACTCTACCCAGCAAGGTTATCATTCAGAACTGAAGGCGAGTTTCCCAGACAAAGGTCAAAGGAGCTCATTACCATTAACCTGGTTTTATAAGAAATCTTTTTTGTTTATGTAATTTATTATCAAGTTAGCTAACATACAGTGTACACACTGTGCTCTTGGCTTCGGGAGTAGATTCCCATGATTCATCACTTACATACAACACCCTGTGTTCATCCCAACAAGTGCCCTCCTCAATGCCCATCACCCATTTCCCCTCTCCCCCCATAAGCCCTCAGTTTGTTCTGTGTATGTAAGTCTCATTGGTTGCCTCCCTCTCTGTTTGAAACTATTTTCCCCCTTCCCTGACCCCATGGTCTTCTGTTAAGTTTCTCAAATTCCACATAGGAGTGAAAACATGTATCTTTCTCTGACTTATTTCCCTTAGCATAATACCCTCCAGTTCCATCCACATTGTTGCAAATGGCAACATTTCATTCTTTCTCATTGCCAGTTAGTATTCCATTGTATATATAAACCACATCCTCTTCATCCATTCATCGGTTGATAGACATTTTAGCTCTTTCCATAATGCAGCTATTGTTGATGGCACTGCTATAAACATTGGGGTGCATGTGCCCCTATGAATCAGCACTCCTGTACCCTTTGGATAAATTATTAGTAGTGTTATTTCTAGGTTGCAGGGTAATTCTGTTTTTGATTTTTTGAGGAACCTCCACACTGTTTTCCAGAGCAGCTGTATCAGTTTGCATTGCCACCAACAATGCAAAAGGGTTCCCATTTCTGCACATACTCACCAACATCTGTTGTTTCCTGAGTTGTTAATTTTAGTCACTCTGACCAGTGTGAGGTGGCCTCTAAATGTGGCTTTGATTTATATTTCCTTGATGATGAGCAATGTTGAGCATCTTTTCATGTGTCTGTTGGCCATCTGGATATCTTCTTTGGAAAAGTGCCTATTCGTGTCTTCTGCCCATTTCTTCACTGGATTACTTTTTTTTTTTTTTTTTTTTTTCCGGGTGTTGAGTTTGGTAAGTTCTTTATAGATTTTGGATACTAATCCTTTATCTGATATGTCATTTGCAAACATCTTCTCCCATTCCGTCAGTTTCCTTTTAGTTTTGTTGATTGTTTCCTTTGCAGTGTAGAAGCTTTTTATCTTGAGGTCCCAATAGTTCATTTTTGCTTTTATTTCCCTTGCTTTCAGGGACATGTTGTGTAAGAAGTTGCTGTGACTGAGGTCAAAGAGGTTATTTGTTGCCTGTGTTCTCCTCTAGGGTTTTGATGGTTTCCTGTCTCACATTTAGGTCTTTCATCCATTTTGAGTTTATTGTTGTGTATGGTGTAAGGAAGTGGTCCAATTTCATTCTTCTGCATATTGCTGTCCAGTTCTCCCAGCACCATTCGCTAAAGAGGCTGTCTGGATACTTTTTCCTGCTTTGTCAAAGATTAGTTAGCCATGCATTTATGAGGTCCAATTCTGGGTTCTCTATTCTATTAAAGCATTCGAATAAATAAAATCAGAAATAAAGGAGGAGAAATAACAACTGACATGACAGAAAGGCAAAGGATTATAAGACAGTTTATGAAAAATTATATGCCAACAAATTGGACAACCTAGAAGACCTAGATAAATTAGCAGAAATCACCTAGAATGGATTAATTCCTAGAAATATACAATCTTCTAAAACTGAATCAGGAAGAAACAGAAAATGTGAACAAATTACTATTAATCCAATCAGTAACCAAAAAATTCCCAAAAGCAAAAGTCCAGGACCAGACAGCTTTACAAGTGAATTCTACCAAACGTTTATTTTTTTTTTAATTTTTTAAATGTTTTTATTCATTTTTGAGATAGAGAGAGACAGAGCATGAGCAGGGGAGGGGCAGAGAGAGAGAGGGAGACACAGAATCCAAAGCAGGCTCCAGGCTCTGAGCTGTCAGCACAGAGCCCCACGCGGGGCTTGAACTCAAGGACTGTGAGATCATGACCTGAGCCGAAGTCGGACGCTTAACCGACTGAGCCACCCAGGCGCCCAATTCTACCAAACTAATACCTATTCTTCTAAAACTATTTCAACAAATAAAAGAGGAAGGAAAACTTCCAAATTCATTCTATGAGGCACGCATTACCCTGATACCAAAACCAGATAAAGATACTACAAAAGAAAAAAACTACAGGCTAGTATCTCTGATGAACACAGATGCAAAATTCCTTAACAAAACAGCAACCAAATTCGACAATAGATGAAAGAAGTCATTCACCACAATCAAGTGGGATTTATTCCAGGGATACAAGGGGATTTCAATATTCACAAATCAATCAAGGCGATCTATCAACATCAACAAGAGAAAGGATAACATTCATCATCATCTCAATAGATACAGAAAAAGCAAATACCACATCCATTCATGACAAAAACTCTCAACAAAGCAGGTTTAGAGGGAACATACCTTAACATAATAAAGGCTATATATGAAAAACCCACAGCTAACACCATCCTCAACAGTGAAAAGCTGAAAGATTAGGAACAACACAAGGATGTCCTTCCTCACTACCTTTATTCAACACAGTACTGGAAGTCCTGGCCACAGCAATCAGACAACAAAAAGAAATAAGACATCCAAATTGGTAAGAAAGAAGTAAAATTCTATTTGCAGATGAGATGATACTGTATATAGAAAACCCCAAAGACTCCACCAAAACACTATTAGAACTGACAAATGAATTCAGTAAAGTTGTGGATACAAAATTAATATTGAGACGTGAAACCTGTTGCATGTCTATACACTAATAACAAAGTAGCTGAAAGAAAAATTAAGACAAAATCTCATTTACAATTGTACCAAAACAAATGAAATATCTAGGAATAAATTTAACCAAGGAAGTTAAAGATCTGTCCTCTGAAAACTAGGAAACACTGATGAAATAAGCTGAAGATGACACAAACAAATGGAAAGATATACCATGCTCATGGATTGGAAGAATTAATATTGTCAAAATGTCCATACTACCCAAAGCAACCTATAGATTTAATGCGTCCCTATGAAAATACTAAGAGTATTTTGAACAAAACTAATGCAAGTAATCCTAAAATTTGTATGGAACCACAAACAAAGTTGAATAGCCAAAGCAATCTTGAGAAAGAAGAACAAAGCTGGAGGTACCACAATCCCAGATGTCAAGATATACAACAAAGCCCTAATAATTAATACAGTACGGCATTGGCACAAAAACAGACACATAGATCAATAGAAAGGACACACCTAACGGCAAATTAATCTATGATAAAAGAGGCAATAATACACAATGCAGAAAAGACCGTCTCTTCAACAAATAGTGCTGGGGAAACTGAACAGCTACATGAAGAATGAGCCTGGAACACGTTCTTACACCGCACACAAAACTCAAAACGGATTATAGCCCTAATCTGGGACCTGAAGCCATAAAACTGCTCGCAGAAAACACAGATGGAAATAGATTAAAGGAATTAAGAGGTACAAACTTCCACTCATAAATAATTCACGGAGATGAAAAGCACAGCATGGGGAATATAGTCAGTGATATTGTAATAACGTCATCCGGCAACAGATTCCACTTATCATGCTGAGTGATGTATAGATTGACATGTCGAACTAATATGTTGTACCCCTGAAACCAATGTAACATTGCATGTTATATTTCAATTTAAAAAATAAAAATAAAAGTAAACAAAAAGCACAGGAATATCAGGAAGCCATGAAGAAAATGTTTCTCATCTCACAGTGACGACTTTATCATCTCACAGTGGAAAACACATGACAGGAAACCCAGAGTTCATAAAAAGAAAAAAGGAAAGGAACTGCCAAGTTCACCTACGTTTAGGAGAAAAGACAACCTGCCTGGGCCAAGGCTGGGAGGGGCAGAGAGGGGATGCTGGAGTCGGAACACGGCACTAACTCAACACGCAGCAGGTGGGGACCACGCAGGACTCTCCCGGGTACTCACTACAGCAGTGTTTACAAGGTTGAGCAATTAGAAACAACCAAAAAACTGGGTGCCTGGGTGGCTCAGTCGGTTAAGCGTCCGACTTTGGCTCAGGTCATGATATCCCAGTTCATGAGTT
The DNA here is from genome assembly GCF_027475565.1 of Acinonyx jubatus. Lineage (NCBI taxonomy): Eukaryota > Metazoa > Chordata > Mammalia > Carnivora > Felidae > Acinonyx > Acinonyx jubatus. The sequence goes on along the minus strand of NC_069386.1, from coordinate 4,310,438 downwards.
CGAGCCCTGAGTCGGGCTCTGTGCTCACAGCTCGGAGCCTGGAGCCTGCTTCAGATTCTGTGTCTCCCCTCTCTCTGCACCTTTCCCACTCACACTCTCTCTCTCTCTCTCTCTCAAAAATAAACATTTAAAAATCAATAAAATAAATTTTAAAAAAAGAAACAACCTAAAATGCCCACAATAGGTAACCGTTAAGAAAAAGTTTCGTGTGTGATTCCAAATAGAGTTCTTTGCAGCCACTAAAAATGATGATTTAGAAAATTCAATTCAGTGACACTGGACACCTCAAGACTGCTGTCAAGTGAAAACAGGTTGAAGAACAGAATACATGGAGTGACCCATTTTGGGGGTGTGGGGGGAGTTACATGTGACTAGGACTAAAGACTGGGGGGGAGATACAGTGGAACACCTGTGGGGCTCATCTCCGGAGGCCGGGGCTCCTGGGGCTCTCGTGCCTGCCCTGTGCTTTTCCGGGTTTCCCCTGAACTTAACACATGTGATCACTCTTGCAGTTGCCAAGTCCTAAGGTTTGACATCTGCACAACTGACGAGGTGGTTTGAGTACCCTAACTAGGAAATGTGGAGATGGAGTGGACGCACCAGGGCAGACCACCTGTGCAGGTCTCTGTGTAACTGTGTCTGAGGACCTGGGGACATCCATGCAAAGGGGCCAGCTGGGAATGGACCCCAGACTCTGTACGAAGCCCGGGCCATGTTCAGCTCCATGGAGATATGAAGTGGTCAGGGGCGAGGGGACAGGTGGAGGGCACTGGGGTCCCTAGCTGCTGGGGTTGACATGATAACCGTCGACAAGCACGGGACCCCTTGGGGCAGAGCAGTGCCAGCGTTCCAGGTCTTCCGGGGACGGATCTCCACCTGGGAAGGACAGGGGCACACGAGCTGTGCCAGGGAGTCCATCCAGAACGGAGAGAAGCCCAACGACGAAACTTCAAACAGAAGCAAAAGTCACCAACCTGGAAAAAGACAAAGGTCTGTCTGCCCACCTCACTTGAGCTGAACCTTCCCAGGAAGGAGAGGAAAAGGTCACAGAACCATAGGAAATGGTTTTGCTCTCCCATTCCTTCAAAGAGGTAATTGGACGTGTTAAAACTGGCTTCTGAGTCACAAGGAAGCCTTCTCCCCAAGGACTGGTGTCAGAAACAATGGAGAAAGGAATTATTAAAGCCATCAGCGCAGCACAGGCTCAGGAAGAAGCTGAATAAACTTTGAACAATTTGTCTCATCCTGCTATAAAAAGGAAATTTCAGAAAGTTGAGAACTCTCGTGTGTACACAGTTACACGCCCCTTGGCTCACCGACACGGTCTTGCGTCACGAGAGAAAGAGGAATGTGTCTCTGCTCCTTCCCTCATGCCCGTGGGCGCGAGAACAGCTCGGTGGGGGCAGTAGACCAGCAGCACGGGTGTCACCAGGAGCGGGCTGGACGTGCCCGCCCACGGCCACCCAGAACCTGCTTCCAGCAGTCTCTGATGGGTCTGTGTGATGTGGAGAACAAAGGCAAAAGAAATACGGCGGGGGGAACAAGTTGAATTCCCTTTGCAGCCCATCGACAAGTCCTTGAGACAGGCAGGGTGACCCTCCTCGAGGAACTCAACTGCCTCGATGTTAACATGTTGCCAGAGGCAAAAGGCAACCTTACCTTGACATTCACCAGACCTCCAGGATGCTGGAAGTCTTCTTTAACAGGTAAAAATCCCTTTGGAAACTTTTTTTTAATATTTTTTTAACGTTTTATTTCATTTTTTTGAGAGAGAGACAACGCAAGCAGGGGAGGGGCAGAGAGAGAGGGAGGCACAGAATCGGAAGCAGGCTCCAGGCTCTGAGCTGTCAGCACAGAGCCCAGATGCGGGGCTCGAACCCACAAACGCAAGATCATGACCTGAGCTGAAGTTGGACGCTTAATCAACTGAGCCATCCAGGCACCCCTAGAAACTTCTTTTAGCTCTACTAGTCCCCACCTAGGATATATGTTAGCAATCATCCTCCAAACATATGGCCCACTGATACACATCTGAAGGGCCTCATGACTAAGGTTTTATTAGACAGTGGTAAATGACCCTTCAAAGTCTTGGAAACCCTTGCTTCCAAATTCCTTAGAGACTCACGCTGTCCCTAACCTCCTCCCAACTTGAAAGTATATAATCCGTCATTCCTCACAACCCCAGTGCGGGTCTTTCTGTCCACAGGTCCTCTCCCCGTGCTTTAGTAAAACCACCTTTTTTGCCCGAAGACGTCTCAAGAATTCTTTGTTGACCATTTGCTCCCAGACCCCAGCATTTCACACCATGTGCGCACCGGTGTTTGAGAAGCGTGGACTCACGGATGCTTTCTTTGCTCAATCAACGAGCCCTGCAAAGAGGCATTTTCACCAGCCACTCTTCCTACTTCCTCTCAACCCACCCCTTTCGCCAAAGCCTCAAGCCCCAGCTTGCGGAAAGGTGCCATTCTTGTCCCACGGAATAGATCCTATTTAATCTAGAGAAAGAGGAAACACACTCATCTGTCAGGAAGCAATAGCATTAATCTAAGGGCCAAAGTCAACACTGCAACCTGAGAACAACTCAAGAGGGGCCTGGGGGCTATGGCGGCAGCTTAGCCTGGTGGTCATGGTCATTCGGAGGGAAAGGAGTTCTGAGTGTAAATTACACAAGTGGAAGACAGAGTGTGTGGTTTCTAAAAACAGAAGTAATGCTTTAAGAACCTCCCTGAGCATTTTCAGATATTGAAAATAAGTTTCCTTCGGGACAGAGAGCTTGACCTCACATGAGGCATCAGTTTTTTAGTTCTTGGTTCAGCGTAAATGATCCACAATAGTACCAAGAGATTCGGCCACGGATCAGGGCCATGGACCAGGGCATGCAGGTGGGACAGAACTCCCCAAAGGAAAATTATTTCAGAAGGAAAACAACGATTTTCCTTCTAAATTGCTTTATATATAGTGAAGATTCAGTTCTCCCTTAAGATTAACTTTGGAAAATTCCAAGTTAAGAATATTGTTAACATGCTCCATTCCAAGAATTTGTAGTTCCAAGCATTTTCGCACACGATTCAAAACGAGGAAAAAAAAAAAAAAAAGTTAAATCAAGGATAAAATATGTCCCATAATTGCTACAAGCGAGTAGCAAATTTAGCTCGGGGTTTCCAAGCAGCCAAACTAAAAACAGGATCAGTTCAATAATGACAAGAACACAAGAAGCCGAGTGGTCCAGAAGTCTTTTCTTGGTAGACATTCCAGAAGATTTTCTCCTGTGGGATACTCTCTAAGGCAGTCCTGGGACTTCTGACTAAATGCTGTACTTGTACTGTGATATCAAGACCCTTAGAACAGAACTCCAACGTCAGCCTTCATGTGGACCCTTACTGTCTACAGGAAGGGTACGATCTTCGCTTCAGTGACAGTATGGTTTACTCCCTCTAGATGCTTATCCCGTACCCACCAGTGGGTGGGTAAGTAGAAGTAACTGCTTTGGGAATGGACACATGACCTTATTCTGCCCAGGAAGCCACGAAGAGAAGGCTGCAGGGGCAGTTCTGATTCAAGTTCTCAATCCCACTAGACAGCCGTGGGAAAGAGACAGACACGTCTCCCACCAGGTGGGTTGGGTCTGGATGTGACACCTGGAGCTTCTGCAGCCATATTGCTACCAGCCCAAGGATGAAGCTACCTCCAACAGGGACAGTGCGGAAGGATGGGGGAAAGCTGGGTGTTCAGTGCCATCACCCAACTGCCACACTGATTTCTGGACTTTCTGTCTGATTCTGTGAGATAAAACCCTGTCCTTACAGTTTCAACTAGGTTCGTTCCCGGTTTCCGTTTTTACAAAAACAAAATGTAAAAACCCAACTTTGGGTGGGAAAATACAAAATTAGAAATGAAAACTTTCTACACACGAGGGAAATGTTGCATATACAAGGCTATTCGTCCCAGCATCGTTTGAAAGAACACAAAACTGGATACAGTCTTAATATCAATCATTAAATGAATGGACACATATCCATCACAAGTTATTGGTCAAATACATGCACAATGGAATCTCCAAGTGCCAAAAAAAAAGAATGGGAAAGACTCCTTGGCACCTGTATGAAAAAAAAGAAATTTTACACTAAGTGAAAAGAGCAGAGAAAACTGTGTACAGTGTGCTTCAATATGTATTAAAAAGGAGGGGCGCCTGGGTGGCTCAGTCGGTTAAGCATCTTGACTTTGGCTCAGGTCATCATCTCACACTCCGTGGGTTCAAGCCCCGCGTCAGGCTCTGTGCGGACAGCTCGGAGCCTGGAGCCTGCTTCCGATTCTGTGTCTCCCTCTCTCTGACCCTCCCTTGTTCACGCTCTTTCTCTGTCTCAAAAATAAATAAACATTAAAAAAATTTTTTTAAATATGTATTAAAAAGGAGAGAGGGGCGCCTGGCTGGCTCAGTCAGAAGAGCATGCAACTCTTGATCACAGGGTTGTGAGTTCAAGCCTCACACTGGGGGTAGAGATTACTTAAATAAATAAAAACTTTAAAGAGGGGGAGAGGGAAAAAAATATATATGTATATAGCATATGGTATAGTAATCTAGTGTTGCACAACAACTTACTCAAATATTTAGCAATTTAATACAAAACAAACATTTATTATCTCAGTTTCTGTGGGTCAGGAATTTGGTAGTGGGTTAGTGGGGTGGTTCTGGTTCAGTGCCCCTCATGTGGCTACAGTCAAGATGTTGACCAGAGAGTGACATCAGTGAAAATGGAGAAAATTCTCTCCTTCAGAGACCATAGGAGAACAGGCAATGGTTTTCAGAATCAACTTTTCAGAACTCCAGAAATTATCCGAGGGACTGAAGCAATCTAGAGACTTTCAATCAAGAAAAATGGCTGAGTCTCAGAACAGTGAGCTTTGTGGCAATTTAACTTGTCCCATTCTTGCCTCCTCTCACGGGCTCTGAGATACTCTTGAAAACCAAGAGCTAATCACAGTGGAAAACAACAGCCTGGCAGACAGTGAGGCGGGAGGTAGGGGGAATCTTGGGGTTGGAAGTCCTTGAAAGCCTCATTTGCACAGAACTGGCATTTTGTGACCTGTCTGGTAGCACCTTGGAACACTCCACTTGCAAGGGTGGCTTTTACTAGACTTGGAGATCATCCGATGCGAAAAACCTCTTCCCTCCAAGTACTGGTACAAACATTTAGAGACAAATGTTTGACTTTGTGGCTGCTGTAGGCAGTGGATAACAACTAGGGCAAATAATAGGCGGCCCAAAGAGCTTAAAAGTAAAATTTAAGAAAGGACATGTTGGTGAAGGCTCTCAAAATCTCTGACATATTCCAGAGAATCCAGAAGGCTGGTGCATGTGTAATATCGTGTGCAGACTCAGACGAAAGCCAATGAGTCCCTGACACCTCCGGCCGACAGCAAAGCTCTCCACCCGCCCTAAGTGAAGCCTGTGACAGAGATGACAAGTGCCTGGCTGGGTGCTGAAGGCATGTCACCAGGAGCATGCAACCCCCCGGCAGTGACCGGGAGATTTATTGGTTCTAGGCATCAAGAGAAGTCTCTAACCAATCATTAGCTGACCACTAATCTAACTGAGCAGAGACTTCAAATGGCCACATGAAAAAGAATACAGACTCTACGGAATTAGCTCAGAAAAATCACTAAAGAATAAATAACCCGGGGCGCCTGGGTGGCTCAGTCGGTTGGGCGGCCAACTTCAGCTCAGGTCATGATCTCACAGTCCGCGAGTTTAAGCCCCGCATTGGGCTCTGTGCTGACGGCTCGGAGCCTGGAGCCTGCTTCAGATTCTGTGTCTCCCTCTCTCTGACCCTCCCCCATTCATGCTCTGTCTCTGTTTCAAAAATAAATAAACATTAAAAAAAATTAAAAAATAAATAAAAAAGAAAGAAAGAACAAATAACCCAAGCAACCACAAAAACCTGCAGGAGACGAAGAAAAGAATCAGATTTCCAGAATTGCCGCATTCTGTTAAGTGTCCAGTTTAGGTTTCCACAAAATATTATGAGACGCAAACAAACAAAAAAGCGTGATCCACACACAGGGGGATAAAGCAGTCAGTTACAAGGGTTCCTGAGGAAGACCAAAGACTTTAAATCAGATATTTAAAGTATGTTCCAAGACCTAAAAAAAGCAATATCTAAACAACTAAGGTAAAATACAAAAACATCTTACCAAAGAAAGAGTATCAATAAAAAAGGTAGACATTCTAAATAAAAAATGAACCAAACAGAAATTCTAGAGCTGAAACGTGTAACTGAAATTAAAAACTCACTGGAGCGTTTCAGCAGCAGATTTTAGCAACTGGAAGAAAGAATCTGTGATCTTAAGACAGATCACTTGGGAGTATCCAGTCTTGAGAAACAGAAGTAAAAAAGAATAAGGAAAACTGAACAGGACCTCAGATACTTCAGGGACAGCAAGAAACCTACCAACATATGCATAATGGGGATCATACAAGGAGAGAGGAAAGAGAAAGGGACAAAAGGAATATTAGAAGAAATAATGGCAGAAAATTTCCCCGATGTGATGAAAACATTCATTTACACTCTCAAGACGCTCCGTGAACTCCAAGCAGGGCACGCTTCAAGCGAGCGGTACTGAGACATATCATAATCAAACTGTGGAGACCTAGAGACAGAGAGAGAGCATCTTGAAAGCCGGAAGAGAGAAGCAATTCAACCCATAGCCTGAACAAGGATCCTCAAGAAGATTCACAGCTTTCCTTCACGTTCCCTTGGTTGTAATATAAAAATGACCGTTTATGTTTCCTGTTCTGCTAAGATTCCTATCATCTACGTTGCTTTGACTTCCATGTTTATAGATGTGCGTGCATGGTGTTCTTCACCATTAACAATTAAGCTCAATGTGTCAAAAAACAAAAAAAAAAGATTCACAGCTTTCTTATCATCAACTGGAGGCCAGAAGGCAGCGAGGTGGCACTGAGATGGAAATGGACATCCAAGGTATGAAGATTTAATGTGGACGATCGTAACATGAAAGAAGGGAGAAACAAAGCTATAAGGAGCAAAATTCGGTATATTATGAAAATAAAATTGGTAATTAACCTAAACTACATTGTCATAAGATACAAAGTGTATTATTAAAATGTCCAAACTACCCCAAGCAATCTATAGATTCAATGCAATCAAAACAGCGCAGTGGGGCGCCTGGGTGGCTCAGTTGGTTGAGCATCTTGACTCTTCATTTCAGCTCCGGTCATGATCTCACGATCGTGAGACTGAGTCCCGAGTTGGGCTCTGTACTCAGCGTGGAGCCTGCTTAAGATTCTTTCCATCCTTCTCCCTCTGCCACTCCCTTACTTGTGTGTGTGTGCTCTCTCAAAAAATTAAAAAAAAAATTTTTTTTTTTAATCCAAAGGATGCTCTTCTGCTAAAACAGTATTTTTCATAGAACTAGAACAAATAATCCTTAAATTTTTATGGAACCACAAAAGATCCCAAATAGCCAAAGCAATCTTGAAAAAGAACACATCTGAAGATATCACAGTCCCAGATGTCAATATTAACCATAAAGCTCTAATAATTAATACAGTATGGTACTGGCACAAAACAGACATGATCAATGAAACAGGACAGAGAGCCCAGAATTAAACCTATACCTAATGGTAAATTAATCTATGATAAAGGAGGTGAGAACGTACAATGGGAGAAAGGACAGTCTCTTCAACAAATGGTGCTGGAAAAACTGGACAGCTGCATGCAAAAGAATGAAACTCGACCACTTTCTTACACCATCCACAAAAACAAACTCAAAATATATTAAGGACCTCAACGTGAGACATGAAACCTTAAAACGCCTTAAAGAAAACATAGGCAATAATGGGCTTTACATTGACGTTAGCAACCTTTTTCTAGATGTGTCTCTTCAGGCAGAGGAAACAAATGCAAAAATAAACTGGGATTACACCAAAATAAAAAGCTTTTGCACACTAAAGGAAACCATTAAAAAAATGAAAAGGCAATCTACTGAATGGGAGAAGATATTTGCAAATGATATATCTGATAAGGGGATAAGACCCAAAATATATAAAGAACTTACACAACTCAACACCAAAAAACCCCAAATACTCCTGGGTTTATTGCAGTGTTATTTACAATAGTCAAGATATGGAAGGAACCCAAGTGTCCATCAACAGATGGATGGATAAAAAAGATGTAGCATATATATGCAATGGAATATGACTCAGCCATAGCGACGTCTTGCCATTTGTGGCAACATGGATGAATCTAGAAGGCATTACGCTAAATGAAATAAGTCAGATAGAGAAAGATAAATACCCTATCATTTCACTTTATATGTTGGAATCTAAGCAAAACAAATGAATATCAGTAAGAACAAACAGATCCATAAATCAGAGAACTGGTGGTTACAAGAGGAGGGGGTGTTGGGAGGAGGGAAAATGAAAGGGAGTGGGAGGTACAGGCTTCCAGTTATGGAATAAGCCATGGAGCTAAGCAGTACAGCATAGGGAATATAGTCAGCGGTCAGGTAATGGTGCGCCATGGTGACAGATGATAATTACACTTGTGGTGAGCACAGCATCATGTATACAGAGGTGGAATAACCCTGTTGTGCACCTGAAACTAATATAACGATGTGTATCAACTATACTTCAGGGCTGTTTTTTTTTTCAACGTTTATTTATTTTTGGGACAGAGAGAGAGCATGAACGGGGGAGGGGCAGAGAGAGAGGGAGACACAGAATCGGAAACAGGCTCCAGGCTCCGAGCCATCCACCCAGAGCCTGACGCGGGGCTCGAACTCACGGACCGCGAGATCGTGACCTGGCTGAAGTCGGACGCTTAACCGACTGCGCCACCCAGGCACCCCTATACTTCAGTTTTTAAAAAGAATGTTAATTGTGATACAAGGTAACGAAAATGGTACAGTAGAGAATATCTATTTGACCCAAAAGAAGGCAGTCAGGAAGAAATAGAGGAACAAGAAAGACAAAAGACATCTAGGAGGCAAGTAGTGAAAAGGAAGACATAAATTCTGCAATATCAGGAATCACATTCAACTTCAATGGATTAAATGCTACACTTAAAGGTGGAGATTGTCAGAATGCAGTTTTAAAAACAAACTATATGCTATCTCCGAGAGATACACAGAAAGGTTGAAACTAACAGGCAGGAAAAAGATATACCATTCAGACAGTAGCTGAAATAAAATTGAAGTGTCTATACTTGTATCAGACAAAATAGACTTTGGAGTAGCTGTTGGGAGTCTCCAATACCCCACTTTCAATTATGAATACAATAAGCAGACAAAAGATCAACAAGCAAATAGAACATTTGAACAACACTATAAGCCAACTACACTTAAAAGACATTTCTAGGGGCGCCTGGGTGGCTCAGTCAGTTGAGCGTCTGACTCCAGCTCAGGTCATGATCTCACAGCTCGTGAGTTCGAGCCCCGTGTCGGGCTCTGTGCTGACAGTTTGGAGCCTGGAGCCTGCTTCCGATTCTGTGTCTCCCTCTCTCTCTACCCCTCCCCCGCTCATGCTCTGTCTCTCTCTCAAAAATAAATAAACATTCAAAAAAAAATTTTTAAGACATTTATAGAAAATTACATCCACCAACAGAAGAATAAACCTTCTCTAGTGCACATGGAACATTCTCCAGGATAGAACATATGATAAGCCATGATACAAGTCTCAGTAAGTTTAGAAGAACTGAACTCATACAAAGTATGTTCTCTAACCAAGATGGGAAAAAAAAATAGAAATCCATAAAACCCGAAAAATTGAAAATTCATAAATATGTGTAAATTAAACAGAATCTTAAATCACCAATAGACCAATGACTAAGTCACAAGGGAAATTAGAAAATATTTGGAGATGAATGAAAGCAATAACATGGCAAATTAAAATTTACGAAATGTACTAAAAGAAGCTATAACAAATTTTTTATCTGTAAACTATGTATTAAAAAAGAAGACGGAACTCAAATCAATACTTTGACCATCACAAGTTAGTAAAATAAGTACAAACTAAACCAAAGCAAACATTAGGAAAGAAATGAGATTATAACGGGTTGAGCATCTGACTCTTGATTTCAGCTCAGGTCATGAGTCCAGGGTCATGGGATTAAGCCCTGCATTGGGCTCCATGCTGAGCACGGAGTCTGCTTAAGATTCTCTTTCTCTCTCCCTTTGCCCCTTTCGCCTTGCTCGCGCGCGCTCTCTCTCTCTCTCTTAAAAAAAATTTTTTTTTAAGTGCTGAAAGGAAAAAAACCTACAACCAAGAATACTCTACCTGGCAAGGTTATCATTCAGAATAGAAGGAGAGATAAAGAGTTCTTCAGTCAAACAAAAGTTAAAAGAGTCCATCACCACTAAACCAGCCTCCCAAGAAATGTGGAGGTGACTTCTTTAAATGGAAAAGGCCACAATTAGATGAAAATTATGAAAGGAAAAGACTCTGTGAGTAAAAGCAAGCATACGGTAAATATAGCAAGACAATTACTTATAAAGCTAATGTAAAGGATACAATACAAAAGGGGTAAAAGGAATCATATCCAACAACTTAGTTAAGGGGCCTCAAAGTAAAAAGATGTAAATACAAAAATATATACATAAACTGTGGAGGGGGAGGGAAAAGTGTCGTTCCTTTACAATGTGTTTGAATTTAAATGACCATCAACTTAATATAGACTGCTGTATACTTAGGATGTTATATATGAACTTTGTGGTAACCACAAACCAAAAACCTATAATAGAAATGCAAAAAAATAGGGGAAGAAAGCCAAGCATGGCACTAAAGAAAGTCACCAATCACAAGGAAAGAGAGCAAGAGAAGGAAGGAACAGAGAAGTACAAACAACAACAACAACAAAATTAACAAAATAGCAATAAATGCATACCGTTCAATCATTATTTTAAGTGTAAATGGCCTAAATGCTCCCATCAAGGCACCGGGTAACTGAATAGATCAAGAACAACACAAGACCCAGCTCTATGCTTATACAGGAGGCTCATTTCAGACCTAAAGACACATATAGACTCAAAAGGAAGGAACGGAGAAACATATTCCACACAAATGAAAGTGAAAAAAAAAGCTATTTTTAGCAATATTTCTATCAGACAGTATAGACTTTAAAACAGACTGTAACAGGGGCATCTGGGTGGCTCCGTCGGTTGAGCGTCCGACTTCGGCTCTGGTCATGATCTCACGGTTCGTGAGTTCGAGCCCTGCGTCGGGCTCTGTGCTGATAGCTCGGAGCCTGGAGCCTGCTTCGGATTCTGTGTCTCCCTCTCTCTCTGCCCCTCTCCAGTTCACACTCTATCTCTCAAAAATAAATAAACATTAAAATTGTTTTTAAAAAGCAAATATTGATGACATAAAATGAGAAATTGACAGTAATACAGTAATAGGAGAATTTCATACCACACATCCATCAGTGAATACATCATCCAGACAGAAAATTATCAAGGAAATAGTGGCTTTGAATGACACATCAGATCAATGGACCTAACAGATATATATGTAACATTCCATCCACAAACAACCGAATACATTTTTCAAGTGCACATGTAGCATTTTCCAGGGTAAATCACATGTTAGGCCACAACACAAGACTCAGAAATTTAAGAAGATTGAATTATATCAAGCATCGTTTGTGGCCACCATAGTATGAAACTAGAAATCAGTTACCAAAAATAAAAACAACAACAAAAAACAAAAAACAAACAAAAAACACTGAAGGAAAAAAAACCCCACAAACACATGGAGACTAAACAGTGAGCCAGTGAAGAGATCAAAGGAAATCAAGAAAGGCATGGAGGCAAATGAAAATACAAACACAATCATCCAAACTCTTTGCGATGCAGTAAAAGTTGTTCTAAGAGGGAAACTTCTAGGGACACAGCCCTGTCTCCGGAAACAACACCTCAACCTAACCTTACACTTAAAAGAGCAAGAACAATTGCAACAACATGGATGGTGCTAGAAAGTACAGCGCTAAGTGAAAGAAGGTGATCAGAGAAAGATAAATACATGATTTCACTCATATGTGAAAGTTAAGAAACAGAACAGCAAGCAAAAGGAAAAAAGAGAGAGAGGGAGAGACACCAACAGACTCTTAACTGAAGAAAACAAACAGCTGAGGGGCACCTGGGCGGCTCAGTCGGTGAAGCGTCCCACTTCGGCTCAGGTCATTATCTCGCAGTTCGTGAGTTCGAGCCCCGCATCGGGCTCTGCACTGACAGAGCCTGGAGCCTGCTTTGGTCGGATTCTGTGTCTCCCTCTCTCTCTGCCCCCTCCACCACTCACGCTCGCTCTCTCTCTCTCTCTCTCTCTCTCAAAAATAAATAAACATTACAAAAAATTAAAAAAGAAAAAAAGAAAACAAACAGATGATAACCAGAGGGGAGGTGGGAAGAGGGATGGGTAAAATAGGTGAAGGGAATTAAAAGTACACTTATCTGAGGAACACTGATACATGGAACTGTTAAATCCCTCTATTGAACACCTGAAACTAATATAATACCGTAAATTAACTACACTGGAATTAAAATCTTTTAATTTAAAAACTTTTTTAAAGAACTAGAAAAAGAAGAACAAAGCCCAAAGTTAATAGAAGGAAGGAAATAATAACTATTGGAGCAGGAATAAATGAAAATAGACTAAAACAACAACAACAAAAACAATAGAAAAAGTTCAGTGAAACCTTGATTTGAAAAGATAAATACACTGATACACCTTCAGCAAGATTCATCGAGAGAGAGAGGACCTAAATAAAGTCAGATTAAAAAGAAGTAATAACCAACACCACAGAAATACAAAGGATTATAAGCAACTACTGTGAAAAATTGTATGCCAACAAACTGGACAACCTAGAAGAAATGATAAATTCCTAGAAACATACACTCTCCCAAAACTGAATCAAGGAATAGATTATCTGAACAGACCAATTACTAGTAATCCAATTGAACTGGTAATCAAGAAGCACCCCAAAACAAAAGTCCAGGACCAGACCTCGCAGGTGAATTCCACCAAACATTTAAGGAAGAGTTAATACCTATTCTCAAACTATTCCAAAAATAGAAAAGGAAAACTTCCAAATTCGTTCAGTGAGGACAGCATTACTCTGATACCAAAACCAAAGGCAGCACAAAATGAACATAGATGCAAAAACCCCCCCAAAACTATTAAAACTGATAAGAGAGTTCAGCATTGTTGCAGGATACAAAATTAATATACAGAAATGTTTTGCATTTCTATACACTAATAACCAAGTAGCGGATAGAGAAATTAACAATCCCGTTTAGAACTGCACCAAAAAGAATTAAAGACCTACGAAAAAACTGAACTAAGGATGTAAAATACCTGTACTCTGAAAACTAAAGAACATTTATGAAAGAAATTAAGGATGACACATTTGGAAAGGTATGCCATGTTTATGGCTTGGAAAAATTAATACTGTTAAAATGTCCATGCTACCCAAAGCAATCTATAGATTCAATGCAATCCCTATAAAAATACTAATAGTCTTTTTCACAGGACTAATACAAATAATCCCAAAATTTGTATGGAACCACAAAAGACCCCAAGACCCAAAGAATCTTCAGAAAAAACAAAACTGGAGGTATCACAATCTCAGATGTCAAGAGATGCTACAAAGCTGTAGTAATCAAAACAGTACAGTCGCAGCACAAAAATATAGATCAATGGGTCAAGATTAATCTGTGACAAAGGAAGCAATAATATACAGTAGGGAAAAAAACAGTCTCTTCAATACACGGTGCTGGGAAAAGTGGACAGCAACATGCAAAAGAATGAAACTGGACCACTTTCTTACACCATCCACAAAAATAAACTCCAAATGGATGAAATACCTAAATGTGAGACAGGAAACTGTACAACTCCTAAAAGAAAACACAGGCAGTAATTTCTTTGACATCAGCCTTAGTAAAATATTTATGGATATGTCTCCTCAGACACGGGAGACAAAAGCAAAAATAAATGACTGGGACTACATTGCAATAAGCAGCTTTTGCACAGTGAAAGAAACCATCAACAAAATGAAAACACAAACTACTGAATGGGAGAAGATACTTGCAAATGACGTGTCTGATAAGGGGTTAATATCCAATATATATAAAGAACTTCTACAACTCAGCACCAAAAAAAAAAAAAAACAAACCACACACACAAAAACAAAAAAACACCCAAAATAATCTGATTTAAAAATGGGCAGAGGAGGGGCGCCTGAGTGGCTCAGTTGGTTAAGCGTCCGACTTCAGCTCAGGTCATGATCTCGTGGTTCATGAGTTCAAGCTCCACCTCGGGCTGTGTGCTGACAACTCAGAGCCTGGAGCTGTTTCGGAGTGTGTGTCTCCTCCTCTCTCTCTCTTTGCCTCTCCCTGACTCTCACTCTCTCTCAAAAATAAATAAACATTAAAAAAAATTTTTTTAATGGGCAGAGGACCCGAATGGATGTTTTTCCAAAAAAGACATACAGATGGCCAACAGACACTTAAAGAGATGTTCATCATCACAGAGCATCAGGGAAATGCAGGTGAAATCCCCAGTGAGATATCACCTTACACCTGTCAGAATGGCTGGTTTCAAAAAGACAAGAAAAAAAGTGTTGGTGAGGATGTGGCAGAAAGGGAGCCCTCGTACACTATTGGTGGGAATGTTCACTGGAGCAGCCACTGTAGAAAACAGTGGTGAGCTTCCTCAGAAAATTAAAAATAGAACTAACATATAATCTGGTAATTCAATTACTGGGTATTTACCCAAAGAAGACAAAAACACTAATTCGAAAAGATCTATGCACCTCTATGTTTACTGCAGCATTATTTACAGTAGCCAAGATACGGAAGCAATCTAAGTGTCCATCAATAATTGAACGGATACAGGAAATGTGGTATGTATGTACAATGGAGTATTACTCAGCCATAACGAGGTCTTGCCGTTTGTGACAACATGGATGGACCTAGAGGGTATTATGCTAAGTGAAATAAGCCAGGTAGAGAAAGACAAATGCCATATGATTTCACTTATATGTGGAATCTAAAGAAACAAAATAAATGAACAAAGGAAGGAACGAAGAAACAGCATAAACAGACCCCTAAGGACAAACTGGTGGTTGCCAGAGGGAAGGGGGTAGGTGGGTGGGGAAAATGCGTGAAGGGGAAGAGGGAGGCCCAGCCTTCCAGTTATGGACTGAATAAATCACGGGATGAAAGGCACAGCACAGGGAATGCAGTCAATGGGACTGTCATAGTGCTGTCTGGTGACAGATGGGAGCTACCCTTGCCGTGGGCACAGCACACCAAGTACAGTTGTGGAATCGCTATGTTGTACATCTGAAACTATACTTCAATAAATAGTAAATATGCATAGGGTTGTAGTGAAGATCAAATGAAATAACATGCAGGGACACCCGGGTGGCTCAGTCAGGTAAGTGCCTGACTTCTGCTCAGGTCATGATCCCATGGCTCTTGAGTTTGAGTCCATATCAGGCTCTGGGCCAACAGTGTGGAGCTCACTTTGGATCGATTTCTCTGCCTCCCTCTCTCTCTGCCCTTCCCCAGCTTGTGCTCTCAATCTCTCTCTCTCTCAAAAGTAAACAAACATTTTTAAAAAATGAAATAACATGCAGAGATCACATAGTGGCATGCCCAGCACACAGTATGTGCTCAATAAATACACACTCCTGCTCATCATTGAGACTATTCCCAGTGCCTAGTACTTAAGAAACATCATTTGAATGAATCATCATCACAGCTTTAGGTACCATGAAAACACCTTCTTCTGAGAGACCAGCCTTTGGCTGATTCATGAAGAGCCCCCAGGCAGACCCAAAGTCCGACCCATGAAGGCAGAAATCGCTGAGAAAATGGCCTTTGACTCGGTCTTCTCATAAATATCCAGGAATGTGCTAGGGGTTCTGGAGTGGAAGAGATCCCGGGAAGGGAGCAGGCAACCAAGTAGAGCTTCCCTCATCAGGCACCTGAGCACCCTGGCTGCTCTTGCTCTCCCATCCCACAGGACACTCCTGCTTTATGACCACCTTATGGCTTTCTGAACATACTGTCAGAGCTGATGCAGGTGAAAACAACACAATTTTGCAAGATTCAGAGATGGCATGAGGCCTTTGTTGCACAGGAAGATCATGGGGTTCAAGGACAGTAGGCAGAAAGGAGCACTTGACAAGGGTCCCATCAACCGAAAGAAAACACTGCACCCTAGAAGATAGAATTAAAAAAAAAAAGCAGTTACTCTCCTCTTCCAAATGAGAACTTGTTGGCTCTAATGAACAGAGAAAGAAAAGTAAATCTGTTTTGAGCTAACCCAATAGGTTACATGTCATTATTTGATTATTTGTACGAAATGAAGAACCTCTAACTTCTATTACAAAAGTATTCACTGTATTTAAGTTGTATTTAAAATGTTTAGGTCCTGAAACATAAAGAACCCCCCAGAGATTTTCAACGGAAAATAAAATTATTAAAATAAACAAAAGAAAAAGAAACAAAAAAGAATTAAAAAGGCTTGAGTGGTAAACTGGTTGAGAAACATGAATCTACTCAATAAATTCCATGTAAGATAGAATTAAACAGACCCACACTGAGACACACTTTTTTTTTTTTTTTTTTTTTTTTTTTTTTTTTGAGAGAGAGAGAACAACCCCCAAGCAAGCTGTGTGCCTTCAGCACAGAGCCAGGTGCAGGGCTCAATCCCACAACCTGAGCTGAAATCAAGAGTTAGGTGCTCAACCAACCAAGCCACCCAGGCTCCCCACACTCTGAGACACATCCTAATCAAACTGCTGCAAGCCAAAGACAGAAAAAAATCTTAAAAGCAGCAAGAAAGGGACTCATTACATACAAGGGATCCTCAGTGAGATCAGCAGACAATGAGAGAGGAGTTAAGACGGCGGAGTAGTATGGGGACGTTGAGCTTGTCTTGTCCCTAAAACACAGCTAGCTCAGTATCAAACCATTTTGAAACTGATCTGAGGATAAACGCAGAAATCCGCACAGCCTGAGCCACAGAACTTGTCAGGCACACGGTGTGGAGAGGTGAACTGGGGGAGAGAAAAGCCACAGAGCCCTGGAGGGTAGGGAGCCATTTTCGCAGAGAGAGGACAGAGAGAGGGACAGAGAGAGAGAGAGAGAGAGAGAGAGAGAGAGAGAGAGAGAGAGAGAGAGAGGGGACAGTGCAGCACATCAGGATCACGCAAGAAAAGCACCTCCCCCCAAAGTAGCTGCAGAGAGAGAGGAAGAGAAAGAGAGAGAGGAAGAGAAAAAACACTCACAGGGGACTGGACCAAAAAAAATCTGTTCCCCAAAACTACTGACGGGGAGAAAGAAGAGGGTTTCAATACCACCAGGTTCTATGAACAGTGGAGCAGAATCTGAATGTTCAGAGCTCAGTGCTGATGGTGCTTGGTTAGGTAGCAGGGTGAATCCCCAGGAGCCGGCAGCGGGGTCTGAAGGGTCTGTGTGCCACACGGGAGAAGCGGTTCCCCTGCTTGGGGTGCATCTGGTAGAGGCCATATGGCCTCCCCATGGTCAAAGGTCCCAGTGGACCTGGGAGAGTGGCCACATCTACTGATATCGGACAGAGATGCCAGAGTGCGGCAAAATCTGGTGCCAGCTGTGTGTTGCTATTTACCATAAACTCTGCTGCTGTGTGATCAAGCAAACATTTTCTGAGACAAGCTGGCACCCGGCCAATGCTTGGGAAGACCCTCCCCCAGAGAGTCAGCATGGGTCCAAGCCGCAGAGGTCTCTGAAGTGAGGGGTTTTGACACATAGCCCATCTGAGATAAAACTCTGGAGGGAGGCATCACCTGGCAGGCACACAGCTTAGACACAGACAGGGTAAAGGTAGGGAGCAGACAGAGCCTGAGACAAAGGAGGGGTGCATGACCACGTGTCTGTGAGGGTGTGAAATTCCCGCTCCAGAGACTAGAGGGCTAGGCAAGGGCACCTTCACCTCTAGCACACGTGAGTGCGCGCGCGCACGCACACACACACACACACACACACACACACACACACTTGACCCTTCACTAAGCTAAGCAGCGCCACCAAGTGGAGAACGGAACTATTACACCAAGCCTCGCCCACCTGTGCCCTCCGGGCTCATCACCCAGAAGACCAGCGCAAAACCACTGAGCAATTCTCCACTTCTCTGTACGTAACAAGTGGGTGTCATACAATTTAGTTCAATCCTGACACTAACTACCCAGAGTTAACAGAGACATCACAGGTTACGAGCTCCTTCCCACAAGGCTCGCCCTACTTCAAACAGCAATCACAAGCCGTGGGTCCCCAGGTTACCCACACTTTTGTCTGACTTGGCTACGAACTGGGGCTTCCCAGGATCCCTTTCTTGGGTTCAAAAATTTGCTATAGTGGTTCATATAACTCAGGAAAAAACTCTACAATAACTAGTTTATGATAAAGGATACAAATGAGGGGCACCTGGGTGGCTCAGTCGGTTAAGCATCCGACTTTGGCTCAGGTCATGATCTCATAGTTCATGGGTTCAAGCCCTGTGTCGAGCCCTCTGCTGTCAGTGCAAAGCCTGCTTCGGATCCTCTGTCCTCCCCTCTCACTCTGCCCCTCCCCTGCACTCTCTCTCTCAAAAATAAACATTTTTAAAAAATAAAAATAAAGGACACAAATGAACAGGCAGATGAAGAGGTACATAGGGTGAGGTCTGAGAGGGTCCTGAGTAGAGGAGTTTCTGTCTCAGAGTTGGGGACGTGTCACTCTTCCTTGCCCATGGTCACCAACCCAGAAGCTCTTCCGACCATGTCACTTAGTTTTTATGGAGGATCAGTTATGTAGGCACGACTGATGAGATCAAATCATTGACTGTTGGTAACGCAATCTCCAGCCCCTCTCCCCTCCCCAGTGATCAGGGGGTAGGGCTGAATGCTCCAATTTTCTAGTCACATGATGGGTTCCTCAAGCAACCAGCCCCCACACTATCTACAAGCCCAAGAGTGACCTCATTAGCATAAATTCAGGTATGGTTAAAAGAGACCTATAATGAATGACAAAAGATGGTCCTCCACCCCTACCACTCAGGGAATTTCAAGCATTTTAGAACCCTTTGTGCCAAGAACTGGGGACAAAAACCAAATACATATTTCTTATTACATCATAGTATCACAACCTAAAAGAATAAAATACCCAGGAATAAATTTAGCCAATGAGTGAAAGACTTGTTGCCTGAAAACTAAAAACAGTTCTGAAAAAAAATTAAAGAACACCTAAATAAACGGAAAGATGTCCCAGGCTCATAGATTGGAAGACTTGATGTCAGTGCTACCCAAAGCCATCTACAAATTCAGTGCAATTCCTATCAAAATTCCAATGGTCTTTTTTGCAGAAATAGAAAAGCTGGTAATCAAAATCATATGGAATTGCATGGAGTCCGTGCCCTGGGCTCAACTGTGTTCCCCTAAATTCATATGGTGAAGTCCTAAACCCCAGTACCTCAAAATGTGACTATATTTGGACACAGGGTCTTTAAAAAATGTGATTACGGGGCGCCTGGGTGGCTCAGTCAGTTGCGTGTCTGACTTGATTTCGGCTCAGATCATGATTTCGCAGATCGTGAGTTCAAGCCCCACGTTGGGTTCTGTGCACAGCTTGGACCCTGCTTGGGATTCTCTCTCTCCCTCTCTCTCTGCCCCTTCTCTTCTTGTGCTCTCTTTCTCTCTTTCAAAATAAATAAACTTTGAAAAAAATTGTTAAATTTTTTTTTTTTTTTAATAAAATGGTGATCAGGGCACCTGGGTGGCTCAGTCGGTTGAGCGTCCTGATCAATGCTCAGGTTGATTTCGGCTCAGGTCATGATCTCATGGTTTGTGGGTTCGAGCCCCATATCGGGCTCTGTGCTGGCAGTATGGAGCCTGCTTGGGATTCTCTCTCTCTCTCTCTCTCTCTCTTCCTCTCTCTGTCCTTACCCTGTTCACTCGCTCGTGCTCTCTCAAAATAATACTTAAAAAAAATTAAAAATTTCTTTAAAAAAATAAAATACAATAATAAAAAGGTGATTAAATTACAGTGAGGCCATTAAGGTAGGCCCTAGTCTACTGTGACTAGTGTCCTTACAAGAAGAGATTTGGACACATGGGAGGACATCAGGGATGCACATGCCCGGACCGTCATTGCAAGCCAAGGCTTCAGGAGAAACCAAACCTGCCAACACTTTGATCTCAGACTTCTAGCCTCCAGAAATGTAACGCCGTAAGTATCTGTTTAATCCATCCAGTCTTTTGGTATTTTGTTTTGTTTGGGTTTTTTTAATAAAAATTTTTAAGTGTTTATTTTTGAGAAAGAGAGAGAGAGAGGGACAGAGCATGAGCGGTGGAGGGGCAGAGAGAGGGAGACACAGAATCCAAAGCAGGCTCCAGGCTCTGAGCTGTCAGCACAGAGCACGACGCGGGACTTGAACCCACGAACTGTGAGATCATGACCTGAGCTAAAGTCAGACACTTAGTCAACTAAGCCACCCAGGTGCCCCCTTTGGTATTATCTTATAGCCATCCTAGCAAAGTAATACAACCAAGTAGCCAAAAAAACAAAAAACAAAAGTGAAAAAGAACAAAGCTGGACGACTCATACCTAAAAGCTTACTACAAATCTACAGTAATCAAAATACTGTGGTGCTGGCATATAGACTTATAGACCAATGGAATAGAACTGGGAGTTCCAAAATAAACCCATACATTTATGGCCAAAGGATTTTTTAAGGTTTATTTATTTTGAGAGAGTGAACAAGGGACAGGCAGAGAGAGACAGGGAGAGAGAGAATCCCAAGCACACCCTGCACTGTCAGCACAGAGCCCAATGTGTGTACACACACACACACACACACACACACACACACACAGAGGAATATTATGCAGGCATAAAAAAGAATGAAATCTTGCCATTTGCAATGACATGGGTAGAGCTAGGGAGTATAATGCTAAGTGAAATCAGTCAGAGAAAGACAAATACTATACGATTTGATTCAGATGTGGAATTTAGGAAACAAAACAAACAAGCAAAGGGAAAAAAAGAGAGACAAACCAAGAAACATATACATATATATATTTTTGAAACATACTCTTAACTGCAGAGAACAAACAGACGGTTTCCAGAGGAGGGGGCACTGGGGAGATGGGGTAAGTAGTTGATGGGGATTAAGGAGTGTACTTGTCATGATGGGCACAGGGTGATGTGTGGATGTGGAATCTCTATATCATACACCTGAATCGAATATAAACTGTATACTTAACTAGAATTTATTTTTATTATGTTTTTATTAAATACAATTTATTGTCAAACTGGTTTCCATACAACACCCAGTGCTCATCCCAACAGGTGCCCTCCTCCATGCCCATCACCCACTTTCCTCTCTAACTAGAATTAAAAAAAAAAAAACTTAGAAAAAGAAACAACCTGCCAAGAGGCTTTCCTAATTGAGGATTCACTCCTTTTGGTAGGTTCCTACTTATCTGGTTGGGGATAAAAGTCAACGAGTCTGTGATCAGGAACCTCTCCTTAATTATAACTACTATCTTCTTAAGTAGGCTTCACGCCCAGCGTGGAGCCCAGTGTGGGCCTTGAAACTCACAACCCTGAGATCAAGACCTGAGCTGAGATCAAGAGTTAGATGCTTAACCACACTGAGCCACCCAGGTGCCCCTCTCAATTCTTAAAGTTACTGCATAATCTGCTGCTAAAACAACAACTTCCCAAAGAAAATCCTTAAGACTCTCCGGCTAAAGCTGTTCCTGATAACAGAATAATTCTTGATCATCTTTTAGCAAAGCAGGGAGGTATCTGTGCTATGACCAACACCACGCGCTATACCTGGATTAATACTTCTGGGAAAGTTGAAACCCAATTATCTAAGATTATAAAACACGCCGCGTGACTTAAAAAGGTGACTCCTTCCACACGGACTTTCTTTGACTTATTTGATTTTGATCGATTTGGGTCTTGGGGACCATGGCTTCACAGTGCACTCCAAACACTGGAAATTACCCACTTAGAGTAATAATAATCTCCCTGGTGTGTTATATTCTCTCAAAAACTTTAAATGATGTTTACAGCTACTAATGACCAAGCAAACAATCTCCCCAAGGCTGCAACGCCAGAAAAGGAACAAGGAGGACGGCTGACCTGAAGCTGAAACCTGTAAACATCACACAGCACAAGCGAAAACATCACCACCTGCGGCTACCATGCATAACATCAACAAAACCTGCAAGAATTACAGACCATTCAGCACGCAGGCTGTGACCATGGAACGTAAGAAGGTAGAGAAAATTTATTTGCTCTCCCCTACAGTTATCATAATGAGCATAGAATATCGTTGGCTGGGACCCCCTGCTCACTTGGGAGATTACAGCCAAGATCTTGGGGACACTTGGTAAAAGTCAGCAAAAGGAGGGGCGGGCGCCTGGGTGGCTCAGTCGGTTAAGCGTCCGACTCTTGGTTTCAGTTCAGGTCATGATCTCGTGGTTCGTGGGTTCGAGCCCCACACTGGGTTCTGCACTGACAGCGTGGAGTCTGCTTGAGATTCTCCCTCTCTCTCTCTCAAAATAAATAGACTTTAAGAAAAAGAAGTCAGCAAAAGGCCCTGTCTACGTGGAGGCAGAGAACCTATGAACAAGCTCTATTAACCAATCCCTCTATCATCATTCATTGTTTTAACACTTTAAATCCCTGATGATGGAGAGCCCCACTCCATTCCAAGACTGCCTTGAAACCACACAAATGGTTTCAAAGCCAAAGATCTCTTCTATATCCATCCAGATAAACCCAAACGTCCTTCAATTTTATGATGGCTTTCTTAAACAAAATCCCAGGAAAACTGGTTAACTGGTTATACCACAGTTTTCCCACATGACACGCCGAAGGCATGCTCGGTTTCCACTCTAATGTCAGCCCAAGCCACTGAACTCAGAGTCTGCATGTTGGCAAAGGTAACAGGGCCGCCATTTACAAAGCCAGGGATGCCTTTGGAGCCTCCCACACTGTTGGCACAATCTGGAAATCCTGTGGATTCTTAACTTCTGTTCACACTACCATCACCGACAAGCATATAATTGTTACTCTTTTACAGTCTATTCGTCTCACTACCAAACTTACTATTGTTCGAGGTCCAGCCCATACTAAGGAGACTGATACCCTATCGCTGGAAACAGCAGGGCTGACAAGACTGGTAACATACAGCTGAAAATAGACCCACCTATCCTTTCTCTCCCCAATTTATAAACCTGCTTTATCCCTGTGTGATGTTACAGACTATCAGGCAAATATCCTGCAGTCTGAAAAAGACAAACTGATGTATAAAAGAGTGCCAAATGTTTACCAGACAGAAGGCACCCTGGGCCAAATGGACATCCTTACCCCCTTCCTTTCGGCCTTCCTGCTTGCTCTTACCTCCCATCAGATGGGACATATGTACAAATAAGAGAACATCAAAGAACCCAAATTCACCCTCTGAGGTTCCCCCTGGACCCAGCAGCACACTCCAAATGGATTTTATAGATTTACCACCAGCTTCAGGCTGTTTCTACAGTTGGGTCATTGCGTCGTGAACAGATAGAATGCTATCCAACTAGACATACAGACGCCACAACATCGGTAAAGGAATTATAACAGATTACTGTTTGTCCTGGCATTCCTTTGCGGAATAAATCATACCAAAGTGCTTTACTTCACTGCAGAAACAAACTACTTGCTTACAAAAACTCTGAGCTTCTCATTACGATTTCATACCTCACACCATTCTCAATCATAAAGGCAAGTGGAATCTAAGAATTGACAGAAAAAAAAAAGGGGCTCTAGAAAAAGCTGCGAAGAAAGGGCTTGAATGACCAGAAGCATTACCTCTGTCCTCGATAAAAATCTAGAATCCTCTAAATAGCAGACGTGGATTAACCCCTGCCGAAATAGTTTTTCATCATCCTGTGCCTACTGGCATCTCTAAGGTTTCCGTTCCTAGACTGAGTGAACATTGTGGGGACATCAGTGAACAACTTAATGCTGTGACTAGCTCAATGCAAGAACTAATGAGTCAGTAGGTAAAAAAGACAAACTCCACTGACTGACCAGCCTTACTTTCCCTTCCAACCGGGAGACTGGATGTACACGAAGATTTTTTAGAAGCATGAAGCGTCATCTTATTGGGAAAGGACATACAAAATACTGCTAACCTGGGGCGCCTGAGGGGCTCAGTCGGTTAAGCGTCTGACTTCAGCTCAGGTCATGATCTCACGGTTTGTGGGTTCGAGCCCCGTGCCGGGCTCTGTGCTGACAGCCTGGAGCCTGCTTCGGATTCTGTGTGTGTGTGTGTGTGTGTCTCTCTCTCTGCTCCTCCCCTGCTCACGCTCTGTCTCTCTCTCAAAATAAATAAACGTTAAAAAAAAATTTTTTTTAAATATACTGCAAACCTACAGTGCCATCAAAATTAAACAAAAATTCTCCGGGATTCGTGTGAGCCACACCTAGCGAGACCCAGACCATTCCATCCCACAATGAGATGACCTCAAAATAAGGATTTCCAGAGCCAATTTCCAGGTTCTGGAAGCAGACAGCACCACCAAGTGCACACATCCCAAAATCACATCTCAGAAACTGTTACCTCCACCTATATTCTCCTCCCTTAAAAGGTCTCTTTGCCCTACGTGAAAAAAAAAAAACAAAAAAACAATCATTGAATTCAACCTCACGTTCTCATTGTTTATTCAAAGACAGGACGTTGCCTGTTGTCTCAGTCTACCCTATTTACCCCGTGACCCTCCACAATGAGCTATTTTCAAGCTGTACCTCACTCCTGGTAAGCCTGTTTTCTCAACAAGTCACACACAAATCCAACATTCCTTCACACCAATTTTTAAAACCCTTGGCCACGCTCACTAATCAATCGGATGGCTGGTTAGGCCAACGCCGAAATAGCATTACAGGACCTGAACTACGGTTTTCATTGCTGCCGATACGGGCACTTGGCGGGGAAAAAAGAGCCGGATAAAAGTATACGATACCCATGACCGGAACAACAGTATCACTCTTCTTCTCCTTGCTGCGACTTAACTGGGCTCAGAAAAACCTCTCTGGAGACTCAAGGGCTGTCCCCTGCTCAGATAAAGGCACTGGAAGGAAACAGACCTAGCTCTCTTCAGACACAACTAGGTGACACGCCAAAACACTGCAGACCAGCACTGTGGTTTGCTTCTGCAGTGGCACCGTCTAGCCCCTCACGAGTCCTCAGTGCTTGAAGTACAGCCTTTTAAAGCACAAACATTTACCAAATTACCCAATGTTTCGGCTGGTTCACAGGCCATCCTCGAAAACAAAAACCAGCAACAAAGAAACGTGGATGGACCATGCTTGCTTAGTACAATAAGCCAGTCACAAAAAAGACAAATACTGTATGAATCCACTTGTGTCAGGTACCTGGAATAGGCAAATTCATAGAGACAGAAAGCAGAATAAAGGTCACCAGGGGCCGGGATGAGGGAAATAGGGAGTTATCGCGTACACTTACAAGTGGTTAAAATGATAAATATTACGCCATGTGTTATCGCAATTAAATACAACATTCATGGAACTGATGGTTAAGTCTATGAGAACAAATGAAATTTATTGATAACAGATTTAGATATGTTCTGCAAAACACATACTGATGAATAACATACTGAATAGGTTTTAAACATTTTACAATTTTGCAAGCTTTGCAAGTTGTCCAAAGTAGCCTTTTTCTGCTCCACGTAGATTTCCACAACCAACAGCTGTAACACTAGCTCAGCTGATTCCCACTTCACGTTATACTGAATTAGTTATTCCTCGTCCTTAAACATATTCTCCCCTGTAGTCATTCTAAGCCAACTCTTCACAGAGGCTAATACCTCCGGCTCTTCAAACTTAGCATCACCTCTTGCATAAACACCTGAGCGGTATTGATAACATTTTTCTGATTTGTCAAGAGCTAAGGAAAACCATTCAAAAGCATTTGCCTAGTTTTTAAATTTTCTATTGCTGTCGTTCCCAATGTTCTCACCTCTTCAAGCTGCCATTTGCATTCAAAGGCTAGTAGTCCTAAAAAATAAATATGTTCCCCGGATATATTTCTTCCAGGGAAATTAACTCACCATTGAATAAACTGCTTTCCTTGCTTGGTTCACGAATAAGCTACTCACATCTTGAAAAGTACAACATTCAAAGCCCAGTTTTCTCAATTTTTTTTTATTTAATAAACTGTTTTTAATGTTTTTATTTTATTTTTTGAGAGGCAGAAAGAGAGAGAGAGAGCATGATCAGGGGAGGGGCAGAGAGAAAGGAAGACACAGAAACCGAAGCAGGCTCCAGGCTCTGAGCCGTCAGCACAGAGCCTGACAGGGGCTCGAACTCACAGACCGTAAGATCTTGACCTGAGCTAAAGTCAGACGCTTAACCGACTGAGCCACCCAGGCGCCCCTCATTTTTTTAAACGTTGAGTATGCGCTAATAATTTTTACAAAATAAAGTGTCACGATATGGTGATAGGTGTGACCCTCAAAACACTATTGCGTTATAAGTGTGTGACTGCAATGTATGGTGCAAAGTGTTGGGTGCCCCATACTGTCTGTGTCACATTGGTTTAAACTCAGCCATTGTATTAGGGAATCGGCCGTATACAATACGTAAACGAACATGGCTGTATCTCAATAAAATGTTACCGGATGTTGGGACATTTATGTGAATTTCATATAGGTTTCACAGCTCACATTATTCTCCTGTGGTAGTTGCTTTAAACCACTTAGAAGTGTAAAAAGCATTCCTAACCATTCACGACTCTCATACAAACAGGCCTGAAAAAGAGAAAATAAGCTTTGTTCACATCCCTCACGGTTGGGTTGTTTTTCCCACTATCTAGTGAGGGAAAGAAAGGAGGCAAACTCAAGTAAAGCAGAAAGAAGGGGAAACCTTCAAGTGCTGTTTTTTTTGAAACTATCGATAAAAGAGCCAAACATCCGACAAGTTGAACTTCTCAAAGAAAGAAAGCACAGTATTGAAAACGGTCAAGAATAAACGGGGAGTTTTTCTCATTTCAACACAGTTACGGACCATCCTGGTAAAGCTGACAGAGATCGTAGAGAATAAGGATGTCTGGTTGGAGAGGGGAATTTTGTGTTTCAGTGCAAGGCTCCGCATTGTTAGGAAGCAACAACCCTCTGGGTTCTACTGGGATTCCAGAGACGCTGTCCGTGCCCACCTCCACCTGCCCTGCAGCCGACTCACAGCTCTGTAAGTTGCCAATACCTGATGGCAAGCAAACAGTCCTGAGCTGTAGATGTGCACATAAATAAGTTCTATTCGCTAGAGAGTCGGTTGATTTACTTCCCGACTGCGGAGAAAATCAGTTTCGCGTCCATTTATAAAGTCATTTCAACATTCGACTCCACAGTTGTGGTTCTTTCTCCTTTGAACTAATAGTGACATGTTCTCAGTTCCCTCCCTGAGTAAACAACAACAAACAATGTTTATTATCTTGTGTTCATTTGGTATCTAACCGTATGAGAGTCATTTCACTTTGTGTGTGTTGAAAACGAACCTTTAACATAAATAACCAAGGACGATATAGAACGAAAAGGAAAAAAGTACCTCCGTACGTTTCTGGAGCACTTTCCAATCTTTAAGGAGCAGAGCGTCCCTGGCGCAGAAGGCGGAAGGCTGTTCAGTCTGTCTAGGCCGAGCGCACTGCCCGACCCAGACCCGCAGCAACGCGGTGCTAGAACGCGCGGCAGAACGCGCCTGACACCTGCGCTGACCCGGCCAACACCTGCGTGACCCCGCCCATCTCCGGAAGCGCAAATCCCAGCCCCTGGAGGCGGGGCCTGACCCCCTGCCTCCACCAAGATGAGCCCAGTCTTCGGCTAAAGATGCTAAGGCCCGGCGGAGCTCATCGGCACGGCTGAAGCATCCGGCAGCTTCCGCGAGCTGCCAGCTCCCAGCCTGAGGCCCGCACCCGCAGTGACCTAGTCCTGCTCGAGGCCCTGGGCCGCAGGGGCCGCACACAAATGAAGGAGCAATGACGCTGCCTCCCGGTGGGGGGTTAGCAAACGTCACAGCAAACTGCCCGGCTACTGGCTTCACCTTTTATTGGTCCTCTCAATCCTCCATGCAGAGCGCCCAACCCTTTCCCCACCATTGACCAAACACGGAAGGGGTGGGTGAGGGAGGGGGCTTCAAGCGCGGTTGCATTTAGAAGCCAATAGGGGCGCCTGGGTGGCTCAGTGGGTTAGGCGACTTCTGCTCAGGTCATGATCTTGCCATGCCGAGCCCCCGCGTCGGGGTCTGTGCTGACAGCTCAGAGCCTGGAGCCTGTTTCAGATTCTGTGTCTCCCTCTCTCTCTGACCCTCCCCCGTTCATGCTGTCTCTCCCTGTCTCAAAAATAAATAAACGCTAAAAATAAAAAAATTTAGAAGGCAATAATATTTGCTAGGGACGCCCGACCCCACACCAGAAAATGGAAACAAGTTGGTTGTGAATAAATGAAAGCTTCCTTCTGGAATTAAAGTATCACTCATCTCCTCACAAGTTTATAAATTGCGAGGAAAAGACAACTTCAGGATGGAGCAGTGACAGGTGCACCTTAACCCAAGGGCTCAACATAGACATCACCACAAACGTGAGGAGCGGAGATCCTGCCTCTTGCTGTGATGCGCCAAGAACACAGTATGAAGACTGGGGCCTTCCTACAGAAAAAACTAAATTAAATCTAATTATGAGGAAACACAAAACCATCCAAACTCAAGGACATTCTACAAAGTCAGACGATACTTTTACTCAAAAATGTCAGTCATGAAAGACACAGAAAGGCTAAAGGGACATGAACACTAGATGCAGTCAGTGATTCTGGGATGGATCCTGGAACAGGGGAAACGAATGAACTATAAAAAACATAATCTGGAAATTGGCAAAAATGGACTATGGATTAACAGTAGTGTATCGATGTCAACTTTCCTGATTTTGAAATGTACACTGGTTATAGAAGTGTCCTTGTTTCTAGGAACTAGACACTGAAATATTTGGGTCAAAAGGGTATGCTTCTTTAGCTCAGTAGATTAAATGTACGTGTATGGGTGCCTGGGTGGCTTAGTCAGTTAGGTGACTGACTTCAGCTCAGGTCATAATCTCACTGAGAGTTCAAGCCCCACATAGGGCTCTGTGCTGACAGCTCAGAGCCTGGAGCTGGTTTCAGATTCTGTCTCCCTCTCTCTGCCCCTCCCCTGCTAGCACTCTGTCTCTCTCTCAAACATAAAAAAAATTAAAAAAAAAAAAAAAAGAAAGAAATGTATGTACACACAAACACACACACATATGCGCACGAGCGTAAGGCAACTGGGGCAAAACGAACAATTGGTAGATCTGGGTAGGTGAAGTTCCTCGTACTATTTTTGCAAGCTTTCCGCAAGGCAAACTGTATCAAAATTGTCACACATTTTTACAGTGCTTGCTGTAGCTATGGCCCCACAGAAGGCATGGGCAGGACCAGTGCAGAGCCAGGCTGGTCTGGTTTCTGCCACCTTGCAGATTGGGACACACCCATGTTCGCAAACATGCCCAACTTGCCGGGGACAAAAAAGTGGTCAAATGTGTGGATCACCAACTGAAGGGCTCCTTTCCCCCACTACTCAACAGGCACCAACCCAGCCTAACGCTCCTCCCGCCCACCCTTTGATCCTAAGCTTAGAGCCACCTATCTGGGCTACAGCCAGCACTTCTGCCTCCCTTTAAACCCATGCACCCCCTGGGGCGCCTGGGTGGTGCAGTCGGTTAAGCGTCCGACTTCAGCCAGGTCACGATCTCGCGGTCCGCGAGTTCGAGCCCCGCGTCAGGCTCTGGGCTGATGGCTCAGAGCCTGGAGCCTGTTTCCCATTCTGTGTCTCCCTCTCTCTCCGCCCCTCCCCCGTTCATGCTCTGTCTCTCTCTGTCCCAAAAATAAATAAACGTTGAAAAAAATAAATAAATAAATAAAAATAAAATAAACCCATGCACCCCAGTGTTACTGACCCTCCTCCGCCTCCACACACACTTGAACCTCATCTGTTCCAGGTACCAGGCAGACCCCACCCATCCAACCTCCTACCCACCAAGCCCAACCTTCAAACATGTGAGGAGTGTTACCCTTTCAAGACAGGTTCATTAGCCCAGACTGTGTGTACCCAGGAGAGGCCAAGGATCGAACCCCGGGGCAGACAGGGTGAGGAGAGGGAAAGCATCTCCCCGACTTCTTCCTGAAGCCAAGGTTAGTGTTCAGGGCCTGCCAGGGCCAGGCAGGGTGGGGCTGGCAAGCAACGTAGCCATGGGGCTCAGCTCTCCAGGATGTCCGCCGTCCGTACGCCCACGGCCCAGAGGCCCCTTGCAGATGCTGCCACTGCAGAGTGCTCTTCAGGATTTCTGCCTTGAGAAAGACTCCTGCCCTTAGCGCTACTGGCACAGAACCCACATAGGACACAGGCAAGGTTACTGTCCAAGGTTTATTGAAGGTATTACAGCACAGCAAAGATTCAAACGGCTCCACGTGGTGTTTTGAAATTCATGCCAACTGTAGGCTGGGTGACCTGCAGGTTGGACAGACTGCCAAAGTCCTGGAAAACAACAAAGTGGGTTCAGTGTGGCCGTACTGCTGAGGTCTGTGATCGAAGTCCCAGTACCACCGCCAGGCCTGGCCTATTGGCGTCCAACCAGCTTGGAGTCAGAAAGCCAACAGGGGCCTTCTCCCCGCCCCAGAACAATGAACTCACAAGGGGGTCTAGTTGAGATCTGGAGGAACATGCACTCCCAACAGCCAGACGTCAGCGTGCTGTCCTGGACACTGTAGGATTTTTAGCAGCATCCCTGGCCTCTGCCCACTCATGTCTGCTAGCATCCCCTAGCTGTAGCAGCCAAGTGTGCCCAGACATTGCCAAATGTCCCGAGGGTCATCTTTTCCTTTGAGGATCACCGCCCTGGGCCACATACAGGGCCACACGCAAGTAGGAAGCTTCACTAATTCAAACAGTTGTTGAGAGTCTGCCACACACCTGGAACTTCATGCCCCGGTTCATCCTCAAAAACCAATCTTATAGAAAAAACTAAAAGGCTACATGCAGGATAGTAGTTATTTCTGGAGAAAATGGTCCACAGCAGACCTTAGCTATGCTCGTCACGTCTGAAACTGGGTGGTAGGTACGCAGTTCCTTCTGCTCACTACCTACCTTTCCAAACGTCTTACACATTTTGCGATCATAAAAAAGAAAAAATGAAGTTGCTCTGAATCACTGTGTGCTGGACTTTGAAGCCCAGATTACCCTCATCAAACCATGGAGAACTAAGAGAAGCCACACAAAGGTATCTTAACTGCCACACACATGTGCCTGGTAAGCATGTGCAGAGGAGACGACACTTCTTACGAGTGGCCAGGATACAGACACAGGAGGAGTGACGTCCCCGAGGGAAAGCACGAAGTATGAAGGGACAGCCAGAGCTGGAACCAAGGGGCAAAGGGAAGGAGCGGCCAGAGATAAGAAGACAAGGCAAGAAGGGAGGAAGGGTGTCCTGGAAGCCATGGGAGAATGGCCACTGCCTTTGGGAGTTACCTTCCGGTGGAGTGCAATCTCCATCTTCACTAACCAGCGAACCCCATGTTGGAGGCGGTGTGTCTAGTGGTCGGAAGCGTAGATGAGATTCCCAACCCTCCACCCACTAGTGTTCAAGCTGCCATTTCCTCAAGTAGGAAACACAAATAGCAGAATGGGTCTCTTGGGGCACGGGGAGGACAAAAGGAAATCATGTATGAAGGACGTTGAGAAGAACACCTGGCTGCTAGTTTTAACAGAGATCACGGAAAGCTACCGATGGTTCTCAAAATCCTATTTTAGAAACTCAGCGCACACTTACCAAAAGTTTCAACATTTCCTTAGTGTCAGGATCCACTTCAATGATCTCCTGATCCAGGGCTGAGACCTAGAAGTAACAAGGCAGGCCCCAAATATCAATGAGTGAGTTCTCTCTCACTTTCCCCACCTTTCCCCCAAGATTCTTAAATGGGGGGGGTGGGAGGGGGAAGAAGGGAGGAGGGCATCCCGCAAGGTGAGCAGTGTGCGTAAGGATCCCAGCACCCAAGGATCAGTTATCCTGGTTTTACCTTCGTTTACCCTCATGAACATCCAACCAGTTTTCAGTAAACCTCAACACCAGGTGCACACCTCCGGGATGTTATGCTAAAGCAAATACTCAAA
Organism: Acinonyx jubatus; assembly: GCF_027475565.1. Taxonomy (NCBI): domain Eukaryota; kingdom Metazoa; phylum Chordata; class Mammalia; order Carnivora; family Felidae; genus Acinonyx; species Acinonyx jubatus. The sequence continues at coordinate 4,278,155 of NC_069386.1, read as the reverse complement.
CCAGGACAAATGGCCATCGGCAATCATTCAACACACACCACTAAGGGCTCTCACGTGAAAAACCAGAGCGGACCCAAATGGTCCCAACAGGGCAAAACAAGGCTATGGCACACGGATTGTGGGCACCTAGAGCTGGTTGAGGGATAGATGGATAGAAGACCTCCTTTTTAAGACTCTGTGGAGTTCCCTTGGCAAACCAGGCACCTGCTTATCTTTCACGATGCGCCAGAGGCCCAAAAACGACCCAGGAAGTTTACCTCGGGTACATAATTATCCCTCCTTTCTCTCTCCTCTTCCTGCAGCTTGATGGAGATGCCTCTCACCGGGCCTCTCTGGATCCGCTTCATCAGATGTGTGACATAGCTGCAAAGTGCACAAGCCAGTGAGAACCCTGAGCGCGCACCCAGGCCCCCGCCGGTCCCGGCCGTCTCCGGAGAGACGCACAGCAGCTGCGGTTCCTGCTACGCCGGGAGAAGGGGCAGGACTCACCACCCTGAGATCGAGCGCGGGCTCCGAGCGCGCACACCCAGCTCCGCCGCCTCGCACACACCCTTCTCGGCTCCCGTTCTTTCCGAGCCACCCAATCCTCCACCTCCAGCTTTCTCGGCCGCCGCCCGCCTCCCTTTTCCTTCCTTCCGACTTCCAAAGTCCCTGACCCGGCGTGTAACCAGGCCAGGCCTCGCGGTGCGGAGCAGGATCTCCCGGGGGTTCTGCCTGGCCAGCCCCGTCCGGGAGGGCAGGCCCGCAGGAGAACCCGCCGCGTCGGTGACGCTCGTCCCGACGCCAGCAGCAGGGCACCCGGCCCGCTCCCGAGTCGGAGCTCGGCGGACCCTGAGCTGCGACTCCCCGTCCTCCACCAGGCCCGTCAACTCACCCTGCAATCTTGTTACGGAGCTTCTTGCTGGGAATAATGGCGATCTCCTCGCACACGCGCTTGTTGGTGTGGAAATCGTTGCCCAGGCGCGTGTAGTACTTCTCAATGATGACCCGGGCCGCCTTCTTCACGGTCTTGGTGCGGACGCGGCCCTGCGGGTTGGACAACACTGGGTCATTCGCGAGCCAGAGCAGCCCTCCGGGGAAAAGTGCGGCGTCCCGCTCCGACGGGTGCAGGGTTTGGGGGCTAGGGCTGAATCCCAGGGGAGAGGAGGGCCGGCCGGTCGGGAAGCGCTGGAGCGCGGGGCTCAGCGCGGAGGCCAGGGACCCGCGGAGGCCAGGACCTGGCGGGGTCCGGCGCCCGGCCTCGAGGGCTGGGGGCCGCGGAAAGCCGCGGATGGAGGACGATTGAGGGGGACGGGGCGTGGAGCCGAGAGACCTACCATGTTGGCGGGTACAGTAAAAGAGGAAACAGGAAGCAACAGAGAGGCCTATAAAGCGCCGGCCAGAAAGGCGCTTCCGCCTAACCTAGGCCGCGCAGAGTCCTCCTCAGGAGCTCCACAGCGACTCCCAGCGGGGCGGGGCGGAAGTGCAGGCGGCCCATCCTCAGCCGGTGGGCGGGACGAGCGCTTGGCCCGCCCTCTGCGGGCGCGACTTCCGCTCCCTGCCCCGCCCCGCCCCGGTTTGTTCTGGGCTCCCTGCTTCTTGCTCGTCGGTTTTGGGACTGGATCGCCTTACTTGGCCTAGACTAGAAGGGGTGCGTGTCTTCTGCACACGCCAGCGAGACGGAGGGAGGCTTTAGCGTCCTGGGAACGGCGATTCGGGAGTGCGGAAAGGTAAGGAAGCAGGGACGGTTCCCCTCCCCTCCCAGGACCCTCAGCCGTCCCTAGGTCCGAGACGTGTGGGTTTAGCCTGGGGGCGGGGGCTGCACCTGGGAGAGGCCGAGCTCGTTTCTTCCAGGTCATTGTCCAAGTGTCACCTTATCATGGGCTTTCCTTCCAACCTAAAGTAGCACCAAAGCCTCTTAAAGCTACTGTAAGATTTAAGTCACCATGACAAGCGCTGTTTCCTCAGCATAGGGCCATTTTGCTTAGCTAATTCCCAACGCCCCGCAAGCTCTCAAACATGCAGAGGACCCAGCCCACCGGCGGTGCTCCCAGCCACCGAGGTACGTCCTCCAACCATCTGTCTTCAGGCTGTTCCTGCCGCACCCATTCCCAAACCAGGCCCTTCTGTAACCACCAGAGCAGACATCCCCCGGCTTTCCCTGCCCCCTCCTCTGGCTCTGCTCCCCCCCAACTCTTGAGGCCAGCCCCAGGCCCCCACCTAAGGAAAGGCTGGGCTGGCCAGGTGGTAGGAGGTAAAGGGCCTCAGGCTGGGCCCCCGCCTTCAACTCCCTTCCTGGTTACCTTGGCCAGTCCAGACTCTGGATGGATGGGTACGGAAGGCTATACAGGGCAGGAAGCCCTCTACCTGCACGTGGCACCTTTCTTATCCCGAGAAGAGGGGCACAGAGGGGAGAAGAGATGCCTCTATGCCATATGGAATAGGACATCAAAAGGGTGGGCGTGTCTGGTCCTCTGAGGGAGTTGCAGGAGCTTTACCAGCAAGGGCAAACTTCATGGGAGGCTGCTGCCAGCCAGGCCTCGCATTCTTGGCCCAGGGACTCCCGCCACCCACCCCAACAGTGAATTCCTGCACATCTCGCAGAAGGGTTGCTTCAGCGTGCTGGGTTATCTTCCGAAGGATCGGCCCGGCAGCAGGGCCCAGGCACAACCTACCTGGGAAAATCATCAGCAGACTGTCTCACAAATCCTGGGAGTCTGTGATAAAGAGTCCAAATTAACAGGGCTCTTGAAGAGTAGCAAAAAGCAAGCTTCTCCCTCTCAGAAAGGGGTTGGGTCAGCACAGGTGAGTCCAAGAGGATGGGAAGCCTCCCAAGAAGAAATCTAGCCCGAGGCTTACAGGGGCAGCTGAGAACAGGGGGCCCGAGCTGTGCCTCCGACTCCTCCAAGCTGGCTCTGAGGCTGTGAGAAGAGGAGCTCCAAGAAGCTATGTGTGAGGGCTTTTTATGCTTGGACCAAAGCTATCCGCCTGCTGGAGAGGCATCTCCAAGGTGCCTTTGACCGTGAACCGACCAAGGAGTACGGACAGGGGCAGGTCTCCCACACGGCCCCGCCCTCAACCCGGCTGGAATACCACCACAGTAAATCCAAGGAAACAGGGATTTTTACTCTCCAGTCATATAGCCCCTCGGCCCCACTGCTCCCACACCTGAGACAGAGACAGAAGCAGAACTCTGCTGCAACGTGTTTATTATGTGCCAAAAAAACTACACCACAGCTTACTCCACACGTCTGTAGGAGAGTGCAGTCTTGCCTGCATATACTACAATGAGGTAGAGACTTCACACACAGCTTCACAAAACCCACAGAGTAGCTGGGATATGCAACAATGCGACGTCAGCTCAGCAGGAGGGGGGGGGGGGTATGACACTGGTTCTTTGGCACACAGCTTCCCAAAGAGGGGCAAGTAGGTTTTGTTTTAAAAAAAAAAAAAAAAAAAAAAAAGTCAAGTTTTCAACTCCAGTAGCATTTCAGTGACTGCAACTGTTCCTTCATACATTTCTCAACTGAAAGAAATAAGGAAAGTGTACTTGTCCCCTCTGAGAGAAAGGGCTCCTGTGAGCCTTCATCTGCCCCCACCAAAAAGCAGCCCTTTTTTAGCTCAGTTACAAAAGAAAAAAGTCCTGTGACTTTGTGATTAAAAACTTCTATCAACCCTCCCCCCCACAGAAGTGCAACTTAAGAAGGTGCGATAAACCATTTAAAACTATATACAGCAGCCGCTCAAATACCGTTTATCCGGTCCAGTTTCAAATCCAAAAAAATTTTTTTATTCTTGGTTGCAAATGCCTTGATTTGCAACTGTGAGAAACAGTGACCAGCAGTCCCCCAGACACAGATTTGCTATCATGTTAAAAGCTGCCAGGAAAGAAAAAAAAATCTCTTGTTCCAAACGACTTAAAAACTGTTTTAAGGAGTGTAAAAAGGAACCGGTAAAAACCCTCGAGCGTAAAATATGAAATATGATTTTGGTTTAAATGAAGAGCAAAGTCTCCTTGTTGTTTACAGTAAAAAACACCAGCTGAACACTCAGTTTATGCCGTTCAGGTGGGGGTTAAATAAATGGAAAGGCACTGTATGGCAACTGCAAGAACAAACCCAACGAGACCTGCACACCATCACCATCAGTATTGCAAGGAATGTAAAAAAGCGCTTTTAATAAATAAACCTAGATGTAGGCATCGTGTCAATACCTTCCCGACACGTAGTTCTTTTTTTTTCCTTTTGCTTTTCTTTTTTTTTTTTTTTTTTTTTTTTTTGCTTTTCATCGGCAAAATGAGGAACTAAAATCTGGGAAAACTACAGAGTCGCTTGGAGGGTGGGCCGGAGGGTCCTTGCCCTGGCGCACCCCCTGAAAACAAAACCCGACAAAACTCATTGTGCATTAATTAGTGCAGAAACAAAGACAGATTCAGCAAGTGCAAAGGTGACTACGGTTTTCCCTTGTCCTTGGGAAGCCAGCTCCCTGGTCGCCAGGGGCAGGATGGTGCAGGCCGCTGCCTGACCCGCCGGCCTTGGGCGCCACAGGCCACCGGGCACGGCCGGCTCCTCTAGCTGGCATCTCGGTTCTTCTGGTTCCGCATCAGGGGGCTGTGGTGGCGGAGGCCCTCCATGCTGTGCCGCCAATGCCAGCAGCTCCGGCAGAAGTACTTGAAGCACACCTGGTTGGGGGACAGGAAGAGAAGCCACGGCTGTGTTGGCACCAGCGGGAGCTGCTGCCCGTGCCGCCTGTCTGCCCTGGAGATGGAGGAGGGGATTCCTGGTGGTCTCCGTGGAGTTAGAAGACACGGTCTTGGGGAACCTTCTCACCTCTAACACACAGGCTGGACCAACCGTAGCAAATCCACTAAGTGCCTGACTCGATCAGACACGCCAGCTCCTACTGTGCACAGAGACCCTGCTGGCTCCCCTCACCCCTCCTACCGCCAGGGCTGCTCGTCAGGCCCCCTGCCCCTCCACCTCCTACAGAGCAGCTGTAGCCTACGTGGTTCCGTGTCCTAATGTGCTAGGCAACATGCTTCTCTTCACACTGAGGGCAGGTGACTGGGTATGTCCCTCAGTCTCGGCCCCCCTCTTGCTAGCTGTGACACCTCACCAACTTTTCAACAATTACCTGAAAATGGGGATCATCTGTTAACGATACGGACACATACAAGTCTGCTAGAAGAGGCTGATGTCAGCAATACTTGCTCACTTGTTCTAGGTTTTACCCAACAACCCAAATTTACCTCACACCCTCACTCTGGAGCCTCCAGCTTAACTCTTATCCCCTGGTTAAGAGCCTGAGCAATAAGCACCACTGGAAAAAAAAAAAAAAAAAAAGCCCAAGCATGACTGACTGTGGGTATCTCAACAGGCCCGACTTACCCTAACTCTTGTCAAAGTATGGTACCAGCTAGCAACACTGGACCACTTGCAAACTCGTCAGGAATAATGAATTTCAGGTTCCACTCCAAGCCCACTGAATCAGAATCTGCATTTAAACAAAATCCTTGGGGGCCCCTGGGTGGTTCAGTCAGTTGAACGTCCGACTCTTGGGTTTCAGCTCAAGTCATGATTCCAGGGTCATGGGATCAAACCCCACATCAGGCTCCACCCTGAGCATGGAGCCTGCTTAAGATTCTCTCTCTCAGGGGCGCCTGGGTGGCGCAGTCAGTTAAGCGTCCGACTTCAGCCAGGTCACGATCTTGCGGTCCGTGAGTTCGAGCCCCACGTCAGGCTCTGGGCTGATGGCTCAGAGTCTGGAGCCTGTTTCCGATTCTGTGTCTCCCTCTCTCTCTGCCCCTCCCCCGTTCATGCTCTGTCTCTCTCTGTCCCAAAAATAAATAAACGTTGAAAAAAAAATTAAAAAAAAAAAAGATTCTCTCTCTCTTTTGGGGCACCTGCGTGGCTCAGTCAGTTAAGCTCCTCACTCTTGATTTTGGCTTAGGTCATGATCTCACACAGTTTGTGAGAATGAGCCCCGCGATGGGCTCTGTGTTGACCGTGAGGAGCCTGCTTGGGATTCTCTCTCCCCACCCCAGTGCCCCTTCCCCTCTTGCACTCCCTCTCTTCTCTCAAAAAATAAAAATAAACAAGATCCTCAAGTGATGTGTGTTCATTAACACCTGAGAAACACTACCCCAACACATCCACATCCCTGCTCCCACCCAGGAACATTCAACAGAAAGCTGCCCATTTCTCACAACTGTGAATATAAACCAGGGACAAACACAAGAGTGCAGAGATTCACAAGTACAGAAGGGGTTCCTGAATAGGGAAAAATCAGTCGAGAAGGCCTGTGTTAGAACTATGGTACCTGGTCACAGGTGCTGCTGACCACACCCACCCAGCTTCCTTTCATCCACCAACACTCCCTGCTGGCCTCGGGGTGACACTGCACACAACACCCCAGGCACAGGGAAGGCCAGCATATCAAGACTGGACTCAAAAGCTTTCCCAAGAGTTTTCCATCAAGCTATCAGTGTATCCCTGCTCTCACCATCAGAGAACATTACCGCTGCCTCTTCTGTGCTCTTAGACAACCGCAAGGTACCTGAGAGCACCAACCTTCTAGTGACAAATGTTACAGGACAATTTTTAATTGAGGGTAGGGACTTCCTAGACATCTGGAGTGCCCCAGGGGACTCACCTGATCTCGACAGAAGAAAGGACCAGGCTGAGAACTGCAGATATGACACAGAGAATCTTCTAGGTAGGGGTCAATCTGAACCTGCACAAAGCAAACCAGGAGAACGAAGTGGTTCTTCTCACCAGGAGGCCAACGGGCCAGAGGAGAAGGGACATTACCGGGCAACAGTAGTGCAGGATGTTTACTGTTTTAAAGGTGAGAACTGCAGGGAGAGAGTGTACAAACACAGCCGCCAGAGGACAGATTCACACGTCCCCCAGAGCTGGCTGGCAGGCTCCACAACATGAGTCTCTGAAACTATACGCCAGCAGTTGATCACCCAGCAACAGGTAAGCATTCAGAGAACACAGGTCAGGTTGGAGAATGGGAAGCCGGCTGCCCAGAGATGCCAGTCAAATACCCAGTGAGGGAAGACACCCCACATACTGAAAAGGCTCAACAATCCCAGCTTCTCTCCCTCCTGAGCCTGCCATCGCCAAGCCACTCCCAACCCCAGCCTTCACCTGAGTGCCCAGGAGCTTGACCCACTGCCTGGGCACCCGCAGCACACAAACAGCTTTGGTCTCAGGCCTGCCCTGGGTAGTAAAGGCTCAGAGTAAAGGTACAGACCAGCACACTCACCTTCTTGGTGAACTTGGTGGTTTTGATCTCCACAAAAGCAGCGCTGACTGCTTTCAGGTAACTGCGTTGGTTATTGAAAGTCACACGACCAGATCCTAGAAACAAGAGAACAAACCTCCCTTCTACCCAAATTCTCCTAAATGCTGCTTGTCAACACTGAAGATACCCTGTTTCTAGACCAGGGCCATGAGACAGAAATAGAATAGGAGATACATAATTTTAAGTCTCCAAAAGCCACATTTACGTGAAAAGTGGTGGAATTTTTATAATTTATTTAACCCAATATATCCAAAATATTATCATTTCAACATGTGGCACTAGCTGTATTTTAAACACACAGCAACCACACTTACCGGACAGTGTAGTTATAGACCACGGTGGCACAAACCACTCAGGAATGGGGAAGGATTCACGGACTGATTTGGGGAGGAAAGAGGGGCGCCCGGTGACTCAGTACGTCGAGTATCTGACTCTTGATTCTGGCTCAGGTCAGGATCCTAGGTTTGTGGAATGGAGCCCTACATCCAGCTCCATGCTGAGCGTGGACCCTGCGTAAGATGCTCTCTTTCCCTCTCTCCCCCTCTGCCCCTCCCCAGTCACACATCTCTCTCTCTCAAAAACAACAACAAAAAGAACAAAACTCACAAGAAAACAAACAAAAAGAAGCGGGAAGGAAGAGACCCCTCTGGCACAGGCAGATACACAACGAACACCTGTGTACAGGTGATGCAGCAGGCACCCCTCCGGGCCAGGAGGCAGCCTCATCCTGACTAATGCTGCCCCTGCCCCCGCAGCCTCTGACTCCCTGTCCTCAGTCTGCAGCACAGCACTGATGAGTACACGGTGCTCCTTCCTGATCAGATTCAGTGTGGGTGGGCAGACTAAGCATCTGGGGAAGTGGGTTAGCCAGGTCTTGATCAAAAAGTTCAGGCTCTGCTCCCCCTCCGAACTCCACCACCAAGGTCACTCTGCTAGGACTGGGGAATGAATCTCCTTTCCCAGGGGGGCTGACCCAAAACCCAGCATTTAGGCCCGCAGACTCCCCTAAGCTAGGACGCCACAGGCCATGACTACACGCTGTTGCTCGAGTCAATCGGTGTCGTCCCTCAGCCTGACCCTGGTCTCTGACCCTAGAGACAAGGCCACTTTTCAAGAACTCTTAACAACAACAAAAACAGGCAAGTTCAGGGAAGTCCTGGCCTTTTAATGAAAGATTACCTGTTGTCTGTCCCAGACTGGTTTAGTTTCCAAGCAAAGCTCCTATGTCATTTTCCCTTCCTATCACTTCCTATGTTCCCCTACCGCTTTCTCCCCGTTCAAGGGAAGTGGTAGGGAGAGAGGCAGGCACAGACGGTCAGTACTGGTGGCTTCTCTAGAAAAAGATGCCATGCTGCTCACCTATGCTCATCTGTAGACCTGGGTCAGGCCTCCCCCTCCATTCCCACGGGAAGTATTACAGTCTTGGTCTAGCACAGTCCCAGGGGCCACCAAGCTTTCCCACACAGAAGTGGGACACTTACCAATGGGATACTTGTGCTTATCTGTGTCAATCCCAGCATACACCACTCCACCAAATAGGTCGTTCAAGATGGCTGCCAGGGCCTCGGCGTTGAGCATCCCGTGCAGGGCACCAACAAACACCGTCCTGCTGGGGTCAAGTCTCTGAGATGGGCTCCGGACAAAGTTGCTGTCAGCCAAGACCCAGGGGATCACCTGCACCTGGAAACCACCCAAAGGTGGATCAGCCCTGGCCAGGAGCCAGAGAGAGACAGGTTCTTGTACCGTGAGGCGCATGCTCGGGAGATGCTCAAACGGACTGCCAAGACCCATCTAGTGGAGGAGGTGTACTGCCCAGTCCCAGGCACACAGGCACTTGGCAGCCACCTCACCAGACCCAACCAAAGATGCATTTTACTGAGTCTTTGTGTCCAAAATGGGGAAAAGAAGCGCAAGAGCAGTCACTCACCCTGGAGAACAAGCACAATGGTACCCAACAGTCACACCCAGGAACCTAGCACTCTGTCACAACCTTCAACCGTGTGGTTCCATCAGAGGACCACAGTCACTGATGAACAGAGATCATGAAGGACTCAGAAACTGAAGGACAGAGCTGGAAGGACAGGGAGTGGGGATACTCGAGGTACCACTGTGAGACAGCTCCTGGCCCAATGTGCGCATCAGCAGGCATGCCAGGAGCAGTGAAGTGACCAGAGAGATGCAGGTGGCAGTCTAACAGAGCAGCGACACACCAGGGCAAGAGCTGACTGGGTCCTTTACCTCTGAGTCCCCTGAGCCTAGAACAAACTCTGGCATAGCAGGTAGAGAACTCCACAAGGAAGGGAGCGGACAGACGAATGCTGTTTTTGGAAAGGTAGATCTGTGAAAATCCAACAAGTCTCAAAGCAGAAAGAGAACGGAGGCAGAAACCAGTAGCTGGGAGGACAGGTGAGAAAGACGTGGAGGAGGCTGGTGGCACTGGGCACACAACAGGCCAAGACCAAGAAGATTCTTCAACAGAGGGGTCAGACCGCCTGGGCATGGTGGGAAAGCCAAGAATCCGCGCTGATGGGGTCCAGGCCTAAAAGACCTTAATGAGCATCTGACTGGGGGGAGCTCACTTCACTGGAAGATGAAAAGCCAATTTTGCTTCTTCCACCCCCATGGACAAGTATCACAGTCTTGGTCTATATCCCAAGGGCCAGCAAGCTTTCCAAGCTTTTCCTTACACTGAACACAAGAGTCTAGGATTATAGGGCATCGTCAAGAAAGGCCCCATGGGAAGGTGGGGCTCATGGAGGACATGAGTCTGGGTCTAAAAGTGAGAAGAGAGCCACAGGAGTGAGTCGTTTAAGTGACAGGGAGAGATGAGAAGAGGAGGGAGTTCAATGCCGACCGCACTGGGGGCAGGGAGGGGACACAAGGAAGTCAAGTGTCTGAGAGGAAAGGAGAACCAGGACAGCCTACAGCCAGCACATCAAAGACAGACATGTAATCACTGCAAGGGGATGCGGCAGAACAGGAGACAAGGAAGTTGTCAGCAGGGGCACAGAGGCGGCTCAGGGGGTCTGTGGTATGGCCATGGCAGCCTCTCCCTGTGAAAGCAGGGGACAGGGACGAAGGAGCGTGTTAACCAAGCCCTGGAGTGTAACAAGGTGGGAGAGCAACACGGGCCCCACACAGCGACAAGACAGCAGTGCCGCACTGAGGAAAGCAGTGTGGTGGGTCTCTGTGCAGCAGGAAGACAAACTTACCCTGTCACTAAGAATGTGAACTAATACCAGGAAACATCTATAAAACAAAGAGTCAGCTTTGTTACTTCCATTATTTATTTTAAATCCGATGTGACCATGTCAGTAGCTCCCCCTCCGCCCTTTACCCTACAGATTTTACTTTCTGGAGCAGTTTTAGGGTTCACAGCAAAACTGAGCTGACAGTACAGAGTCCCCATATCCTTGCCGCCTCACCGCATGCACAGCCTCCCCTGATATTAGCATCCCCCACCAGAGAGGTACCTTTGCTACAAGCAGTAAACCTTTATCAATACATCACTAGCTCCCAAGTCCATGGTTTACATTAGAGTTCAGTCTTGGTGTCTGTTGTACATTCTAGGAGTTTCCACAAATGTGTGATGACATGATTGCACCATTACAACAGAGTAGTTTCACTGCCCTAAAAACCCCCTGTGCTCCACCTATGCATCCCTCCTTTCCCCCTGACCCCTGGCAACTGCTGATCTTTTTATTAAAATAGGCATTTCACGTTTCCCTTGTATAGACAAGGAAATGAAGTTTCAGATATATTAAATATCTAGTCCAGTGTCACGAAAGTGATGTTCTCTGGAACCACATTAAAAAAAAACAACAACACTGATTCCTCAATGCCAAACTTCCTCTGACAAGTGGTTTTCAAGCATCCACTGCTAGAACCATTGGGGAGCGTGGTCCAAAGTGGAGAATCTGTAGTTCCTCCCAAACTGATTCAGTAAGTCTGAGACAGGGCTCAGGAACGTGCAGTGAGGGCTGCAGGTAGAGTACCTATGCTAGAGACCCATGATGCTCAGGGCACAGGCAGACACGGCCAGGAGCAGGAGAGGCAAAAGGAGAGAGAAGTGAATGGAGGAACGTACACAGCTAATGAAGCCCCGAATGGGAGTGCAGAGGTGATCCACAGATGGTGTGGGCCAAAGAGGAATTTACCCACCAGAGACAGGAAGGTTGCAAGGCACAGCCTGAGGGCAGGTCTAGGGAGAAACAGCTGTAGATTATCAGTTAAACCCAAGTGGAGAAAGCTGTTGTTTTCATTTCTAAGACTAGAGGTTTGGGACAGAAGTGTTGGCTGGAGTAAGGGCTGGGACACAGCCTGATCACCACAGGCAGGAGCACACATACACCATTGAGGACCAAAGATTTTTGTTTTTCTAACACAATAGAGTATCTTGCTGTATTTACTGTAAAACAGGAGGAGCAGCCTTTTGGCCACAACAAGAATCCTCATCCAGCAGCGTGCATATTCACCCACCTGTGGGAGACCCACTGCCTCATGCACCAACTACCCTGACCCAGAGAGGACCCCGGGCTAACACACCTCCTTGCAGCGCATCCTTCGGCTGGACATCTTGAAGTAATATTCACTTAGGCCATCTGGGCTCAGCGGGTCATGAGAGCAAGCCTGAAGCAAGGCCCGGACAGACTTCTCTAGTTCGAAGACCAGATACACATACCCTATTTCCAATAAAAAGAGAAACTGCATTAACATCCCTCAGGTGGTTACTCCTCAGTCTTGGTTTTGCAGTAAGGAGTTTTGTCCAGGAGAAAGAGTCTCACGTGTAAAACACATTTCTGTCCCACTCCTGCAGAGTCTCTGAATGGAAGCACTTTGCTGTGTCAGATGGCCAGGCCATGGAAGGGAGAAGCACATCGTCTCCCACCCGAGTGAAGGAAGGGACCAGCAAGGTGGGACACAGGATCCCATCATAACCACGCAGCCATCCGTCCCAGGGCACACAGCATGTTCTGGTCAGCAGAGCCAGGCTGTCCTGGGGGCAGGATGGAGGGCAGGTCTGTGGCCAGCCTGCTGGGCCATGGAGATATTGCTTTAAAAGCCTAGTTAGACCAGTGGTTCAGTTCATCGGAACATTTTCAGTGAAGATGGGGCAGAGTGAAAATAGCACCTGCTCCTTTCTACAGGGAAGGGATCTCATTTCAGACCAGTGAGGAGTCAGATGCTTGGTCCTCATTCCTGCCAACTCCAAAGGGATCTCAGAATTAGGTCAGGCAACAATGTAACTGGGCAAGAAAGGCAGGCAAAGGAAAGCTTTTCAGACGCCTCATTTTGAGAGGAAAGTAGCTGCCGGGGTTCAGGTTTGGAGGGAAGTGCACGAGGAAGTTTCCCAGACAGCTCCAACTGCAGTGTCAATGTGGACTGATGGAACATTAGCTCAGAGGAAGCAGAAGGATGTGCCAGGTTGAAGAGAAGTGTTGTCAGCCCAAAGTTCTGTGCTCGGGAGTGCCCAAACCATGTTACCAGCATGCGGCTGGGACATACCAGCATCCCTCAGTGCAATTACATACTAAGGAGGGGAAAAAAAAATCTCCTACCATGTCTGTATTACCTTTAGGCATATTACCTTTGGGAGGACACCGGGGGTGCTTGCCATCCTTACCAGGCCACTCCACACTCAAAGAGCCAAACACACGGAAGGTGTTAATCAATCCAGCTGCAAAGAGATGGAAAAGAATGGCAGAAACTGAGGCACCACTCTCCCCAGGAAGGCCCAAGCACAGGATCACCGGCATTCTTCCCCCAGACTTCCCTCCCTTGACAAACAATTCGGAAGTGATCTTGGGTCCCAGGTGATGGGTGTAAGCACCAGACAGAAGCAATATGGGAGCCACAGGTTTAGGTCCAAGTTTAATGCTCTAGAGAGACATGCCCCACCCTCAAGTAGGAGGTCTCAGAGGCAGCTCACCTTCCGTAATATCCCAAGGAACACCTCCTAGGAACACTTTGCAGGAGTAGATGGGGTTCTTATAGTTCCGGGGAGGAAGCTGGCCGCTCCAGGTACAGGTTGCTTCATTCACAGCTTTGGTTGACAACAGAGACGACAAAGAGAGAAAGAAACCGGCCAGAGTCAACAAAGTCATTGCTCCTTTCTGGGACGAACTCATCTGGGGAGAGCTACACAGGCCACAGTCCTAGCCTGGCTGCTGGGAGAACATCCACCAGTATTCGGAAAGGCAAGGAACCTTATGCCTCATCAAACCAGTTGGCCCAGTAGGACAACTTTAAACCACTACTTCTGTCTCCACTAGAACAGAGAGGAAAGGCAAAGCAGCTATGTAGGGTAAAAATTATCACAACCCAAGCTATTTTCAAACATATAACTGATAAGCTAACCACAAAGCAGTTTTACCTAGTCATGGCTTACAACACTAATTGATTTAAATTTCTAATTACTTTAAAATAAACAGAGCAATCTTGTATACAATGTTCTACAGACTTACTGGTCCAAACTGGCCTTCTCCCTAAATATTCAAATAAGGAACATTCTATTGTTCTCCTGTCTGCACTCTGAACTCATCAGTCACAGAAGTCAGGACCACTGCCAGTAAAAACCACCACTAGCAACCCAAAAGACAAGAACATCTCAACTGCTCCCTGCATCAGAACCATGTCCCATCACTGCCAGAGCTGTCTCCATGGCACCTGGACAGACACTGGGCCTTCCTTGATGCCAACACTGTAAGATAATGTTGATTTTTCCCCAAATACTCTGCTTCCTGTTTATACCAAATCCAAGTTTGTCTAAACCCACTGTGAAGTTTCTCTGACAACACCCCATTAAGAAACCTTTCTTGCTGGACAGAGTAGGAACTATCTTCTGTGTGGCCTGTTCTGGTAACTTCTAGAGGCCTCTTTGTTCTTAGCCTCTCAGCTCAGCCTTCTCTCTTTAATCATGCCCCCACGCAGTCTGTGCCTTTCCAGATCAGGGACTAGTCTCGGTGGGGACTGGCTAATCCTTGCCCATTTTACTCCTTCGGCAATGGGGCGGATAGCCAGTGAAATGAACCATCATTTCCATTCAGGACAATGACGTGGAAGCTCATTCCTTAAAAGGCCAATGTGTTGCTACGCCAAGAACTTGGGCACCATCAGCAATATTTCGCAAACAAAAACATAAATCAATATAATGGCCTCATCCAAGAGTAAGGTAATGTCATTCCAAAAACAATGGCATTAGTACAAACATGGGTTGCCAAAACCATTATGTGAACAGGGCAGCAGGACTATCAGAGGAGAATGAGATCAGGCCCAGCTCCGTGACTGGAAAGACAGACATCTGAAGCCACCAGAAACAAATGGATGGAGAAACTCAACACTCACTTATAGTCCTCAACTCCAGAACCTTAGAAGAGCATTTGGTGAACAACACCTTCCTGAAGCTTTAGTCAAGAATGACTTATTAAGACCCATTTACTTCCGAACTACTGGTAAAAGATGAAGAATAGACTCAATACATGTTTAAGGTCATTTAAATGACAGAAGTTAAGGGTTCCTGAGAGAACCTAAGGGTTCCTTACCTTAGAGGCTGACACGTGGACCCATTACCCAACAGAGCATCCCTCAGGGGAAGAGAGCTCCAGCAGGGGTTATGTCTGACAGGTCTTTGAATTAGAAAGGGGAGAGGTAGACAAAATTCTGGGCATCACTTCCAGGATTCCTCCTGAAGACACCCACCCATGAAACAATCAAAAGCAACACTAGTACTCAGCCAGTCTCCACAAAAGAGCGCAACTGGGAAATGGATCCAACTCTGTATGAGCACAGCCTCTTTCCTCTCTGCTCAGCCTCAAAGAAGTTCCTGAGTTTTTGTCCCATTAGCACTCACTCCACAGAAGAGACCATTCTTTGCAGATCCAGAGACCTCAACACACGACCAAGTCCTCTTCTGGACAGTTCAGTCTGTGAACTAAGGTCACTTACTCTCTGTGCCCAGAATGAGGCCTCAGGCCCCCACAGGGTGACAGCCACACTCACCTGCAGCTTGCCGGTGCAGCCTGGCCTCTCTCTCTATGCTGAAGGGGTCTTTGGGAGCTTCGAGGAGGTCCCAGGATGGCCACACAGAAGCTCCAGGCCATCTCTTTGATGCACTGGTTGGGGAGGGGCTGACTGCAGCGAGAGCAGCTTGCTCTTGGTCCATCCGGGACCCAACCCCCATCTTTAAAGGGTCTCTGGCACCACCCCCTGTCAGGGACAGGAAGGGCAGAGGAGGGGAAATGCGAAGGCTTGACTGGGGGAGGAAAAAGGAAGATATAGGTTTTTAAAGGACAGTTTTGTTATAAAATAATCACACTACAGAAATTATGAAAAAAATACCATATAGCTCTGACATTTTCTTTCAGACTTTCTTCCCATGCATTTTTAAGATTATACTGAATTTAAGATTATACTGAATTTAAACAAATTCTTTTCTCCCAACTCAACTTTTTTTTTCATATTGCCAGGGAGTCTTCATAACAATTTTTAATTAATTTATGATATTCTATTTAGGGAACAAGCTACATTTCACTAACCTATTCCCCTGTTAAACATTCAGACACATTCCAAGTTTTCAGGATTATAAATAAAAACCTGAAGTATGTATAGCTTCTTCTAATTTTGTGTTGGTTTTGTTTTTGTCCGATTCCTACATGGAGAATGCCAAAATGCTTTCTATAAGGGTTCCATGTTCTATCAGAAATGTGGAAGAGTATGGGTTTCACTATAAGCCTGTGTCAAGGCTCTATTACTAACTTAAGCAGGTAAAAATAATACTGCGTTATCAAAAAAACCAAATGACTCAATATTTCCTAAATAGAGGCTTTGCCTCTATTTACCTCTTCTGTGAGCTGTCTGCCCGTATCCCTTCATCAGCCTTTGGGGTAGGGTATCTGAGACAGTTCTTCAAACAAAATCCCAAACTATTAAGTCAGTTATGAAGTAAATTTCCAAGACTGAGCTCCATCTAAATTAACATAAATAGAACTAGAAGCATCTAACCCCATTTTATAGGGGAATAAACTACAGCCCAGATCATTGAAGGGACCTGCTTGTGGTTACCCTTCTGGAAACATGGCCTAAACATAAAACCAACCAAGCAGTGGAAACAAGGCCAGCTCTCATATTCTAGGACAGGATAACAGGTGACAAGGTGGGTCCTCCTGAAAGGTCATGCTATGGATGGGAAACTAGCCACATCCAACGTTGCCAATCCTGGATAGAGAAGAGCAGAGGGCAGGAAAATAAGCCTTCTTATTTGTTCAACAGTCAGGTGGGGAGTGGGGTTGGCAGCACAGAAAGTCAGGCTCAGAAGGCTCCTGATATTGCATTTTATTTTAGGATGCTTTCTCACTGCCATGCCCATATACTTACTTCTACTGTCCCCTATTCCTCATCTATTCTAATCCACCTGCCAGCTCCACTTAGCACTGGTGCCACACACGTCACACGTAGCCATGGATAAGGAGCATGTAGTACATAAATTAACTCAAGGCAACATTTAATAGATTCATCACAGCCTCAGATTGAGACGTGGCCTGGGTCAGTAAAGAGAATGTGGGAGCTACAGTCAGTCTGATCTGGATGGAAATCCTAGCTGATAATTACTAATGCAATTTTTAAAACCATCATTTAAAAATTTTGAGGTAAAACATGTAAAAGTACATAAACCATACACATAGTTTCGAGGCTAAAGAAAATGACCAAGCAGGTCAAGAAACAGAGCAACGCCAAGACTCCCAAATTAACTTTTGAAATTAACTATTTCTCCAAACTCTTGGAAGTATCTTGTGAAAAGAGAGTTGGCAGCTGGGGTCCTGGAACGGATCGCTCCGTGAACACACAAGGCATCCTCCTCTCCACTGAGAAGTTCCATACACGCACACAGTGGCCTCCACCTCCTGCCTGCATTCTGGCAGACACACTTCCCTTTTTACACTCACTTGCCTTGCCCACCCCACTTCCCAACAAGTTACGTACAATCAAATCTGAGAGATGATCCGATCCAGAACTGAAGCCACTGGTGTCTGAGTCAGAGGGGCTGCTAGAACGTGAGTCCAAGATGGGCCGGGTGTCTAGGCGGGATCCTCTAACTGAGGGTGCTGGAAACTTGTCCACCAAGTCAGATCCAAGGGGGTCTAGAGGCAGGAAGCTCAAGGGGGGTTTCCCCAGGACATTGCCCAGTGGGTTGTGGAGCATGCTCAGTACTAGGAGAAAAAGAAATAAGAAGGTCTCATGACCTCTTTGTTTTCTTCCCAGTCAACAGTCCTTCCCTTTTCTCCCACCCAACAAGATACACAAAGGCACAACCTTGGAAACATGGCAGAACCATCACTAGAGTATAACAAGTAGACAAATCTCCAACACCTACCACAGCCAACCAGGGCCCATTAGAGGTAGTTACAGGACAGCTTTTTGAAGACCAAAGTTCTTGCTGTGACAGCAGCAGCAAAACTGCTCTCTGCCACCCAGACTTAAGGGTCAGTAACAGTATCTGGGAAATGTGCCAATGGGGACCCTGGTCACAGCTGCTATTAATATCTGAATACACACATCCATGTTGCCTCAGGAGACACCTTCAGAACCATTAGGAAGCCCAAGCCACACTCCCTCCTTACTGCCTGCCAACACATTTATTCAAAGAATTCCCACCTTTTTTTTTTTTTTTTAATGTTTACTTTTGAGAGAGCACAAGTGGGGGAGGGGCACAGAGAGGAGGAGACACAGAATGTGAAGCAGGCTCCAGGCTCTGAGCTGTCAGCATAGAGCCTGATGTGAGGCTTGAACCCACACACCGTGAGACCATGACTTGAAGTCGGACACCTAACCAACTGAGCCACTCAGGCGCCCCAAGAATTCCTACCTAACACTATATAGCTAAAATATACAATTTCAGGACACATCCCACAAGTCTGGTTCAGAAGGAGCATGTCTTCTTGTCGGAGAAGTTCCCTTATGCCATGTTCCTGCATATACAGACTCTCTCCTATACACCCTGAACTTCAGACACTGAGGATGGAGCAGAATGACAGATGGTTAAGCCCACTCTGGCTTAAGATAAACCTGGAATGGAACCCGAGGTCAGCACCACCTCTCCATGGCTGTGTGCTCGGGGAAGCAGAGTCCTCGTTTTCTCACAGCCATCACGAGTGGAGCACCAACTATTTCATAATACCATCAGGAAGGTTCAGTAACTAGACAGCAGATGGCAAGTGCTCAGCAGAGCAGTGCCCAGCACACGGTAAACATTTAAATACCGAACATCAAAAAAAGAGTGAAGCAAAGGCCAGAAAAGATGAGAGAGGTAAAGTGGACAGAAGAGAACATTTTTCCCCCACGGCCTTGAAGAATTAAGGAATCCAAAGGAAAGCACACCTTTCTATCCATGAGGAGGAGGAATAAACGCGTTTGCCATGGAGCATGGTGGCACGAAGGCTAGGGAAGAAGCATTAATCCGATACTGTTTCCATCTGAAGAAAGGGGAAAACATCCACCCCAAATGGCTGTGAGGTGAAACCAAAGTAACGTGCTGAAGTGTGCATAAGTGCTTCATAGATGGTGGCTGTGACTGGCTCCCCTCACTGGTCAGGGAGTGAAACACAGGTCACCAGGGTGGGTTTCCTCTCCGGTTCCAAGCTAGACTGAATGCCTGCTGGGGGCTGTGCTGAGTCCCAAGAGGCAGGAATAAACCTCTCCAAACATGAAGTCAAAGTGAAAGCATGCTTTCAGGGAACCAGACACACATGTCATTCAGGACAGAGTGCATGTGCCAGATGACACCAGCCCGCTCTCTTTTAGCCAAATGGCCTCCCTTTCAGATAAAGATAAGGCAAGTGTATCTTTAAATGCAGAGGATACTGCGGATGTGTGTATTTTATTCTGACAAATACATCCTTGAATTTTAAAGAAACTGTTATACTGGTTTCCAAAGGGGGTGTATCATTTTACATTTCCCCCTGCAATGATGAGGGTTTCAGTCCCTCCGCATCCTGGCCAATACCTGTTATGACCAGTCTTTTTAATTCTAGCCAGTTTAATAGGCATGTGTGTTGAGGATGGGGGAAGCTGTACCATATACAGCAAGGAGTCCATTACTTTATTACTTTGTGTTTTTAAGGAAACATTCTTTTAACTAGGCCTTTGAAAGCAGTTTCCTAAGCACAAGCTTGTAACTGTACGTTGAAAGTGTCTCTCAATGCTTGGACTCTGACATCCACCAGAAATAGTCCTTGTCAAAATTCTCAAATACTCTTGACAAGCCCCTCCCTCATTGAAACACAAAATCAAAGCCCCTGAGCTCATGTCCTGAGAAGGCAGGAGGTGTGAAGATTTATTCCAGGCTCCTTCCGGGTGCTGCAAAACCTGGCATAAAACCTCTGGAAACTAACGGATCATATACATCGGCCTTACACGTGGTACCAATGCCCTGGAGGATCTCCTCTTTCTTCACATTTTACAAACCTAAGTTCACAGGGTGCTGAATAATGAGGTAGTAATAAAATTACACAGACCTTTGAAAAACAAGTTAGAGCACTGAGACTTCATCCTGAAGGCACCTGGCAGATACTGAAGAGCTTCTAGGGGGATGACAAAGGAGGCTGATCGGGTAAACTCAGCAAGGCCACACCTGCACCCAGGGCCCAACCCAGAGAGACAGCACTTAAACTCGACGGGCCCTTCTCTCCACTGGACCCATACGGGGCTATGAAGGAGGAAACAAGACAAGAGCTGATGGAAATAGCAACACAGCAGGTGAGTGACGGGTCATGTAGTACAGGTGAAAGACCAAAGCAGGTCAACAGAGTTGAAGCAAATGGAAAACCAGCAATTTCAATGTGCTGACAGCTACAATAGGGGTGAAGCGGCAGACGGGATGAACAGTGAGGACTGAGCTTTCAGGATGGTAAGATAATGTGTGACCACCGACTGGCTGACGTGCAGTGTGGAGTCTAAAAAATTGGCTAGGTTGCCCATATGGATATCAAAGGGACTCATGGTGATAACTGAGCCTGGGGTTAAAATAAACAAATATAAAACAAATACTGACATCTTCAGAGAAGAAAAGGACTGGGAAACTAGTAATGAGGAACAGAAAGAATGACCCTGAGATAAATGGTAAATTCAGCTTGGAAGAATGTCTATCTTCCACTGGACAAAGCAGTACCCTCAAGGAAAAGCCCTCAGCAAATGCAGAGGTTAGAGGGAGCACTCACCAGAGAGCAACAAGACAGAAAGCAGTGTGCTAACCCTGGGAAAAGGGGTAGCACGGTAGGGAGCTCTAGAAGTTGTCAAGGGAAAATGCAGAATAAGGCAGCACGCAGAAAAAAGCTCAAGGGAGGATGGCTGGCCCAGAGGTCTTGTGTCTGGGGCTATCAAGGACAACAAATCGAGCCCATAGTAACTGAGTCTTTCACCCAAGGTTTTTAAGAAAAAAAACACATGCATTTGAAAGAGTCAAAAAGCAAACTGGGTGCCACTGGAGACCACTTTCATCATTCATGTCAATTTCCGTTCACTACTGTGGTGGTGCCTCCGTTCTACAAGCCACAAATTCATCCACCTCAACTCACATGCAATTTTTTCTTAACCATGCCCACAAAGATATCTGGAGGCTTTGTCAAATTCCCATGTCAAAGCTAGGAATTAGGTCTATAGCACTCCTCTAAATGTGATAATATACCTGTCTAAAAAGATAAAGGCATGACAACCCATGTTGGCCACTAATGAACTTCACTTCCTTAAATGCCCATGGCTCATAGTCAATCGTCTGTTCTACAATCTGGACCAGGTTCCATCAAGCTCCTACTACTTGCTAATAGCAACTTCCATTTACTGCACATATAGCATGTGCTAGACACTTTGTTAGAAGCACTTCTACCTGAAGGTAAATAATCTTCACTGAATCCTAAGAAGTGAGTACTATTACCCCATCTTAAAGAGAGGATCAAGGATCAAGGCTCAAAGGGCAAGCATTTGTATAAGTAACCGCTAGTGAATGACAGAGTGGGACCTAATTCTGATTCTGAGTTGTATCTCCTATAATGCACCATTCACTAGCTACCTTTAATACTCAGGACTTACATCTTTTTGTCTTCATGTTCTTGACACCTCTCTTTGTTCAAATTCCTTTTAAGACCATCAACTACTGACAAAGCTCTCTCGCCTACCAAAGGTCAGTGCCTTGGGATCTAAATCATCCAGGCCTTGAAACTTCTCTAGAACCTTGCCACTGTAGGAACTCATTAAAAATGCAACGTGGGCCCCACTCCAGACCTACTGAATCAGAACCTGCGCTCTGAACAAGATCCCCAGGAGGTCGGTGTGCACATTAAAGTGTGAGAAGCACTCATCTAGAAAAACCTGAGGCTTGCTACATCACTCTTCTCATCAGTTCCCCTTACCATGCCCCAAAAACCTTTGATATATCATTATTTCTGCAGGTTATTTAAACACAGCTCTTACAGCATAATGGCAACTAATACCTAAAAGAAAAAAAGCAAGGCGGCTATAGGACATTTCCCAAAGAGTCTGGTCTCGGGAAACACTAGTTGGGTGCAGGGTGAGTAGGGAGGACAGAGGGAGAGTGACAGTAAGCAGGAACAAACATAGAGTATAAAAGAGCGGTACAGATTGTGGTAATATAGTCTCAGAAAGAGTGATGACCGGAACAAGGCGAACATTGTGAAAAATATTCAAGACAACCAAAATTCTCTGTAAGCTCATACTGAGCAAAAACCAAGGGAGGTAGGGCCTACTGCTTGGGGCAGACACTACCTGCTAAGACAGAAGAAGGAAGAGGAAAGTGCTGTGAACGATCCAACTGGGTTACCTGACAAAACTGGACTATGAACAACAGTTTAAGTATTAGATCAACTTTAAGTTGAATGGAGTTGAGAACTGTTTTGTCACTTATGAACATATTTAAGTACAATAATGCACAAATGATAAAGGTAAATGTCAACAATAACAGAATCTGGGGACGCCTGGGTGGCTCAGTCAGTCAGCTGGTCAGCTCGAGTCACGATCTCACATTGCAGTTCATGGGATTGATCCCCCTGTCAGGCTCTGTGCGCCGATACCACAGAGCTTGTTTGGGATTTTCTCTTTCCCTGCCCATCCCCTGGTTATGCAGACTCGCTCGCTCTCTCTCAAAATAAACAAACTTAAAAATAAAAAAATAATAGGAGAATCCAGATAAAGGAAATACATGTATTCCTGGTATAACTTTGTAACTTCTGTAAATGTGAAATTATTCCCAAACAAAAAGGCTTTTTTAAATGACACGAAGTGAAACTAGTCCGTTCCCATTTGACTTTCTCTGCCTCTTTCAAGGTAACCGGATCTAACCGGAAAAGGAGAATCAAGCACAAGTAACAGGGCCTAGAATCCCCAGGGGGTGGGGAATGGTAACTAAGTACCTTTGGAGTCTCTGCCTATAAGAAGAAATAATCTTCTTTTAAACAAGCTTTTTAAAGCCTCAAAAACATTTGTATGGATATTTGCAGGCACACATGTGGACAAAGTTCTGCCTTCTCAACCAACCATGCCAAGCCACTCCAACAGTAATTAACTCAACATCTGGCAGAGAGCAGGTGATCAGTATTTGCTGGGCAGTACTAAAAGGAAAGAAACATCACATCCCTTAGAGCCAGTATGCTCACTGAGGCCGCACCCTTTCGATCAAGGTTATTCAACTCAAGGACACAATACTGACCTAGCAGCAACTCAGAACTGGAGCAAAAAAATCTTAGCTCATCCCAACCCAGCCCATCACCAAAACAGAGGTTGAGAGAAGTAGAGTTACTTGTCACATCAAATTGTGACAATACTCCTTCCACTAGTTTCAAATACTTTCTTCGAAGAGAACTAAGTATATATAGGTACAGGCTGAAGAGAGCCTACTCTGCGCTTGAGGAAGGGCAGGACAGAAGCACCTTCCTGCTCAATCCTCCCGGTAACCTGCTGGGATCCTCACAGCTATGTGTACATACTTCCACATTCAAGTACTAAAAGCAGGAAAGAGTGCTTCACTGAAAACTATCCTAACCACACAGAAGAAAAAGGGAAAGGGACAAGGTCATTTAGCAGACAAAAAATCAGGATGCCCCAGGATTCACACACCTGGGTCACATCAGAACCTCCACTGCAGCAGTTTCCTGCAAATGTTACATTGGGAGGGCCAAGAATACAGTAGGAGTTTGATTAGAAGATATGGGGAAGACAAAAAAACCTAGTATCAACAGGCTTATGATTTTCCACGTGGTTTGAGATTTCCTTCAACCCAAAGAAGGAGCTAGGTTTCTAGAAACTGTCACCTGTGGTCAGATTCCCTAGAGTGACCTGAGTGTCCCTATACAGTCTACTCACATGGCATCTGAGCAGGTAGTTCTTTGAATATCTACAGATAAAAGGAAAAGCTTCTAGGGAAGATGGAACCTCATTTCAAGAGATGGAACCTGTCCTACTCCTGGCTCAGCCCATGACACCATACTTCCCCTGGTGTGACTAGCACTGATTCCCACTAGCTGGGAATCAGGAGGGAAGGAGCCAAAAAGCTAGCAATCCATGGTTTCCCTCTTCGTAACTTGAAGTAGTTAAGTGTATCTACTAGAAAGGCACGCTCTTTAAGCTACACAATCTAAAATCCAGGGCAAGTGCTAGGTCATTTATGCTGCAGGTCAGTATCTTGAAGTCCACTCCCCATCACAGGGCACAGAGCTTCCCCAAGGCCAGATGTCAAGCATTAACCTATATGGCTTGGGGGCTGGTAAGTGTGGAGAGAAGTCCATAGTCACTTTTCAATGGGATCCAGGGCCCTAGACCTTTGCTCTACTCCTGAACTCCACAACTCACGGACCGTAGGAAGTCTGACGTTTACCAAGTACCTCCAGCCCTGGTGGCCAAGCATATGGCACTTGTATCTTCCAAAAGTGACTAAGAAAAGCAGTGTGCTCTTCTTGGAGCAGAGGCACCATTCACCACTCACATGCTGGCAGGAATCAGGATCAGCTACAGACAGCTCTCAGGGAAGTCAGGGGGAAGAGAAGACCTGGCAGAGGGTTCCAGCTCATTAATGCTACCTCAGAGGGTACAAGAGACCAAATCAGCAGGAATATTTTTAGACCGATTGTTAACTTTCTCCACTTTCACCCTTCTATGCCAGCTCCTGTGGGTTTTTACAGCTGAGTCACTGTTTGAATTTTCTGAAGCCTTCCCCAAGAGTACAAAGTCACCCAGAGCCTGATGGTGGCAGCACCAAGAGTTTGGAACTGTATGTGGGTATTGCCAAGACCCTGAGTTCGAGCTCAGCTTCGGGAGAGACTAGGCCCAAGACATCAGAGTCAGATGCCTGCTAACTCCTGGGAGTAATCATGGAAAAAACCCACACCAGGAGCCATTATTTCTAGCTTGAGATTTAGGGCCACATACTTGGAACCCTTCCTTCTCTCTCCCAACCCTTAGCTCTAGGTTGTTTGTGCTCAAAATCCATCTGAAGGCACACAGATAGGAAGTGGGAGGGCAGCACTCATTCCAGGTATAACAACAGACTGCTCTTTGCCTGGAACCCCAACCCTGCAGTCTACACCACACTCCAATTCAGGTGGTAGGCTATCGTTTGAGTGTGAGCTGCCTTCACTGACCCTGGATCCCACAGATGCAATGTGGCACCCAACAGAGCCTTTCTCCTCTAGAGAGAGGAGATGACTGCACAAGTTTCATTACCTGAAGAAACGACATACCCAAGTCCCACGTAAGGTCAGCACACATGCTCTCCCTGTACCCAATTTCTTTCCTGCCTAGGAGGCACCCTATTATCATACTGCTTCCCAGGCCCTCCCTCATCTCTGCACTAAATGCTATTTCTCAGTAGACTTCCTGAGTCCACGAGAGAATTCCTGTTCCAGTGTATGACAAAATTTTCTGTAAATGCATCTTCGTGCCTTAGAAGCTATGGAGGTTCAGAGATACTGATCTCTGAAGAATCCATCCATCCAGCTGATCAAAACACGTGGGAGGCAGAAGAATGAGAGAGACCTTGACTGAACTCTGCAGTTCAAAACTACCCAGGATTAACAACACAGTGGCTCGACATTCATCATTCATTCAACAGATACTTATTAAAAAGCCATGAGCCAGGTGCTGTGTTGCATGCTGGGGACACAGTAGTGGGGAAGTGGATGGCTGAAGGAGATCTGCAGGAGCGGAACTTGGTCCAGGCCAAGAAGTCCATGTTCCACAGATGAGGAGCCCAACTCTGTTTTGAGTATCACCTCAGAAAGGCTGTTTTGGAAGTATAGCAGCAGCAAAATCAAAATGCCGAGGGTCCCCCTTCTCACTCCAGGCTGATCCAGCCTGCCCACCAACAGGGAGCCTGCAAGTAACACAGCATGGGAACATACCATTCATAACCTGACTGGTTAGCAGTCAGGGCAGAAACCAGAGAAGGTGGACAGGTTAATCCCCTGGGGACTTCTAAAGGACAGTGGGAGAAAACAGGGCATGGCCTCTGGCATCCTCAGACAGAACATCTGGTCTACCCACTGGGCTTCTATACAAGGCAGTCATTAAGAGTCCCTGCTTCCAGGCTTCCCCAAAGTAGATTCTCAGTCACCCCCTTCATGCTGAGTAATACTGCCTGCAACAGAGTCCCCAGGGGGAAGTCAGGGAGACAGATCCATTGGGTGGGCACAGCTCATGAGCTGAGACTCAGGTAGAGGGGAGTCAGAACTGTCCACGGCACACTGTAGCTTTGAGGGGCCTCAGCTAGGGAATACATCACCTCTGGATGGACAGCCCCAGGGCAGTATGTGGAAATACCTTAACATAGGTGTTCTTGTCCAACACGTTAAAAGTTCTGCTCACGGGAACACAGGTGTAATAGAAAGCACAAGAGTTTTGGAACCAAAGAGCACTTTGAGTTCTGGCAGTTGTGTGACTTCTGGTACTTCACAACCTGTGACCTTACCTACCCATCTGTATGATAGAAGTAATGACTACCCATTTCATGGGATTGTACAAACATTAAAGTCACGTGATGGACTTCACATAGGAAGCGGTCAACAACTGGTAGTTATTAGTCATTCCATCCCCCATCCCAAGATACTGAGGACAGCTTTCGTGGTTCTACTGTTCTATTACGGGACTTCAGACACACTACAAGGACAGCAAAGGTAGTGCTGGACACATGCCACTGGGGTCTCAGGGAAAAACCAATGTCTAACATTCATCTTTCCCCAAAAGGCTTTCTTCCCAGCAAGAGGTGAGGCCTCAGGGTAGGCCCAGTCTTTCTAGAAGGAGGGACCCCACAAAGCGCCATAACCAAACCGATGCTGGCCTTGCAGGCACTAATCTCAAAACCAGATTCCACCCCAGGGGCTTCAAAAGCAGGCCTCTGAGGCCAATGGAGCCCATGTAGCAGAAGGATCCTAGCCCCCTAAGAAAGGTCTCCATGTACCAGTCTCATGCTGAGAACCCAGTTAAAAGTTGTCCCTGTGCAAAAAAAAAAAAAAATCCTTAGTGGAAAAAATGGAAGCCCCTGTTGTAGCAACTATCACACTGCCTTTGGTATACCTTCTCATCTGTTTACCCTTGGTAGCTACAGGGATTTGTAAGGGCAACAATTTTATTCATCGATGGACCTCCAGAGCCTAATCTAGTACCTGGCACATAGCCAGGGCTCAATGCTTGCTGAATACATTTAACCAAGATTTTCAGGCAAGGGCCCTGCCATCTTCCTCCCCTACCCCCAACACTGATGAACACATACGATGGCAGAAGGTGGTCAGTGGTGAAGCCACAGCTGCCTGGGGCAATGTGTCACCAAGCAGAGCCCAAGGAGCAAGCCTGCACCTGTGCTCCACAAAACACAGCATGGATAACTCCCAGACTGCCCAGAGATGTTGAAACACCTCCCTCCCTCCCTAAAGAAACTGAGCTAGTTGGTCTTCAGAAGGGAAGGCAGTGTAGGCACTGGAATGTGGGCCGCATGTTCCCGCATTGCTGGCAAGGGTGCCCGATCTGGCACTGCAGCTGGCTGGTGGGAGGGCTGCATCCTACTCCAGTAGGCAGTACCCTCAAGTGGGCTGAGAAGGCCCAGAGCTCAGGGAAAAGAAGAGAGATGGCCGTCATCATAGCTCCAAAATTCGAGGACATCACGGATGTGAGGGATGGGTGTGTCCTTAACCCTCAGAAAGGAAGACATGGCCACACTAACCCTGCCCATAGCCAGATGACAGCACTGGGGCAGCCCTCTGGTCCCTGTGAATGCTAGGGCCACAGATTGCAGTCCCTCCCTGATCCACAAAATCATGTGATATTTATCACTGATGTGCCTGAGATGAAAGGTGAAGAAATAAATTCATCCCCACTCTGGAGACAAATAGCTACAAGCACAGGACTTTCAGGCAGCAAGGAAGCTGGAGGAATTACGACTGGGTCCAAGCTGTTTTTTTATAGCCTAATTTCACAGTAACTTTCAGGCTACGCTCTCCAAGCCCCAACCTGCGCCCTCCTGCAACCTGTGTGCAGTAGTACTTTTCAGAAGGACCCTTGTAGCTAACAGAGACCAGAGCCAAAGAAGGGCCACGCCCCAATCTGACACCAGTGAGAGATAGTGCCTTAGTCAAACACTGGTCACCACAGACAGGTGCCCACCTCCTACATAAGCTCTTCTGTTTCTGCTCAAATACAGTGGGAATGAGGACAAGGTCAGCTTCACAGGCCATCTGGGTCAACTTCAGAGTACCACATAAAAGAAGCAACCATGGCCTTCCAGCCAAGATCTCCAGGCACAGGATGCCACACTTCCTTGCCCCAGGGCAGTTACCAATCTTTCTGGAAAAACCTGAGTCAACTGAAGGCCAGTACTTCAAGAAATTCTACCTTAACCCAGAGGTAGTTACTTAGACAAAGCTCTTCCCCATCCTCAAATCAAAAAAAAAAAAAATCCAACCCCCTATCAAATGGGATAATGCCAACAGACAACAGTCCCGGGCTCTGCAAAGCATTCTAAAAAAAGACCTGCGGCCAAATAGGGTGGAGGCCAGAGAAATCAGCAAGACGGTACCTGGCTACCATGACTGCCAGTTTCTGGAGCTGAGGAGGTGAGGGAAGGATGGCAGGCTCAGTGAATCCCACGGTCAGCACCAATAGGAAATGGCTGCCCCCCACTAACTTTCCATGTTCCCTAAGTATCTGCTGCTATTCTTTTTATTAAGGGATAATGTACATAAAGCAAAATACATGGGTTTTAAGTTACCTATAGTATTTCTGAAGTTCCCATTTCTTCCTGAACACTCCAAGATTTGGTTGGGTCTGGCCAACCCTCCCCCGTGTACAAGAGGGAAAGAAACGGGCACTGGGAAGTTCTCAGCAGAAGCAGTTCACGGGGTTGGCCTGGAAGCCCCTTCAGGCTGTCCCCATCAAATCCTCCCAAGGCAACAAGGGGTCCTAAAGGGGAGTGGCTCTTCCTCCATCCATTTGGTTACCCTTCACACAAAGAAAAACAAAGCCTCCGCAGCTGAGAGTTACTCCACCCCACTGACCCTGCCTGTCCCTTTCCAGGGTCAATGTTCTTACCCGTATGTTAAAGCCAATTCCAATATTCTAATACCACCCAGCCACACTGGAGGTTAAAATTACTCCCTTGCCATGATTTAGGAACTCACCCATCCTCATATACAGGTCCCTAGTTATAAAAACCACTGAGAAACAGAATCTGGACATCCAGGGATCAGCCCCTGAAGTCCCCTCCCCCACTGAAAAGTGTTTTGCTTCATCATCTCCAAAACAGGCCTGGGCACTCGGGGGGTTAGCTGGATCTTTTCTGCATAAGACTGTCACCTTGGGGACCCTTCTCAGGGCCACCCCAGGTGCACACTAACAACTCCAGGGAATTTATCAGGGTAAGTGGAAAAGCCATGCCTGCCTTTACGAGCAACCATCTGTCCTGCCACGCTCACAGCCAGCATTTCCATCTCTTGCAAAACAGCTCCATGTTGTATTGGGGGGGGGGGGGAGGTGATGCAAAGGGGAAGAGAACAACTGTTGCTGTGGATGTCTCTGCTCACCACCCCATGCGTCCCCCTCCCCCAGCCAACTCATTTTCTGGCACTCACCCGAGTGTGTGCTGCTCTGGGCTGAGGAATCGGAGTCCTGGGTGCTCCAGGGTCGGTCCCAGCCTGTGAGACTGAGGGACTGCAGGCCAAGGCACAAGTCATTTGCATCTGGGAGGCCCCGGGAAGAATCTTGCGCAGAGGTGGGGAAAAGCATCCTGCTCGTAACTGTTTCTTCTGAGTCCTGGAAGTCTGCTTTGGACAGGAGGACAGCAGAAACCCCAGAGTTAAGGGCTGTTTTCCCCAGTATTATCAACAATAAATATTAATAATAATAGTTTCCCCGAGCTCAAGGAACAGACATCCAAGTCGGCCGGATGCTGCGGCCGCTGCCTCTGCACTTTTGGGGGCGTCAGAGCAAGAGCGGTTGCCATACAGCCCCCCTCCCCACATACACACCCCTATCCCGTCTGCATTACAGACTGGGCCAGCATGTGATCAGGCTGCTGATGCTTCCCGCTGCCAGTGACATCAGCCGGCTGAGCTGTGCAATAGAAAGCGGCATCATCCCTCACAGAATGGGGGAGGAGCAGGAGGGGACGACAGGGAGGAGACTTGCCTCCCCGGGAAAAGATAGCACAACAGCTACTTGGAACAGTCCGGGTGCAGTGCCGGTAAGTCAGGGTTCCGAGGCAGCGCCCTCCGGTCTCCAGCAATGGTGGCCAAGCGGCCCTGAGGCACGACTGAAGTCCTCTCCGCTGACAGCAAAGCCAAAGCAGTGACTGCCTGCTTGTGTAGCTCTGCCCTCCTGCCCCTCCCTTCCCCTCCCTCTGCTCTCCACCCCCAAACCCAAAAACACTCTAGTCCTGGATTCTCTCCAGCTGCTTGCTCAAGCCCTGGTTTTGCAGCCCAATGCAAAGCTTCACAATCCTGCTAGCAAAAATCTATGTGCTCCAAGTGGCCCCTGAGCAGCACCCTGACACAGCAGTGTTTACCACTGAGGGATGGAGTAACCTTCAGAAAACACTGCATACTGGGACCCTGGGAAACAACACCTGGTGCTCCAGGCTTGTCTGGAGCACATCACAGAGAAAAGGGGTCAGCTTCAGCAGAGGGAAGGGAGTCGCCAGGCTGCCCTCCTATGTCCCACCACCCACAGGCCAGAGTAAGCTCTGCCGTGACCAGGACAATCCCTGTCCCTGGTTCCTCTCGCCCCAACAGGATGGGCATGAGTCATGAGCAGCTCTGTCAGGTCCAGCCTCCCTTCCCTCGGGCGGCCGGACATAGGGACAGACTGAGGCAACACTGCTAAACAGTTCAGACAGACAGAAAGAAAAGCAACAGTCCCAGTGCTATTCTGCCCCTTCAGAAATCCAGTGCTCAGGAGCTCCCACCAGCCGGCCCTGCCAACGCCCTGTCTCCGGCCTTCCAGGAGCACTCTGAGCCTCCCAGCTAGCTAGCTGGGAGGCTCACCGATGCCTCTGGCTGCCGGGGCCCTCACTCAGGGGTCCTGCTCAGGACCAAGGCCCCACTTCTGTGACCACTCACAGCTCCAGCAACAAAGTACAGCTCTGCCCAGATATTCTGGAACCTCCGCCATTTCCTCTTTGGTGACGTGCTCTCCCGTATCAGTCCTCTGCCATCATGACCTGTAGTCACAAGGCCTCCTCCCCAGAAAAGAGGGTAGAGAGCAAAGGTCCCAGCCTCAGCAGGCAGGCTGCTCACACCTAAACCATGCTGGTGGCAGTACTCCGCCTCACCTGTTCTCCCATGTCATACGGGCAGTGACCAATATAGACAGGGTCCCAGGTGGGCAGAGGCAAGAAAAATGCCATTAGCCACAGGATAAACTAGCGAGAACCACCTGCAGTACATACCCCTATGTCCTTGGGCACTCAGGCAGAGCTGAGAGGGGAGAAATGACCAGTCTGTGGGAGAGACTCCTCCCATTAGAGGTGGTTTTTTCTTTCCTTTTTCCCTTCCTTTTTCTTTAGAGCTTTGCTGCTGTGTCATCCATCCACGTTATTCCTGTCTGGCTATAGATACTCTGCTTGCTCCCTGTCTGTGTTTGTTAAAACCTTGTTCACCACTGCACCATGTTGGTATTGTCCCCACCCCAGAACACTCCCTCCTGCTTCTCTAGGTCCACCCTCACACAAGCTAAGGACAAACTTTAAAAATAATCTACGTGTACTAACTACAAAAACAATGCTGCCTTTAAAAACATCTATATTTCAGTACCTGTGCCCACTAAACCAGCTATCTATATAGTCCCTTCCACCCCACAGCGAGGCCACCTCTGCCTAGACACAACTGCCCCCACCCCACCACCCTGACCTCTAAAATGAGGGTATCTGTGTGCATGACTACCCCCATGCCTCTGGCAGGAAGGATCTAATCATCGACTGTACTCTTGCTGCCCAAAGTCTAGTGAGGAAGACCAGCAACATCAACATCACCGGGAGTTTGTTATAAATACACAATCTCAGCACCCCCGAGATCTATGGAATTAACCTGCATTTTAACAAGATTACCAGCTGATATGTATGCACACACCAGTTTGAGCAACAGTATCTATACAACTTCCATAACCTTCCCATCCCAAGCTGACAGACCCAGGCTTCAGCAGCAGGGCTGTTTAAGGATACTGATGGCTACGTGCATCCAGCTCTGTGATCTGAACACAACTCTACTTTCATTCCCAGCATCCCCACCATAGGCATCACATCACCTCTATTCTTATCCAGACACCCCCCATCCCACATTCTCTTCCAGAAAAAGGCTTTCACAACCACTGCAGGGTTCCTTCACTAGATCCTAAAATCAATGAAGGCCATACCCATTAAATGCTTAGTGTAGCGGACTGGGAAAAATTAAGTAGCTTTAAAAGTCCAACAGGATCTTATTTTGCTCACCAAGTCTTGCCACTGTGTGATCTCGGTCAAGTTACTTAGCTTCTGAGCATCTTTGTAAGGTGGCAACAGCAGATCCTGATTCTTTCAGGATCACATAAAACATTGGTACACTGTCTGACACAAAGCATTTTATCAGTTTTCAGTAGGGTGACCATGTAATTTATCATCCAAACCAAGACGTTTTTGAGAGAAAGGAGGCAAATTTTAATAATCGTACCAGGACAAAACTTCCAGTTCTAAAAGAAGTCACAGAGATATAAAGTACAAAGAGCATAAGGTAAAGAGTTAGTGATACTGTAGTAATGTCGTATGGTGGCCAACAGTGACTATACTTACTGTGGTGGGCACGGGGTCAAATACAGAACTGTCGAATCACTATGCTGTACACCTGAAACTAACATCATATTGTACATTAAACTACGCTTCAATTAAGAAAATCATACCAGGACAGCAATCTCAGAGATGGTAGACCTGGTAGGCATGATCACTCTTATCTGTAGCCTTTGTGTTCAGAAACATTTTACTCAAGAAACAGACTCTTTTTCTGAAGTAATCCCTACACCCAACATGGAGCTCAAACTCATGACCTCGAGAACAAGAGTCACACACTTTACCAACTGTGCCATCCAGTTGCCCCTCCAGAAACAGGTTACCCAAAAACGCTCCTTTCCAATGACTAACTGATCCCTTCTATCCAAATTTACCCCTTGCTGTCCACCTCTTCTCAGTGTATTGAAAGAAAGTTTGAGAAGTAAACTGTCAACACAGCCTAACATGCAGTGAGGTAAGAGGTCTGAAAAGCAAAGGCTAATTGTACTGAGCAAAAGCTTTTCTTTGCTTCTCAAGCTCACAGCAGATGCTGGACAGGGATGTGACCCTTTTTACTGGAGGATATTATTTATAATCTTTTGCCCAGCTCCATCTACGTACTCTCAAGTACTAAAAGCTGATAACTGGCACAAGATGATGTGATAATTCTTATTCTAAGGCAATCTAATGAACAATGACTCTCAGTTTAAATGCTTTTTCCTACAAGTTTCCTTCATCCATACCCGTAACAAAGCTTCTGACTTAAGTTTCTTAATTTAGTTCAAAATTTTTAAAATCATTTCCCTTTGAAACTATCAGTTATCTTCTTTACAGTTAATCCCCCAAATTTCTTAGCTGGCAAACAACTCAGGGAAATAAGTAAATTGACCCAAAGTTCAAAGTTAGCCACAATCTCAACTAGAGCATCCCTTGGCAGACTCAAAATGCAGAGGTGAACCAGGGAGCCTGGCTCCAGGGCTCAGAGTGGCCTCATCTCTTATCTTTTCCATCTTCGTAAGAGGCTGTCGTTCCTCTGATGACTCCTCTGCCAGCAAAACTCAGCACAGCATTGCTCAGTGTCGTCTGCTGCCACCATTCTTGAGATCTGGAGACTAAGGGAAGACAAGAACTGTGCTATGAGGCCCTCACTTGTGAAGCCGTTAAGTTAGGAGGCTCCACTGTACAAAGGCAGATGGTGACTGCCAGAAGTTGGTTGAGGCCCATGGGACACCTGGGTTGGCTTCACAGAACAGATGAATCACAAGCTGATCCTAGGAAAAAGATCTAGTTCCATGAGGAGGTAAGGTCAGCAAGGTGTGTTTGTACCAGTGGAACCAAGGCATGCAAGTGAAGGATGTCTATGGACTCTTAAACAGGAAATAACAGGCTGAAGGGTCCAAGATGAACCAGAGATCGGAGCTCAGAAGGCCCATCAGGGAGGCCAGGGATGAGAGGGAAGAAGAGCTGAAGGGAAATATGTTAAATGGCACAAGCAGACTACAAAGCTGCATCTATCTATACCATGATTAGAACAATGTGAAAATTCTGTCCATTGATGGAAATTTTGGTAAAGAAACAGAAAAATATGAACAGCTACTGTAT
The DNA here is from genome assembly GCF_027475565.1 of Acinonyx jubatus. NCBI lineage: Eukaryota > Metazoa > Chordata > Mammalia > Carnivora > Felidae > Acinonyx > Acinonyx jubatus. Next base: position 4,243,987 of record NC_069386.1, on the reverse strand, counting down.
AAGGTCAGCAGACTACTAATGGATTTTCCTTTAGTTAGTGTACAATTATAATAATGCAGAATAAAATCCATCCTCTCCTGTCTTTTCCCTCTTTCAACCTAAGCAGCACACTATTATAGTTTGTTTAGCAACCACACTCAAGCTCTTTTACAAAATCTCAACTTTATCCCCAAATTCCAGGCTCTGGAAATAGCAGAGATAGGACACTGCATTATTTTTTCCCATTAGATTCTTTCAAAAGACTAGCTTTATAGTCAGCTGAATCTACTTAAATCAATGATTTATGGTTCTTAAGGTTTTAACAAGCCTATAAAGTAGCATTTCTAAGAATGTATTTCTAAAAAGACTGTCTGAAAGACAATTTTCTCACACAAAATCACAAAAACCAAAATGATGATTTTGGAAATCCATCTTGGCAACTTCAAGAGAAGGAACAAACGTGCAAGAAGTCAGACATCTGTCAAGATCATTTCAACTGCTCTGTTTGTACTTCGGCCCTTAACTACTCATATGCCAGGGAGACTGCAAGCTTCTCCAGAGCAGTACTCCCCAAACTTTAAATGACTTGGGAATCTTTTTAAAACACTGATTCAGGTTCAGTGGGTCTGGGTCAAGCCCAGAATATGCGTTTCTAATCAACTCCCATATTATGTCGACATTCCTGGTATGCTGGCCACACTCCGAGCAGTACAATTTTAAAAGGGTTTTTCTACTCCAGATGGTCTCTTCCAAGTAATTCTTACCCCATTCTTACCCAACACCACTTTCCTTCATGGTGTTCATTCTACTAAACAAGTACCTTCACTGGCTCCCTAATGCCTCTCGTATCAAAGCCAATCTTCAGGCCCTGGCTTATTAACTTTCTCTTACACTAGTCACCAAACATTAAAGGCTAAGCTAGATTTAATCACAATTCCTCAGAAGTTCACACTCCAGAAAATAATTTATCATTAATCTATGTGCTGATAAGTGAAACAACAGGTCAGATGAGAGAGCTTGCATGATGGCTAGGATACTCTGGAAAAGCTTACACATGATTTTACCTATGCATTAAATTACATTACAGATGAAAGTATGAGAGACAACTGATTTACTTTCTACGACCCATCAGAAAAATAGGATCATTGGCTTATTTTAGTCTTGACTGTCTTTAATAATCTTCAAATTCCACAAGTTGTTTCAATAATCAAAAGTGATTTCTACAATATTCCTTAAAATAAACATTAATGTTTAGATTCTAAAATGTCATATACCATGTTCACATAGTAGAAAATTCAATATTGTTAAAAAGTTAATTCCCACCAAAGTGATCTATGTGGTTAGTGCAACCCCAATGAAATACCTGGCCTTTGAGCAATTCAGTACGGAAAGACTTTTTAACAAATGGTCCTCGACTGACCAGACATCCACATGGGATTAAAAAAAAAAAAAATGAACCTTAACCTCTTACCTGACACCATATACAAACATTAATTCAATATGAATCCAAGAGATCTAAAAAAGGTAAAACCGTAAGGCTACTCTAAGAAAACATCAACTGTCCTTGTGACTTAGGGTTGAGGAATACACATATGCATAGGTTTCCTAAGGAAGACACAGAAAGTAATGGTCATTAGAAAAAACTTTTGATACATGGGTCTTACCAGAATTAAACACTTCTGCTCATCAAGACTCGATTAAGAAAATAATGACAAGCTATGAAATGGGAGAAGATATCCGCAACCATATCTGATAAATAGCTAGTATGGACAATACAAAAGAAATCTTAATTCAAAAGTAAAGGAAAAAATATTTTCAAAAAGGCATAAAATATTGAAAAGGCATTTCAAAAAGATACATAATCAACAGGTCAGGAAGCACTTGAAAAAGTGCTCATCATTAGTCAAAGAAATGCAAATTGGACCACAAGAAACCACTATGTACCCACCAGACAGCTAAATTTAGGAAGACTGGCTCCACATTTTGCCAACATTTAGTGTTGCCGATGAGATCTTTCATGCATCATACATGCAGTACAATCACTTTTGAGAAAGGTCTGTGAATTTCTTACACAACTAAACAGACTATTCTAGGACACAGCAATTCCACTCCAAAGTATTCAACCAAGTGGGATGAAAGTATGCTTTTACAAAAAGGTCTGTACCTGAATGGTGATGGTCTTATTCCTAATCACCAAACCTGGAGACAGCCCAAGTGACCATCAACAGAAGAATAAAGTGTGACACATATATATACTGGAATATGACTCAGCGATCTAAAGGAATAAACTACTGATACATGCAACATAGATGAATCTTAATTACACTAAAAGAAGCCTTACATAAATGTACTTTTACCTGAAGTTCTAGAACAGGCAAAACTCATATGATGAAATGAAATCCGATGGCTGCCTCTGGGAGAGGCAGCAGGGCCGTGGAAGGAGCTGACTGGGAAAAGGTAGGAAGGACCTTTGTGAGGGGAGGGTAATGCACTACAACTGACAGGAGTCCAAGTCGGGTGTGTGTTATTGGTCAGGATGAATCTCATGATCCACAGAGGATTTGTGCATTTGTGTATAAATTTTACCTCAAAATATTATCAGCAAATACTGAACATTAATGATATGAACACTGAAGTATTTTTTTTTTTAATGTTTTTGAGAGAGGCAGGGAGGGAGGGAGAAGGGCAGAGTGAGGGGGACAGAGGATCCGAAGCCAGCTCCACGCTGTCAGCACAGAGCCGAATATGGAGCTCGAACTCAAACTGTGAGATCAAGACCTGAGCCGAAGTCAGACACTTAACCAGCTGAGCTACCCAGACGCTCCTGCACACTGAAGTATTTAGAGGTGAATTATATTCACACTGGCAACTTACTTTGAAACTAATTGTGAAAGGTAAACAGGTGAAAAGATAAATGGTTAAGGGGGTAAACGAATATGTTGTAAAGCCAACTGACAAGATGTTTACCATAGTATCTAGGTGAAGGGCTTTATGGGTGTTCACTTCATAAATCATTCAGCTTTTAGGTATGTTGGAAAATGTTCATAAAAATACCGGGTGAAAGCGAAGTCAGGCTTTTTCTGACAAAAGGCCAAGTCTGATTGAACTGACTAGTGTGACAATAAGAACAGACTTCATTAGATTTTATGGTTGACATTTTCCATAAGTACAGCAAGTTAACATCTACAGACCTAAGGTTTTTGACAATACATACTTTACATGAGAAGATAAAACACACCTTAAGATACTGTGCTGGCAAAGGTGTGTTTTTAAATTAACATTATTTTAATTTTCTCAATCCTTTAGGTAAATTAAGGTAAACAAGGTCTCTAAGTCAAAGAACGATAGACACAGTTGTTACCTAAAATCTTCATGAAGCTCTCTTGGTACACTTTCAAAAAACTGAGAAATTCAGTGACTGATGACTTGGGTAAATCTTTTTGCAAATTAGATGGTTTCCAGTTCCTTGTTTGTCACAAATATAAAGGAGTAAATCAAACTGCCAGCAAGTACAAGACTAAAAATAATGACAGATGTCTAACTTTTTGCTTGGAACTTGAGGAGTTCAAACAATTGAGACATGCTGCTCCAATTAACTCCTTCATTTCCCATCTATTTATGTGAACAAGTTTACTCAGAACACAGATCTGGAAAAACAAAAAATAGGAATATATATTGTGTTGAAAACCCTGAGTCATTCCAGCAATAAGTGAGTTGTCCAAAATTACATGGGTTTTTAAATGTCCCATCTATCTCATTAAGAAGCATTTCCAATAAACAAAGAAAACTTTATGAAAATTTGTAACATTTAGATGGTCTTAATTGCCCCAGCAATCAAAGGCCACAGCAATCCAGAACACCTACAGCCTTTTACTCACAGAAAATAATTTAAGATTTCTATTTATGTACTGTTTTTGCTGCAGACAAGTATAATGTAATCAGCCAAAGACCCGTAAGTGTACAATATTACATTAGGATAAAATTCTGTGGGAGAAGCAGACTACAAATATGAGGAAAGGAGAAAAGGAATAATGAAAAATTTTCTACTGTTAAAGAATGGGTTTACACATTTTTAAATAGAGAGGAGGTATCAAATACCTTTGATTTCCATTGGATACATTTTCACTTAAATGATTACTTAGATATCAAATTAAACATGCAAGAAGTATGTTGTATTTTTAAATTTTGTATGTTGTATTTTAAATTATTAAAATTTTTTTGTTGTATTTTTGTATGTTGTACTTTAAATTATTTTAAATAATTACTGTGGTAAACTATACATCAAATTTTACCATTTTAGCCATTTTTAGGTATACAGTTCAGAGGCAGTTAAGTACATTCATATTTTTATGCATTTACCACCACTATCTATTGTCAGAACTTCATCTCAAATTAAAACTCGGTCCCTGTTAAACCAACTCCCCACTAGCCCCATCTCCAGTACCTGGTAACTACTTTCTGTCTGTATGAATTCAACTCTTTTCAGTACCTCACAGAAAGGGAATCACAGATTATCTGTCCTGGTGGCTGAATTCTTTTACTTTGTATGATGTGCCAGGTTCATCCATGTTGTAAGCATGTATCAAAATTTCCTTCCTTTTTAAGGCTGAATAATATTCCAGTGTATGTAGAGACCACATTTTGTTTCCTGCTCAACTGTCAAGGGACATTTGGGTTATTTCCACCTTCTGGCTATAGTGAATAGCACTGCTACGGACACTGGTGTACAAATATGGTTTCAATTTCCTTTTGTATATACCTCCAAGTAGAACTGCTGGATCATATGGTAATTCTAAATTTTTTTATTTTGGGGAACTACCATACTATTTTCCATAGTGGCTGCACCATTTTACATTCCACAGTGCACAAGTGTTCTAATTTCCCCACATCCTCACCAACACTATTTTCTTTCTTTCTTTCTTTAAACAACCATCTTTATGGGGATGAATTGATGGTATCTCATTGTGGAGTATACTAGTGGGTTTTTTTTTTTTTTTAATTAATGGGATGTGTACAATTGTTTGAATGCTGTTGCTGCCTAGTTCATGAATCCCTTAGACCACGTTTAAAAAAAAATCTCCCCCACACCAGGATTTTATTGAACAATTTTTCTTCCTATGCCAACCAAGTGGTCCTTCAAGGCAAATGCCATCTTCCTACAGGATTTTGCTTCACTGATCACAGAGATGATTCATAGATGAACATGTGACCCAATCTGGGCCATAATAACCCATTTCTAGGACATACAGATGAGTCCAGGCATAGGGACAACCCACACCAAGCTAACTGGGAGTCCTTTTTTGAATTTTCCTATTTAGATACAGTGGAGGAAGAACCATTTCCTAGCTTCAAGATGCTAGAGGATGTGAACATAACCCCTTACTCAGGTAATAGGCAATTGTGCAAAAGGAGAAAATAAAACCCACACTTGGAGAGAGAGACAGACAGGATCTTGGCAAGATTGAAGGCCCTGGATTCAGTGTCCTTACTTCGTTTTCCAGTCATTTCTTCCTATTCCACGAAGTATATACCAAAAGACTTCCAACAATTCTCAAATTTTGCCAAAGTTAGTTCTAATCAGGTGTTTGATCCGTTGCAAATAAGAGCACCGTGCAGGGATGCCTGGGTGGCTCAGTCAGTTAAGTATCCAACTTCGGCTCAGGTCATGATCTCACAGTTCGTGAGTTCAAGCTCCGCATCGGGCAGTCAGCACAGAGCCTGCTTCAGATCCTCTGTCCCCTTCTCTCTCTGCCACTCCCCCTGCCCATGCTCTCTCAATCTCTCACTCTCAAAAATAAAAATTTAAATTGAAAAAAGATTAAGAAAGGGCGCCTGGGTGGCTTGGTCGGTTGAGCGTCCAACTTCGGCTCAGGTCATGATCTTACGGTCCGTGAGTTCAGGCCCCGCGTCCAGCTCTGTGCTGACGGCTCAGAGCCTGGAGCCTGTTCGGATTCTGTGTCTCCCTCTCTCTCTGCCCCTCCCCTGTTCATGCTCTCTCTCTGTCTCAAAAATAAATAAATGTTAAAAAAAAAATTAAAAAAAAAAAAAGATTAAGAAGAGTGCTCTGCATAATTCAGGTCCTTTATCAAGGACTGACCAAACAAATAATTACTACATGCAGGATGAGAACTCTGGGACAAATGCCCCCAATTCCCTGCCACCAGATGAGAGCGAATCAATCACAAAGGATCTAAAAGCACACTTGGTTAAATCTCCCACCCCCCAACTGGAGAGCAAACAAGCCCCAGAGAGGGTCAAAGTGACAAAGCTACTAAGTGGAAGAGGTGGGATCCAAATCCAGGATGAACCTGCTCTACTGCTTCTCTCCTACCCTGGGGCACTTTCTTAGGCCCAGGTCTGCACTCATACATGTCCCAACTCAAATTCTTGGGTGCCTGGGTGGCTCAGTTGGTTGGGCATCTGACTTCGGCTCAGGTCATAATCTCATGGTTTGTGGGTTCCAGCCCCGTGTTGGGCGCTGTGCTGAAAACTTGGAGCCTGGAGCCTGCTTCGGCTTCTGTGTCTCCCCCTCTCTCTGCCCCTCCCATGCTCATGCTCTCTCAGTAATAAATAAAAAACGTTAAAAAAATTTTTGAAAAAGAGAATTAAAAACAACAACAACTTGTATTCTCATTTTCCACTTAGGCCCCTGTGGAGTTTTGTACTAAAGCCACCTCTTCCTATCAAGAGATCAATTCTTACAACTAGCTTCTCTCCGCTCTTATTACCATCCCCCTCCCCCAATCTCTCACTTCTTCAGCAAAATGTCAAGGTCACATTCTGGTGCATCCAAGATTCCACTGCCAGGTGTGTGTATTATTTTTGAAAGTGACAATTTAGCTTCTTCCCAATGAAAAGAGGCCACCTTATTCAAATCCAGCTCCATCTCATCTATGGCTCCCGGTTTGGCAGGTGCCCCAGCTCTCGGAGGCTTGAGTCCAGAATACCACACGCTGCCAGAGGGTGTGCCCAACTGTATATAAAACTAGCCTCATGTAAACACGATGAAATGATGCTATACTGTTCAAATCTGGGGTTTACCTTAAGTTCCTTAAACACGACACCAGACTGGAGACCCCTTACAGTGCGAAACCACAATAGAGCTAGAAAATATGAAAGCTAGTGATGTGAAAAGAACCATGTGCTTTCATATACTATGGAAAAGTAAACTGGTACATTTCTGGAAGGTAATCTGACGTGCACTCAAAGCTTTGAAAGATACTTATTTGATTAAAGAATTTTACTTCTAGAGATTTATTCTGTGTCCAAATAACCACAGATACAGACAAAAGATTTAACTTTAGGCACTTCTACTAGTGTTTAAAACAGACACCTATTTAAGCAAATGATCTCTAATAGTTCGAAATTCTTAACTTTTGTATACAATGAACAATTTGGCAGTCTGCTAAAGCCTATCGATACTAAGATTAATGTTGTTCAATATATAAAATAGTGATAATTTTTGAAGTAATGAATATAAAAAACATTTCAAAATATGTTCAGTGACTGTAAAGAAGTCAAATATAAAATGTCTGACCATCCTAATGAAGATTATCATTACCAAAGTATTAGGCCTTGCTAATATTATTGTGATTTGTTGCCAACATTTACAACAGCAAGAAAGGCTACATTTCAGATAAACACTGGTGAAAATAAAGATCTATTCACCTGTCCATGTTACTAGACTCCCTGAGTTCTATCCATGAATCTAGGGTAAGAATCTCCTATTGCATCTATTTACACAGTAAAACGCTATGTAACCTTGACAGAGACATAGAAAATTAATGACATTAAAAGAAATAGAAAAAAAAAAAGAAATAGAAAGCGGCAAATCACCATACAGTGTATTCAGAAAGCTTTCGTTTTAATAAACATATACTGTATCTATGTTAGAAAAATACTGGATATGCTAAAATGTTAACCGTTATCTCTGACTAGTGGGATTACACAGGCTTCTTTTCCTTCTTTCTGTTTCCTTCAAAATGTTTTACAATGAACATATTTAAACAAGAAAAACATACAGCTTATTAAACAGGGTAAAGGTAACTTAAAATGTAATATCCCCTAAATAAATTTGAAAAAATTTCTAAGAATTTTTACAAAGAAAAATCCCTATTAAAAGATTTTAAATTTGACATTAGGAGTTCGAGGCCAATACAAAATTAGGATAATTTAAAATACAATAAGCCATAGAACATTAAAGATATAAGGGACTTGGGAATCCACTTAGTCCAAGCCCCTCACTTCACAGCAGTAACACTCTCTCCAAGTGTGAATTCTGGCTTTAACCATTCACCTCTGCACAGTTCCCTTTCATACCATAGTTGTATTTCTTTTTTAATAAGAAATGAGTATAACACCTACATTCAGAAGTTGGGATGCACACACTACAGTGGGAGTAATTCTGCCTGTGATCAAAACATCATGGAGACTTAGCTTTGAGCAGCAAAGCGCTGACCCTCCAGCAGATGGGGATGGTAGCACACAGGCCAAGGCTTGCAGAAATGTAACGTCACACTCCCTACTTCATAAAGTGACAAAAAGAGCAGAGTTCGTGGACAGGCTCTAGAACACTCTCCTAGGACCTTTCTCCTTCCACGGACTGGAGTGTCAGGGCTGCTTCCCCCTCTCAGCAGAGCACCTCTGTACTCAACTCTATACCTCAAGTCCAAGCATTGTTCTGCCTTCTCTCTGCAGACAGTATCACTTGGAGCTGGCTGAGAAAGTAAAAGAGCAGGAGGGAGCAGAGTTGGACACAGTGAGGGACAGACATAAAGGTGCTGGCATCCAGTGTGTGCCTGCTCTCCACTCCACATCTGTGATCCTGCCCTACAACAGGCCCTGTAGAGATTATTTTTAAACAAAAATAAATAAATAAAAATTCTGGTAACTTGGGTGTTACTGGAACACTTTTAAGTAAGGTTCAGAACTTGAGGACGTAAATCTACATTTCTAACTATGTATTATGAAACCTAAGTACACATCAACTACTTCTGATGGGAATTTACGTTCCAATCAAGACAGGCTGTGAATGCGAAATCTAATGTAGGTCATTAGAATAAACTGCATATAATCTTGCAATAAATGTATATCAAATCATGCTATACACCTAGTACTATTATACATCAGTTATAGCTCAATAAGAACTTTTTTTAGTTTATTTAGAAAGAGTGTGCACACACGCTTGAGAGAAGGGCAGAGAGGGAGAGAGAATCCCAAGCAGGCTTTGCGCTGTTAGCACAGAACCTAATGCAGGGCTCCAACTCACAAACTGTGAGATCATGACCTGAGCCAGTATCAAGAGTCAGGTGCTTAATTGACTGAGCCACCCAGGTGCCCCTCATAAGAATTTTTAGGGGCCCCTGGGTGGCTCAGTCAGTTAAGCATCCAACTCTCAGGTTTTGGCTCACATTGTAAATCAGTTTAACAATACACTTGAAAAGTATCCTTCATCAGGGAAATGTTAACCAACCTTCCCCTACTGGGACAGGAACCTTTTTTTTTTTTTTTTTTTTTTTTTTTTTTTTTTGTAAAGACTATTTTTTGGGCACCTGAGCCAGCCAGTGTTTATAGTGTGGAGCCTGCTTGGGATTCTTTCCCTCCTTCTCTCTGCCCCTTCCATGCTTGTGCTCACTCTCTCTCTCTCTCTCAAAAAAAAAAAAAAAAAAAACAAAAAACAAACTTAAAAAGAATAAGAAGATTTAAAGCACTTTAATCCATGGCACCATTTGTAAAGACCTCTACTTTCACGTATTATTTTCCTTTAAAAAGAAAAAAGGCACATTAAACAAATCTCTCCAAATTTTGGTCACAGTAAGAAGTTATCCAAGTTAAATTTTGTCTAAAACAGAGGGATTGCTAGTAAAACCACAAAGTCAACTGATGTGCCTCAGGACGAACACTTACAAGTTAGTCCATACTTTTTTTTGAGAGAGAGAGGAAGGGAGAGCATCATGGGGGAGAGGCAGAGAGGGTGACAGAGGATCTGAAGCAGCCTCTGCACGGACAGCATTAAGCCTGATGCAGGGCTCGGATTCACGAACAATCAGACTATGACCTAAACACACTCAACTGACTGAGCTGCCCAAGAGACCCTTAGCCTGTGCTTCTGTGTTCAGTGGGAAAGAGTCCAAGGACAGAGGTTCAAAGTGGGGTCACAGCTATTCCAAATCTGGATCTGTACCTGCACACACACCTTCCTAGGCAGAGATGTGGAGTGACACAAGTGTGACTTCAGGTCAATTACTATTCCTATTCCTAGCCATCAGCATGTCCTCAAGAGTTAAAACTGCCTATAAGGAGTGTTTGCCACTCCAAGCCCATTTTTTTTTTTAACGTTTATTTATTTTTGAGACAGAGAGAGACAGAGCATGAACGGGGGAGGGGCAGAGAGAGAGGGAGACACAGAATCTGAAACAGGTTCCAGGCTCTGAGCGGTCAGCACAGAGCCCGACGCAGGGCTCGAACTCAGACTGCGAGATCATGACCTGAGCCGAAGCCGGCCGCTCAACAGACTGAGCCACCCAGGCGCCCCTCCAAGCCCATTTTAATGTCCTCACGGGACTTTATTCACAGGAACTATGTGACAATGAATTAAAAAGCTACATATTTTCTTTTAACTTCACTATAAAGAAAGGAATGACAATGGTTTTTCAGGCCCTTTGGTTTTTCCAGAGTACCTGGTGGAGTTTCCACTGAAAGAGAAAAAGAAGGTCAGTAGGAAATTCAACAAGAGAAAAGATAAAAGACTAATACTGTGTTTAGGGGAAAAAAAAACAAAAGTTGTTCCACTTTAAAACAAATGGGAATTCAACTAAGAATTCTGCTTACCAAATCAGAAAAATTAAAGGTATAATACGCAGTGGTGGAGTCACTTTGATAATCTTCTTCTCTGCATAATACATAAGACAAGTAGTCTCAAATTGCTGGAGGGACCATAAAAGGAAAGCATTCCCATAAATCATCAGAGCTTAAAAAATTAAAACTGTTCAACTTAGTAACTGTATTGCTAAGAATCTCTAAGTGAATACTCATTAATGCAGGGAAATGCCTGCCTATAGAGATGTTTGTCACAAAGCTATTAATGGTGAGAAGCTGAAAATAACTACTTCTCTCATGAAGAGGTAGGGACTTAGCCAGTAATATTCCTTTCTCCGCACATGATACAGGTGAATGCGTAAGAAGTTTGGGAGGGAGAATAAACCACACAAAGCAAGACTACAACTGCGTGAAAATGTCCAGAAGTACACAGAGACAAACAGTCATCCAAACAACCCAAGTAGACTATAGGGAGAATATATAAACTGGTACTGAATTTCCCAAATCCTCTACAACAAATATAAATCACACAGAAAAAATTCAGAAAATGGTTTTTAAGAATTTAAAATCTGGGTATGTTCTCTGTCAAAGGAATTCATGATACATTCAACAACAGTGTATTTAAATAAAAATAAACTGTCTTTTAAGAAAAGAACCTGGTAAACCTTCTGGGATACTCTTGGTCACATGCATCAAGAGTCTCTTTGTGCTTATACCCTACACAGATGTTAGCAGCCCAGTCCTTGTAGGATGCTATCACGAGAAGGAGACATGGTCAAAGCCTCTCATAGGGGCCCCTGGGTGGCTCAGTCGGTTGAGCAGCCCACTTGATTTCAGCTCAGGTCATGATCTCTTGGTTCATGAGTGTGAACCCCACGTCGGGCTCCACTCTGACAGCATGAAGCCTGCTTGAGATTCTCTCTCTCCCCCTCTGCCACTCCCGTAACTCATGCTTTCTCAATCTGCCTCTTAAAGAAAAATAAAACTTCTCCTACACAGAAGTTCACTGCCACATTCAAAGCTAATGAAAGCAGTGTGCACACCTTCAAGTAAGAAAGGAAAACGTAAAGTGAGAATTATCTCTTTCCTCAAATTCCTGAGCCTGGAGGCACCTTTAGAAGATTCTTTCAGGTGCACAAAGCATGTAAATGCACAGCTTTTTAAAAAATGTCCACAAAGAGTCAGATACAATATTTCACATCATTCCTCAGGTATTGTGTTTTGGAGATCTGTCCCTACGTCCGTATGTGTGCACCCACATCAACTTCATTGTTTTGTGGCAGCCCATTCCATGCACTTAATATATTTCACCCTGTCTCTACTGACGGATGCTTGGGTTTCTCCTAGTAGTTATTTCTTCTTCTGCTACACACAGTAAGGCAACATATATCCTTCTACATTTATTTTCACCTTCTTAGACAAACATGTTTGGTAAGGGCATATACCTTATGATCCAGTATTTTAAAACTGACAGATGTTGGCCAAAACTGCCCCAAGAGTAATTCGTTTGAATTCCTAACTATATGAGGGCTATTGCTCTACATCCTTACCATACTTTATTTTTTATGCATCTAACAGGTAAAAATTAGAATCCCATTGTTTAAATTTGTGATAAAATTCTGAGACTGAATGACAAAGGTCTACCTATCCTAGCTCTTTAATTTTGTAAGATTTAACATGCTTTCTTTCATTGTCCCCCTTTCCCCCCTAATATTTTCCATCTCAGAAAACCATTCCACCTAAGTTTGCCAAACAAATTTGATTCTGTTCTCCCTCATCCGCCACAATCAGCAAGTCCTAGTAAACCTACTTCTGAGAAAAATTCACACTAAATCTGTTCACTTACCTGGTCTCCACTGTTACCATACCAGTCCAAGCCAACACACTTCTCACTCACCTAGACTACTGAAATAGCTTCCTGTTAACTCTGCTTTACCACTTAACACTTCCCACCCCATTAAGAGTTCCACCCCTTAACTCTGCTAACTTCAGACCCAGCCCTCCTACCCCAGGACATTCATTCCTGTTTGCTCTGCTTACAACAATCTTACCCTGGTATTAAACCACTTCCTCTGTATGGCTGGCTCATCATTCGGGTCTTAAGCTTAGTGCCAGTTCCTGAGAAAGAGGATCTCCTTTAATCCTATGTGGGGAAACCATGCAATCACAAGCCCTCCTCATGCTGCCCTTCTCTATCATGCTCCCTTGCTTCAGCCAGCACCGTCTGAAGATCTGCTGGTGTTCCCTGCTACACTCCTGTAGTTACATATACAGTTCATAGCTCTTTTCTACATCTGTATTCCCAGAACCTAGAGCAGTTTATTATATGGTGACTAAAACCATGGTCTCTTCATGTGTGTTCTAACCATCTTAAAACAGGTTTTAGTCTAATTCGTAAGAACGCTCTGTAATTTAAGGAGTTAACCTCTGTTATGTACTGCAAATATTCCCTTCTCTTCACATGTTCCCTCACCAAAGGCACACAATTCGATGGTTTTTGTTATTTCCAGAGTTGTGCAATCACAATTTTAAAACTTTCCATCACCCCAAAAAGAAATGGGTACTTTCAGCACTCACTCCCATTTCCCTTCAACTTCTCCCAGCCCAAAGAAACCCAATAATCCACTTTCTGTATCTATGCATTTGCCTATTCTGGGCATTTCACAGAAAAGAAATTATGTAACACAAAGTTTTTTAGCTAGCTTTTTTCACTCTAACTTACTGTTTTTGTTTTTTTTTTAGAAAAAAAATTTTTGTTAGTATTTATTTTTTGAGAGAGCGAGGGAGAGCACACCAGCAGGGAATGGGCAGGGGGTGGGGACAGAGGATCCTAAAGCAAGCTCCATGCTGACAGCAGAGAGCCTGATGCAGGGCTTAAACTCAAGCCATAAGATCATGATCTGAGCCGAAGTCAGACACTTAACCAACTGAGCCATCCAGGTGCCCCCAGCTTACTGTTTTCAAAGTTCATCCATGTTTTACCATCAAGCAGGTCTTTGCTCCTTTCTATTGCCAAATAAATAGTTCATTGTATGGATACACCACACTAGTTTACCCACTCATCAGTTGACAGACATCTAAATGTTTTCCACGTTTTGGATATGATGAATAACAAGTTATAAACATTCATATACAAATTTCCATGTGCACTTGTTTTCACTTCTCTTAGGTCTATACTGGGAGCAAATTTCTGAGTCCTACAGTAGTGACTTTCTGTTTAACCTTCTGAGTAACTGCTCAACTGTTTTACAAATCAGCTGTAACATCTCGTATTAGCAATGCATGAAGGCTCTAGTTTGTCTACAAGTGTTATTGCCTGCTTTATTTTCTTACAGCCACCCTACTGGGTATGAGCAGCTCAACTGTTCAAGACTTGACAATCTGAACAAAAAGGGTAAGTGCAACAGGTCAAGACACATCAAACACATCACATCCTTGAGTTCACAGTGATAACGGAAAATGATTTACTGATCAGCCTCAGACAATGCTGGAGAATCAGCTCAAAGTTATGAAAGAACATATATGAGGGTGCCTGGGAGGCTCAATCAGTTGAGCGTCCAACTTTGGTTCAGATCATTATTTCATGGTTCCTGAGTTCAAGCCCTACATTAGGCTCACTGCTGTCAGTGCAGAGTCTGCTTCACATTCTCTGTCCCTCTCTCTCTTTCTGCCCCTCCCCAGCTCATGGTCTCTCAAAACTGAATAATTAAAAAATAAGTATATGAAGAAAAATAATCAAGCATTTATGTGGTTTACTGTTTTATTCTTCCAGGTAAATCAAATAGTTAATGAATCTAAGTTTGCTTTTGTAAAAGTAAACTTATAAAGCCTATCAGCTAATAAAGGCACACGAATCAGAAAAGTGTTCTTTGGCAACCATTAATGAATTAATGCATCCAGGTGGTGACCATCAGTGGTGCCTATGGCCACTTTACAGAAGTGCTCACTATCACCCAAGAAGTGCTCTCCCATCCTAAGGGCAGGCTGGAGTAAACTTCTACAGTATCTGCACATTGGCTGTCAAGCAATCTCAAATATAAAAGCCATTAAAAAAAAAAAAAACTTACACCCAATACTGACCAAATATTTTCAAAAGATCAACAGAATCATGAGGCAGCAATCTTAACATAAAACCTATACTTGAGGAAATAAAGGCTTAATAAAGCTAACAAGATTTTAAAATAAATATGCCCAGAAACTAGAAGAGACCTTAAAAGTTAAAATTTGATTATGTAAATAAAACCAATAAATGGTATGATTTGTGTAACACAGCTAAAAAACTTGATATTGAAGCAGAAAAAGTAGTTTTCCCAGAATTATACTGAGGACAAAAATGTTGAAAAATGAAATTGGAAAAACTACTCACTACTGTGCAACTGGATGCGTCCTAAGCTCTTTACATGTGCCAGCGCTTTACATTTCTTTACAGCAACCGTTCACGATAGATACCAGTACTAGAGAAGAGTTAAACCAAACGTTAAATGAAAATTTAAAACCATTCAAGTTTCATTTCCAGTTGTGGCTGACAAGGTTATTCAGACTAACCATCCAGAAAATAAATAATGCTGAATAAGAAAGATGACATGATCTTACAAGCATCTAAGATCACAGAAGATGGTAGAGAACTACCAGTTTAGTTCTGAAAGAAAGCAGGAACCCAGAAGAGAAAGCAAAATACCAGAGCACCACAATCACTAACCCTCTGAGGGTATCTGCCTGTTCAGCAACAACGTTGGGGTTTGGCTCTAAGACCTGAAGAAACAAAGGGAAAGAGGTTAAGATTCCTAGCATGCCCAGCAAGGAGTCTTACCTTAGAGACAGGGTGTCCTGTTAGACTCCAAGTGCACCTCAAGGTAAAAATGAGCCAGAATGAAGTCAGGGACCAAAACCCCTCGCCAAAATGCCAGAAATTAAAAACTCAAAGGTGGAGCTTAACAGCAAATGAGGCACAGTACAGGACAAGAAGGAAACTAGAGTATAAGGCTAAAATGTCCAAAACAAAGGGGAGAGACAAAACAAAAACAAAAACAAAACAGAAAATACCAGAGAGAGGATGAGAGACAAATGATGGAATGAATAAGTAGAGTAAATGTTTAATTAGAATCACAGGGAAAAAGAGAAGAATGAAGCAGAGGAAATATATGAAGAATGACTATAAACTGAGCATGGAAAAATACCCATCCATACATATAAGAAGCCCAAGAACTCACAAAGAAAAAAAAAAAGATACTGTATGTGGACTCAGAGTGAAACAGCAGAAAACACAGGGACAATTAGAACAAGCCATAGGAGAGACAGACAAATAACAAAAGATTTCAAAAAAGAGCAACAGATTTCTCAAAACAAAAACAAAAACCTGAAAAGCCTTAAGATAATCAACATTTACAGAGTGGAATGATAAATGCCAACCAAGAATTCTATAACCATTGTGTCCTAAGAAATGGAAGTGAAATACATTTTCAGGGAAAATTTTTAAAAATTCATTGCCAGGAGACTCACACTAAAGAGAACACTGAAGATATTTGTCAGGCAAAAGAAAAGACAACCCAAGTATATTCCAACAAGAACAATTAAAAAAAGATGTATGTGAGTAAGACTAAGTAAACAGTAATTATATAAAATAATTTCCTTCTGGAATTTAAAAACATATAAACACACAATTAAAATGCATAGGAACAATACCACAAAAGCTGTGGGGCCAGGGTAATTGGTGTTCTAGAAGCTTCCTGCATTTTCCAGCAAGTGATGAAAAAACTAGGCTAGAACAGAAGAATGTTTAATCAAACAACAGAAGGAAGAAGTCTGAATCAAGAATACCTGCCTAATCTAAAAGACATGAAGACAAGACATGAAGAACAAAAAGAAGACCCAATAAACTTGACAGATTTAAGCATAAGAACATTAACAGAGGTTTAAAAAAAAAAACAACCCAAAATTGCAATTATGACAATTACTGGCAGAACTGATAAAAAAAAAAAAATCAAAATTTCTACTCTCTGCTGCTTATCAGAGTCAGTTCTTAAAAATATAAGGTCACTGGCATGTTGAAAAATGTTAAAGATAGGCCATCCCAAAGCTAATCAAAGAAAGCTGTTGTAATTAAACCAAGTGAACTTTAAGGTAAAAGAAGAGTTTATAAAAGCAGGGCATTTTCTAAGTATAAAGCAATCAATCCATAAGAAGGCCGTAATTCTAAATCTTTATCTGCAAAAATCTATAAAACAAAAAAATACATTTCTCTTGGTAACTAATGGGATAAGAAGACCAAAATTAAGTACAGAAGATGTGAAATATAAAACCAACGAACTGGACATGACTCACATAAACAAAAACAAGGCATCAACATGTGCCCCATGTAAGTTTCTTTGCAAGTATACACAGAACATTTAACAAACTAGGCATATGCTGGACCATAAAGAAAGCCTCAAAATATTTTAAGACTGAAATCATATGGAAAACGTTCTATAATCATAATCGAATGAAGATTAAAAAGTCCATTCAAAAAAACAAGAAGTCCCAAATATTTTGAAAATAAACCCTACACTTCAGTGGTCAAGACATCTAAATGGAAATCAGAAAATATTTTTAACTAAATAATCATTAAAAAGACATCACGAGTCATAGAATGCACATAAATCCATACTGAGAAGGAAATTTATAGTCTCTGCATGTACTGGAAAGACTAAAAAAAAAAAAAAAAAAAAAAAATCAATGACCAGGGTGATGTCAGGTAAATGGTCAATTAAGGACCTCTAAAAAATTCTTTCCTCCATCAAAGCAGTGAAAACACTGGCAAAAACTATCAGAATGAACTTTTTCAGGACTCTGTGAATTAAACAAAGGATTACAGTAATTGGGGAACACCAGCTGGATCCTGGTAAAAACAGTATGCTTTATGGCCTTTTATCTTGCACTTTTCCATCTCCTCCCTAGCTCTGCAGTAACCTTGAAAATGAACAGCCCAGAATCACAGTGAAAATTAGCAGCCTGGCAGCCACTGGAAGAAGCAGAATAAGGTTGGAGCTCAGATCCCATCCCCAGAGACTGTCATTACTTGACCTTTCTGGTGTTTCCCTGCAAGTTCCCTTTTTTATTAAAGCTATCTTTGCTTGACTTGCCTTGGATCTCAACCAGTATTAACAGCCTTTCTCCAGGGGAAGGCTTATTCAACAATCAAAGTCAATTATTACATATCTGGTGCCTCAGGTAGTAAATAACAATTTGGGCAAACAACAGATTACAAAAAAAAAAAAAAATGCTTACAAGGAAAAACTAGGGAATGAGGTACCTATAAGGGGATTTAAAAAGCTCAACATAGTTCTGGCATCTAGAAGGCCACATGCATTCTCAGAAAAAACCTAAGAAGGCCCTGAGATCTCACTTCTGGTTAAGGTTAAGGCTCTGCACTGGTAGGGAAGTAGTAGGGAAGTGAAGGCTACTATAGAGTCCTTTTAAACTGTATGGCTCAGTGTGGAAGATACACTGGATCCCTTAAAAGCAAAGGCTAGAAACTTACTGCTTCCAAGCATATAAGGAAATCTCTTTGCAAGCATTAGTTCAGCAAAAACCAAGTAGAGATTCTGCCAAAGTAGTTGAGGAAAGCCTTTAAACAACAACAAACAGAACAAACCCTGGGAAAGAGGGATAATCAGATTTCCACACCTCTCATATTAAATTAGGTACTTGCTTTTCAACAAAATACTTATAAGATACGCAAAGAAACAAGAAAATACGGTCCATTCACAGGGGAAAGAAGGCAATCAAAAGAAATTACCTGAAATTACTAGACATTCCAAGTACTAGACAAAGACTTCCCTCAGCTGTTTTAAGTATGTTTATATAGCTAAAGGAAACCACATCCCAAACATTAAGGGAAAGTAGGAGAACAGTGTCTCATCAAACAGAATAAAGTTAAGATTATAAATGAGAACCAGTTAGAAATTCTGGAGCTGAGAAGTACAGTAACTGAAATGAAAAATCAGTACAGCATCTCAGCATTAAATAGGCAGAAGAATGAGTGAACCAAGAGACAGGTACGTTAAGATTATTCAGTCTGAGGAAGAGAAAGAAAAAGAATGAAGTGAAGGAGTGTCAGATACCTCCGGGATATAATCAAGTGTACCAATATACACAATTAAAAGTCCCAAGAGAAAAAAAAGGGAAGGAAGAGTATATGAAGGAAAAATGGCAAAAAAAAAAAAAAAAAAAACCTTCCCAAATTTGATTAAAAACATCAATCTACACCTCCAAGAAACTCAAAAAAGTCCAAGTAGGATAAATACAAAGAGTCACACTGGGACATATTCTAGGTGGCTCAGTTAAGCTTCCTCTTGATTTGGGCTGAGGTCTCAGTCTCACAGTTCATGGGTTTGAGCCCTGCATCAGACTCTGTGTTGACAGTGTGCAGCCTGCTTGGGATTCTGTCTCCCTCTCGCTCTGCCCTTCCCTTGCTTGCTCTCTCTCTCTCTCTCTCTTGCTCTCAAAATAAATAAATATTAAAAAAAATAATTACATGGCCAATAAAACAATACTTTAATCCACACAAAGTAACAAAGACACCACCACAAAAGGTAACCACACAGGTAAATGAAGACAATACAAACGTGTGCTTGTTTACAAATTTTTTCTAGATTACTGAAAGAACTAAATAAAAGTATTAATTATAAATCTGGGTTGATCAGCATACAATGTATAAAGAGGTCATCCATTGGACACCATTGGCACAAAGAAGGTAGGGAATGCAGCAGTACTGGAGCCGAGTTTTTGTATACTATTGAAATTAAATTGGTATTAATCTGAACCAGACTGTTATAAATTAAAATGCTTTTACATTTTACATTTTATATTACATTAAGTGTAAATACACTAAACTCTCCACCTAAAAAGGAAGAGATTGGCAAAATGGATTTTTTAAAAACCATGATCCAAATACATGCTATAAAGAAGATACATTTGAGATTCAGAGACACAAATAGGTTGAAAGTAAAATGATAGAACAAGACATACCCTGAAAACAATAACCAAAAGAGATGGAGTGGCTATACTAGTATCAGACAAAATAAATCTTAAAACTGTCCGCAGAAATAAAATAATCCACAAAGAAGATATAACAATTATAAACACAGGTGAACCTAAGAACAGAGCATCAAAACATACAAAGACAGAACTGTTGAGATAAAACAGGTATTTCAACAGTAATAGTTGGAAACAAGTGTCTTTCAATGATGGATAGAATAAGACGACACAAGATAAGCAACAAAACAGAAGACTTGAACACTAAACAGCCAACTAGAACTAAAGACATCTAAAGAACACTCCATCCAATAACAGCAGAATACACTATTTATATATTTTGAGAAAGAAAGAGTGCACACAAGCAGGTGAGGGGCAGAGAGAGAGAGAGAGAGAGAGTCCCAAGCAGGTTCTGTACTGTCAGTAGATCAGAATGCAGGGCTCAATCTCATCAACCGTGAGATCATGACCTGAGCCGAAATCAAGAATCAAATGCTTAACTGACTGAGCCATCCAGGCGCCCCAGAATACACAATTTTAATTGCATATTGAATATTCTCCAAGCCAGACCATATGTAATGCCATAAAACAAGTCTAAATAAATTTGAAAGGACTGAAATCAAACAAAGTATGGTCTCTGATCACAATGGAATTAGAAATCAATATAGAAGTAAAACTGGAAAATTCACAAATATGTGGAAATTAACATAATCATGGATCAAAGAAGAAATCACACAAGAATTACCAAATACTTTGAGATGAATGAATACAACAGACTAAAATATATGACATGCAGTCAAGGCAGTACTTGGAAGGAAAGTTAGAGCTGTAAGTGCCTATATTTAAAAAAAAGGATCTTAAATCAATAACCTAAGCATTCTGCCTTAAGAAACTAGAAAAAAAAAACCAGTAAAAACAAAAAGCCAAGTAGAAAGATAAAAATAGAAATAAATGAAATAAAGACTAGAAAAACTATAGAGAAATATCAACAAAACCCAAAGTTGGTTCTTTGACAACATCTGTAAAATTAACAAATCTTGTGCTAGAATGAACATGAAAAAAAAAGATCACTCAAATTACTAAAATCAGAAATTCAAGTGGGGGCATTACTATCAACCTTACAAAAATAAAAAGGAGAGAGGCACCTAGGTGGCTCCGTCAGTTAAGCTTCCAACTCTTGATTTCAGCTCAGGGCATTGTGTCATGGTTGAAGGGATCGAGCCCTACGTTGGACTCTGTCCTGACAGCACAGAGCCTGCTTGGCATATTCACTCTCCCTCTCTGTCTGCCCCTCTCCCCAACTTGTGTTCTCTCTCAAAATAAGCTTTAAAAAAAAGGGGCAGATTGTATGCCTACAAATTAGAAAACTTAGGTGAAATGAACAAATTCCTACAAAAACACAAACTGCAAAAATTGACACAAATGATCAAAAACTTCCCACAAAGGAAGTCCATGACCAAACGGTTTCACTGGTGAATTCTACCAGACTTAAAAAAAAAAAAAAAAAATTCTACCAATTCTTCAAAATCTTCCAAAAAAATGTAAGAGAGAACACTTTACAACTCAGTCATAGGCCAGGAATGCCCTGATACCAAAAGCAGATGAAAACATCACAAGAAAATCACAGACCTATAGCCTTATCAATATAAATTAAGATCTTCAATGAAATACTAGCAAACCAAATGCAATGGTATATAAAAAGGATTGCACATACCATGACCAAATGAGACTTTTCCCTAGAATGCAACACTGGTTCAACATAGAAAACTCAATCAGTTAAATACACCACATTAATAAATGACAAACATTACATGATTACCTCAATAGACATATAAAAAGTATTTGAAAAAAAACCTTTCAAACACCCTTTCATGATCAAAACAAAACCCAATAAACTAACAGAAGGGAACAATCTCAACCTGATAAAAGGCTTCTATAAAACCTCATATCTAACATCATACTTAGTGATCAAAGACTGAAAGCTTTCCCCATAAATCTGGAATAAGACAAGAATGTCTACTCTCGTCACCTTTTAAGAGAGAGGTGAGAGTGCACACAAGCAGCAGACAGAAAGGGAGAGAATCCCAAGCAGGCTCCTACTTGCATAGCCCGACATGCAGGGCTCAATATCACAACAGTGAGATCACAGCCTGAGCTAAAATCAAAAGTCAGAGGCTTAACTAAGCCACCCAGGTGCCCGCCTTTACTCTTGTCACTTTTATTCAAAAACGGTATGAAGGTTCTAACCAGGGAAACTACACAGGAAAAATAGGAACCATCTAGATTGGAAAGAAAAATATTCAACTCTACTCAAAGACACAATACTGGACATAAAAAAAAAAATCCTAAGGAATCCACACACACGAAAACAGGCAAAGGAGTTCAGTAAAGTGGCAGGGTACAAGATCAACAAACAAAAATCAATGATATTTTTATATAAACTTTCATAAGAAAACAACTTAACTTACAACAGCATCAAAAAGAATAAACATACTTACAAACAGTGTAAGACTTGTATATGGTAAACTACAAAACAAACATTCTTGACAGAAATTAAATAAATTGAAAGACCTCATGTTCACTGACTGAAAGACTTAGATTACAAGGGCAATAGTTTCTAAACTGATCTACAGATTCAAAGTCTCAATGGTCTTTTCTTCATAAATTAATTGACAGGTCGAGAGGCACTTGGGTGGCTCAGTCGGTTAAGCATCTGACTCTTGATATTGGCTCGGGTCATATCTCGTGGTTTGTGAGATCAAACTCCATGTCAGGCTCTAAGCTCAGCATGGACTGGGATTCCCTCGCTCTCTGCCCCTCTTCCCCTTGCAAGTGAGCACATTCTCGCTCTCAAAATAAAATAAACTTAAAAGAATATGATTGAAGTTATATACATAGGAATGAATTTGTGGATCATGTGGTATCTGTGTTTAACTTTTTGAGAAATTACCAAACTGCTTCCCAAAGCATCTGCAACCATTTTACTTTGCCACCAGCAATGTAGGAGGGTTTGGATTTTTTCCATATCCTTATCAGTTTTTATGATCTTTTAGATTATAGCCAAACTAGTGGTTGGTGAAGTGGTATTACATTGTGGTTTTCATTTCTCTAATGATGTTTAACCTATTGGCCATGTGTATTTTCCTTGGAAAATGTGTCTTTAAATCCTTTGCTCATTTAAAAGTTGGGTAATTTGGTTTTTTGTTGTTGTTTTATTGCTGAACTATAGGAATTCCATATTTACTTTAGATATTAGACCCTTATCAGATATATGATTTGTAAATATTCTGTCCATTCTGTGGGTCGTCTCTTAGCTTTTCTTGATAGTGTCTTCCCTGTAGCACAGAGTTTTCTTATTTCAGTTATACATTTAGCTCTAGGATTCATTTTGAGTTAATTATCATATATGGTCTGAGGTATGGGTTTAAGTTCATTTTTTTTTTGCTTGTTAGGTATTCAGTTGTCCAAGAACTATTTGTTGAATATTATTTCCCCATTAAATGTTCTTGGCACCCTTGTAGAAAATCAGCTGACCGTAAATGTACGGATTTATTTCTGAGCTCTCAGTTCTGTTCCATTGATCTATGTCCGTCCTTAGCCAGTAACACACGGTCTTGACCATGATAGCTTTGTATTTTAAGTTTTGAAATCAGGAAGTTTGAGTATTCCAACACAGACTGTTTTATAGTCATTGTTTCATAGTCATTCACAACTCCTAATCACTTTTAAGACTGACTTGTCAATTTTTTTCCTAAATTAAAAAACAATGTTTAAAAAACATTGAAGTGTGGAGCCTGATGCATGGCTTGAACTCACAAACGAGGAATTATGACCAGAGAAGAAATCAAGAGTCAGACACTTAACCAACTGAGCCCCCCCGGGCACCTCCATAATAAATGTTAACAGTATTATTCATAATATTATGCCAAAAAAATATAAACACCCAAATGTCCACTGACTGATGAATGGATAAAAAAATGTGACATATCTATATAATACAATATTGTTTATCCAGAAAAAGGAATTATGTATGGATTCATGGTAAATATGGATAATACTTTGCTAAGTGGAAAAAAAAAGTCAAACATAAAAGACTGCATGTTACATCATTCCTTTTACATGAAATATCCAAGGCAGGCAAATCCATAGAGACCAAAAGATTAGTTAGCTGCCAGGAACAGGGAAATGGTGGAGGGGAGTCATGACTAATGGGTATGAGTTTTCTTTGTGGGAAGATGAAAAGATTCTGAAATTAGTGGTGATAGTTTCACAGTTTTGTGAATATACTGAAACCACTAAACTGTAAAAGTTTTAAGTGACAGATATACTGTATATAAATTTTACCTCCAAAAAAATTGCCTAAGCACTTCCATTTCAAGAAGTTAGAAAAAGAACAGTAAATGAAAGCAAAATAAAGCTATAGGAAGAAAAGAAAAAAGTCAATGACATATATAAAGCAAAAAATAAATGTCATGGGGATATAATGTACAGCATGGGGACTACAGTTAATACTGTACTGCATATTTGAAAATTGTTAAGTAAATCTTAAAAGTTCTCATCACTAGGAAAAAAAAACTATGTATAGTAATGCATGTTAACTAGATTACTGTGATCACTTTGCAATGTTAAAATATTAAATCATTATGTTGTACACCTGAAACTAGTATGTTATATATCAAATGTATTTCAATAAAAAAGGGAAAGAAAAAAAACTAATCTAAAACATTAAGATGCTGTTATATACATATAAATTTATGCCAAAGAATTTGAAACTTTAAATGAAATGGAAAAATTCCTAGAAAAATTCAGCTTACCAAAACTTAAAAGAAACAAAGTATCAATAATCCCATATCTATTAAAATTAAAAATTCTAGGGGTGACTGGGTGGCTCAGTTAGTTAAGCTTCTGACTTTGGCTCAGGTCACGGTCTCACCGTTCAGGAGTTTGAGCCCTGCATCAGGCCCTGCACTGAGAACTCAGAGCCTGAAGCCTGCTTCAGTTCTTCAGTTTCTGTGTCTCCCTCTTCTCTGCCCCTCCCCTGCTCATGTTCTGTCTTTCAAAAATAAGTAAATGTTAAAAAAAATTTTGTTAATTAAAAAAAATTAAAAATTCTGTATTAAATTCTCTTACATCTATACCTATTAACTGAACCCATAATTTTAAACCCTTTCCTCAAAAGAACAAGCACTCCAGGCCCACGTGGCTTAACCAGTAAATTATACCAAAATTTAAGGAGTAACACTGAAGTTTTACAAAAGCTTTTCCAAGGAACAGGAAAAAAAAAAAAAAAAAACAACTTCCCTGTTTCAAGAGGCTAGCATAACCTTGTTACCAAGGATATTTTAAGGAAGGAAAATTACAAGCTTATCTCTTACATGTATGGATACAAAAATCCCAAGAGAAATATTTGTAAACCAAATCCAGCAAACTAAATTTTATTTATATACTAAATATACTATGGCCAAAATGGGTTTATTCTGGGAATGCCAAGTTGATTTTACTTTGGTATTCTTTCCTGAATGTTATCCTCCATGTTTAATAAATGCGAAAAGTCAAATGAATAGAGACAGAAAAAAATTATAATAATTTAGGACCCATTCATGATTAAAAAAAAAAAAAGAAGAAGAAAAAGAACACAGAGCACCTGGGTTGCTCAGTTAAGCACCTGACTTCAGCTCAGGTCATGATCTCACAGTTCAACAGTTGGAGCCCCACATTGGGTTTGCTGCTGTCAGCACAGAGCCTGCTTCAAATCCTGTCTTCCTCCCTCTCTGCCCCTCCTCTACTCTCACTCTCCTCTCTCAAAAATAAACATTAAAAACAATTTTTTAAACACATTCTCTGCCAACTCTGAAAAGAATTTCCTTAATCAGATAAAGAATATCTCAAAACTTTCAGCTAAAAACAATGAAATGCCGAAGACTTCCATTCCTATAACCTCTTCCACAAAACTAGAAATAGGACACATACGCTTGTATTATCATTTCTATTCAACGCTCTACTGTGTAATCTAAACCATTTGAAGGGGTGCCTGGGTGGCTGAAGTCAGACTTCAGCTCAGGTCATGATCTCGCAGTTTGTGAGTTCAAGCACCGCATCAGGCTTTGTGCTGACAGCTCAGAGCCTGGAGCCTGCATCAGATTCTGTCTCCCTCTCTCTCTGTCCCTCCCCTGCATGCACTCTCTCTCAAAAATAAACATTACAAAAAACACAATGAAATAAATTATGAAGAATAAAGTAGAAGGACTGGAAAAGAAGAACAAAACATTCATAATTTGCAGACAACTGTCTATACAGAAAATCTACAGGACATTTTAGAATTTACTGTCAGTAAATTCAGCAAGGTCACAGAATACATTACTGATATACAAAAAACTATTCTTTCTATGTAATAACAATTAGAATTTAATTCCATTTATGAAATTATCAAAAAAAAAAAAAGAAAACTTCTCAAACATAGTATCATCATTTCCTAAAAAAAAGATAATGGTTTCTTAACTATGGCATGAAAATGCTCATGGTAAAAAAAAAACACCAGCTCAATAAATTGGAACAATCTTAAAAATCAAGAACTTATGTTCGTCAAATGACAAAGCTAGAAAAAAAAAAAAAGTATTAGCAATGCACAGATCAAAGGGCTCTACTCCATAATAAGTAACGTCTACAAATCTGTTTCTCCCAACTGAAAAAAAGGCACAAAAACCTGCACAAGCACATTACATAATAATATTCAAAATGGCCAATAAAGATCTGAAAATGCTGAACCTCAGTGAAATCAGGAAGATACAAAAAATAAAACCATACAAGGTATCACTACACTCCATAAGAACAGCTCCATGGAAGAGTGACAGTACCGATAGTTGGTTAGGACATAAAGCAGCTGGCACTGATATACTCTGCTGGTGGCAAAGTAAACTGGTACAACCTCTTTGGGAAAGGCTGGGCATTAGTTATTAATTTTGGAGATACTCATTCCTAGATATTAGAGATTTTCACCACTGTTTAACAGCCAAAAACTAGAAACCATTCAAATGCTGAACATTAGAATTGATACATCATGAGGTATTTTATGATATAATATAGATGCATCAATTTTAACTATACTTGCACACAACATGGATGAATTTCATAAATAAGGCTGGAAAAAATACGGTATGGAATAAAGTTCAAAATGTAAATACTTTTTAAGGATATATACATAAGGATGAAATAGTACAGAGAAAATCATAGGAAGACAATGGTCATATCTGGAGAAACAAAGCTAGGATTATTGAAGAAAACATGGGGAACTTCTGGAGTATTGAGGTAAAGAATTCTTGACCTAGGTAATGGTAATGTGGGGGGTTACTTTATCATTTATCAGAGTAAAACTACAGGTTTAGCAACTTGCTGTACATGTATGCTATGCTTAGTGATTTGAAAAGTCAAGCCAACTAGTCCAAAAAAAAAAAAAAAAAACAGTAATCTAAGAAACCAATAAAGTTCAAATAAGTGATGACATGTAAACGTACAAAACTAAAACCCTAGATACTAGGAGGATCCTGGAACAATGGAGGTGTAGAAAGCACCAGAAATTATACTGGCGTAATCTGTGGGATGTAACTATTTCAGAACTCTGGAGTCTGCTGCAAGCTTGCAAATTCCAGGAGAAAACTTGAGAGTAAACTGCATGAATTTTTGTCAATTTCACCTCCAGGTGGAGCAGCTAGCAGCTACCCATCCCTCAGCCCAGCCACCAGCTGTGCATTCGTTCCTGAAGCAGCCTGCAGAGGGTCTGGGGTGTGGTAGGGTCCCCTCCCTAAGGTAAGAAAAAAAAAACTTCAAGGCAACCTGGCTATCTGTGCATGTGACAACATCCCTCATGACCTTGTAACGAGACTACTTAATCAGACTGCATGTTTGTGTGTTACCATACATGGCAGACCAAGAAGTAAAAAATATATAAAGAACCACGCCACGTGGTGTTCGGGGCTCAGTTCTTTGGGTACAAACCCAACTGAGTGGTGGTGCCAGCAGGAAAAAAGCTGCTTCCTGGAAGGAAAAAAAAAAAAAAAGCCTCAGGGTCACCACTCTCTATGCAAGAATCCTACTACAGGGGAGTTAAGGCAAGCAAAAAGGACCCAATCTTCCAAATATTGGGGATGTGTGCTCTGATCACTGATTATTACTTCTGATCACAGAGATGCACACATAGAAAGTTAACCATTATTGTTGCACCTCCCCTAGAGGGCAGGTACCACTTCCCCCTTTCATTTTCCATTTTCCCCCTACAGGAGTCAGACACTGGCTAGGACATGCTAAGACAATCACATATGTGGAGAAAATTATAGTTTTTTTAATGTTTATTATTTACAGAGAGAGAACGTGCGCATGCAGGGTAGGGGCAGAGAGAGAAAGAGAGGGAGACACCTAATCCAAAGCATTCTCCAGGCTCTGAGCTGTCCACACAGAGCCCAATGCGGAGCTCAAACCCACAAACTGCAAGACCATGACCTGGGCTGAAGTCAGATGCTTAATGGACTGAGCCACCTGGGTGCCCCATATGGAGAAAATTATAAATTGACTGCACATGCCCAGGTAACTGCCCAGGAAAGACCTGAGAAGATGTCCAAGTATAAACATGTCTCAGGCTGATCCTCAACACAGAAACCGTGTGCATCAACAAAACAAAACAAAAAAGAACATTTTTTTTAACCCAGCAAAAACATCAACACCAACAACAACAAAATCCAGAAAATGCTGGGAAAGGCTTTCCAGAGTTACCACATTATTATCCAGTTTTCAACAAACAAATCAAAAGGCATACAAAGAAACAAGTATGGTCTATTCAAAGAGAAAAAAAGAAATCAACAAGAACTGTCCCTGAAAAGACCCTGGTATATATGCTACACAGAGACTTTAAAACAGTGGTTTTAAAGATGATCAAGAAATCAAAGGAAGAGGTGGATTTAAGTCAAGAAAACAATGGGTGAACAAAATGGAAATGTCAATGAAGAGACAGAAAACCTACAAAGAAACTAAAAAGAAAATTCTGGAACTGAAAAATGTAGTACCTGAAATGAAAATTTTACTAGAGGGATTCAAAGGCAGATTCAAGCAGGCAGAAGAAAGAATCAGTGAACTTTAAGAGTGCAATGGGAATTATCGATGCCCAAGAAAGAAAAAAGATTTCAGAGAACAGCTCCTCAGGGACAGATGTGGGACACCAGCTGAAAGACTAACATATGCATCATGGCAGCTCCCGGAGAGCAGACAAAAAGGGGCAGAGATTATGTGAAGAAATAATGGCTGAAAATTTCTGAAATATGAAAATGAATATGAACCCTGCAGCAGCACAAAAAAACCAAGTCAGATGAACTCAGAGACCCACACCGAGATCCATTACAATCATACTTTCAAAAGACAAAGAGAATCTTGAAAGCAGCAGAGAGAAGCCATTTATCACATTCAAGGATCCTTAGGAAGACCGTAAGAGAGTCTCATCAAAAACTTTTGAGGCCAGCAAACTGTGGGCCAGTAAGTTCAAAGTGCTTAAAGGAAAAAAAAAAAAAAAAAAAAAAAGCCAACTAAGAATCCTGTATCCACTAACATTGTCCTGAAAAAGTGAGGGAGACATTAGGACATTTCCAGACAAATGAAAGCTAAGGAAGTTCACGGCCATTAGGCAGGACCTGCAAAATGCTCAAGGGTGTTCTGCACAGTGAAATCAAAGAACACTAAACAGTTACCTGAAGCTACACAGAGATATGAACGTCTCCACAAGGGTAATGTGGGCAATTACAAAATCAGGTATCATTTTGATGGAATATTATCTGGCCATAAAAAAGAACAAAATCTTGCCATTTGCAACATGGATGGAGCTAGAGGATATAATGCTAAATAAAAGAAGTCAGAGATAGACAAATACATAGGATTTCACTCATATGGCATGTAAGAAACAATGAAAAAAATTTAAAAAAGAAAAAGACTAACAAGAAAACAGACTTAAATACAGAGAATATACTGGTGGCTGCCTGATAGGAGGTGGGTGGGGAAAATGGGTCAAACATAAAGGAGATTAATACTACACTTATCATGATGATTACTAAGTAATGTATGAAATCGGCGAATCACTACATTGTACACCTGAAACTAATACAACGCTGTATGTTAACTATGCTGCAGTTTAAAATAAAAAAGCAGGAATCATTTTAATAATGGTTTGTAAATGTGCTTTGTTTCCTACATGATTTCAAAGGCTACTGCATTTAAAGAAATTACACTATTAATGTAAAAGCTAGTATTACTGTCATCTTGCATTCTACGTAAAGATATAAACCTTGTCACAACAACAACTGGAAGGGAGGAGTACAGACTTGTAAAGGAGCAGAGGTTCTGTATGTTATTGAAATTAAGTTGGTATAAATCCAAGGTAGAGGGTTATAACTTTATGTTGTCAAATGTAACCCCCCCCCCAAGTAGTAACCACAAAGAAAAAAAGGCTATATGATGCACACAAAAGGAAACAAAAAAGGGATTTAAATATTTCACTACAAAAAAAGGAAAATCAACTAAACACAAAAGAAGACATTAATGCAGGAAATGAGAGGCAAAAAAAGCTGTAAGGCACACAGGACAAAAACAGCACAATGACAGAAGTCCCTCCTTATAATTAATTAAATGTAAATGGATCATGGGGCACCTGGGTGGTTCAGTCAGTTGAGCGTCTGACACTTGATTCTGGCTCAAGTCATGATCTCACGGTTCCTGAGTTTGAGCCCCATGGAGGGCTCTGAGCTGACAGCATGAAGCCTGCTTGGGATTCTGGCTCCCTGTCTCTCTCTTCCCCTCCCCCACTTGCACACTGTCTCTAACTCTCAAAAATAAACATTTAAAAACATTTAAAAAAAGATACATAAATGGATTAAATTCTCCAGTCAAAAGAGACTGGCAAAATGAATAAAAACACGTGACCCACCTATACGATGTCCACAAAAGACTCACTCGAGATCCAAACACACAAAGACAAACCGAAAGTGAAATGACAGAAAAAAATATATTCCATGCAAATAGCACCCAAAAGAGAGCAGGGTGGTTCTACTAATGCCTGGCAAAAGAGATTTAAACCCAAAAAGGTTATAAGAGATCAGAATGTTATATGTAAATAAAAGGTTCAATAAATTAAGATAGAAAAATTATAAATGTTTACATACCTAATGACAGACCATCAAAATATGTGAAGCAAAAACTGACAGAACTGAGGACAGAGTCCTACAAGAGTTCAAGACTTTAATACCATACTCACAATAATGGATAGAACAACCAGAAAGAAGCTACTTATACAATGAAATACAAGACTTAGCATAATAGACCAATTATCTGACAGACATATACAGACATTCTACCCAAGAACAATGAATACACATTCTCCTCAAGTGTACATAGGACATTTTCTTGGATAGACCATATGTTAAACCACAAATTAAGCCTCAACAGATTTCAAAAGATTAAAAACAACACAACAAGATGGTGCTAGGAATCAGCAACAAAGGAAAACTGGAAAATTCACATAACTGGAAATGAAACTTTTTAAAAAAAACCAATGATCGGGGCGCCTGGGTGGCTCAGTCGGTTAAGCGTCCGACTTTGGCTCAGGTCATTATCTCACAGTCTGTGAGTTCGAGCCCCGCGTCGGGCTCTGGGCTGATGGCTCGGAGCCTGGAACCTGCTTCCGATTCTGTGTCTCCCTCTCTCTCTGCCCCTTCCTCCCTCCCTCCCTCCCTCTCCCTCTCTCACTCTCTCTCAAAAATGAATAAATGTTAAAAAAAAAAAAATCAAGATCTCAAATCAACAACCTAACTTTTTTACAAGGTAAGAACCAAAAGAACAAACTAAGCCCAAAGCTAGCAGATGAGGGAAAGAAGGGTAGAGATAACATAAAGAACAAAAGGAAAAAAAGTCAGTAAAACTAAAAGCTGGTTCTTTGAAAAGATCAACAACATTGACAAATCTTTAGTTAAATGAACTAAATTAAAACAGATTCAAATTACTAAAATCAGCAACATGTGGGGACAATACCATGTACTCCACAAAAATAAAAAGGATTATAAGAATGAGTAACCATACACCAAAAAAAATAAATAACCTAGATGAAATGGGCAAACTCCAAGAAACACAAAACCTACTGAGACTAAATCACAAATATACAATCTGAATAGACATAGGACTAGTAAGGAGACTGAATCAAAACTAAAAATCTCCCAACAAAGAAAAACCCTGGATCTGATGGCTTCACTGGTAAACTCTACCAAACATTTGAAGACCTAATACCAGCCCTTCTCAAACTTTCCCAAAAAAACTGAAGAGGAGAGAATACTTCTCAACTCATTCTATGAAAGCAGCATAATCTTGACACCAAAGGTAGTACAAGCAAACTACAGACCAACATTCTTTATGAACACTGGTCAAAAACAAAAGTTGGACAAGAATACTCAACAAAATACTAGCAAACAGAATTCAGGTAGTGCACTGAAATGATTATACATTGTGGCCAAATAGGATCTGTTCATGGAATCCAAGGATGGTTCAACATACAAAAAATTTATATGCCACATCAACAAAATGAAGGGGGAAAAAAACCACATGATGATTTCAATTGATGCAGAGAAAGCATGTGAGAAGATTCAACACCTTTCATGATAAAAATCAGTCACCAAAATAATAAGAGGAAACTAACTTTCACATAATAAAAGCATTATATGAAAAACCCACAGCAAACCTAATACTCAATGAGGGGACACTAAAAGCTTTTCCCCTAAGATCACGAAAAACAAACAAAAAAACCAAGGATACCCACCTTTTACCACTTCTATTCAATATAATGGAAGTTCTAGCCAGAGTATTTAATCAAGAAAAATAAAAGGCATCCAAAGTGGAAAGGAACAAGTATAATTATCCCTGTTTGTAGATGAATGTATGCTGAAACCCCTAAAGGAGTCCACAAAAAAATTCCTATTAGAATAAATGAAATTAAACGCGAAGTATCAGGCAACAAAGTCAACACACACACATACACACCAGATGCACTTCTATACACAATGAGCAATCTGAAGAGGAAATTACAAAAACTATTCCATCCATGATAGCATCAAAATGAATAAATTACTTAGGAACTGACTTGAGGAAGTCAATGACTTACACAATGAAAATGAACAAACACTGATGAAATAAATTAAAGAGGACATAAAAAAAATGTTCATGGACTGGAGGACTTAATGTTATTAAAATGTCAATACTACCCAAAGCAATCTATGGATTCCATGCAATGCCTATTAAACATCCCAGTGACATTGTTGCAAAAGTAGACAACCCTTGACACTAAAAGCTAAGGAACCAAAGCAAAAATAAACATGTGGGATTACATTACTAAAAACCATCTAACCATCAACAAAATGAAAAGGTAACCTACCAAATGAGAATATTTGTAAATCATGTCTGATAAAGGGCTATTGTCCAAAATACATATGGAAAAAGGCATCCTAAAATTCATATGGAATCTCAAGTGACCCTGAAAAACAAAAGCAATCTTGAAGAAAAATAACAAAGTTGGAAGATTCACACTTCCCAATTTCAAATCTTACTATAAAGTTATAGTAACCAAAACAGTGTGGTATTGGCATACATACAGACCTATAAACTAACAGACTAGAAAGCCCAGAAATAAATCCTTACATAGATGGTCAAATGATTTTTGAGAAGGGTGCCAAGACTACTCAATGGGGAAAGGATGGTCTGGTGCTGGGAAAACTGGATATACACCCGCAAATAAACAAAGTTGGATGTTTAGCTAAGACCATTTATAAATATTAACTCAAAATAAATCAAGGACCTAAATTTAAGACCCTAGAAGAAAACACAGGACAAAAAGCTTTATGAAACTGCATGTAACAATTTCTTGGATATGAAATAAAAGGCACAAGTAACAGGCAAAAAAAAAAAAAAATAGGCAAATTAGGGGCACCTGGGTGGCTCAGTTGGTTGAGCATCTGACTCTTGATTTCTGCTCAGGTCATGATCCCAGGGTCATGGGATCAAGCCCCACATTGGGCTCCACACTAAGCATGGAGGCTGCTTAAAATTCCCCCCTCTCCCTTGCTCACTCTCTCTAAAATGAAAAGACATATTAGGTTTTATGAAAATTTTTCAATTTTTTTCAAAGTTTATTTATTTTGAGAGAGACAGAGAGAAAAAGCACGTGTGCATGTGCACGAGGGGGATAAGGGCACAGAAAGGAGAGACAGAATCCCAAACAGGCCCCGCACAGTCAACGTAGAGCCTGACTCAGGGCTCAATTCCATGAACTGTTAGATCATGACCTGAGCCAAAATCAAGAGTTGGACACTCAAGCTGAGCTACCCCCACACGCCCCAGATTTCATGAAAATTTTACAGTTTTGTACATCAAAAGGCACACTCCAGAGTACAAAGACAACCCACAGAATAGGAGAAAATATTCCCAAAAGTCATCTATCTGATAAAGGATTAATATCTACAACATATAGAAAACTCCTAAAATTTAGCAACAAGAACAAAAAACCAACAACTTGATTTAAAAATGTACCAAGAGCACACTATGTACACTGTATGTTAGCTAACCTGACAATAAATTATATTAAAAAAAAAACCATTTACCTTCCTAATGAATAAAACCTACAAAGGAGTGGAATAGATGTTTCTCCAAAGATATACAAATAGCAAGTAAACACATGGAAAGATGCTAAATATCACTGATCATTAGGGAAATGCAAATCAAAACTAAATAAGATACCAGACCTAATACTCATGAGGATAGCTACTGTAAAAAACAAAAAAACAGAAAACAAGTGTTTGTGAGGATGTGGAGAAACTGGAGCCCTTGTGCACTCTTGGTGGGAATATAAACAGTACAGTTACTGTGGAAAACAATATGGTGGTTCCTCAAATTAAAAACAGAACCACCATGTGATCCAGCAATTACACCTCTTGGCATATACCTGAAAGAACTGAAAGCACAGTCTTGAAGAGATTTGTACATTCATGTTTATAACAATATTCACAACTGCCAAAATGTGGAAGCAACCAAGTATCCACCAATGTATGAGGCATAAGCAAAATGTAATGTATACAACATAATGGAATATTATTCACTTAGAAATCGTGACAAATGCTACAACGTGGATGAACCTTCATGGGTAAGTGACATAATTAGTCACAAATGACAAATACTGTAGGATTCTATTTACATGTTCTAGTTAGAACAGTCAAAATCTTAAAGACATAAGGTGTAATGGCAAGTGCCAGGGGGTGGCAATGAGGGAAGAATGGGGGAGTTACTGTTCAGTGGGTACAGAGTTTCAGCCTTACAGGATGATGAATTATAGGGATAATGGCTGCACAACAACGTGCATGTACATCATGTCACTGAACTGTGCACTAGAAAAATGGTTATGATGGTAAATTTTCTTTTACAATAAAGAAATATCCTAAACATTAATAGGTAGGGGATGTGGGGGAGGGGATGTGGGGGAAAGAACTTATTTGAACTTAAAATTAGGGCCTCTTTCAGTTTCAGTACCCAGTTTGTGAGAATGTATTCATCAAGCAATTGTACAACGACCCCCACCATGTGCCAGACGCAGTACTGAGGATTAGGAACCCAAGGATATTTAAGACCCGGTCCTTTGTAGTCCAGACCAGAAACCAGGAATTCAACTTCAAAAATCATGACCCCAGCAATGCTCTCACACAACTGTGTTCTTTATATATCCACACCATCACAATCCGTACCATCACATAACAAGTAAGTGCAGTTTCAGGCACTATTCTACATATTCAAGATCCATGTCTTATTCAAACTTCCCCAAATCCTATAGACAGGTACTGTTACTACTCCTGTGTTATAGTTAGGGCAACTTAATCTCAGAGAATTAGCTAAAATTAGGTCAAGTTGCACATCCAGGATCTGTTTTCAAGTTCATCTGCATCCAGAGCCTGCATTTTTTGTGTAGGTTTATAATGAAATGGGCAAATTGAATAGGCTTCTTCTTATCTACTTTGTTTTGAGAATACATTTAGACCACCACACAGGTCAATGAACAATCTGAAATAGCCAAGAATGATCTCGCTACCGGTAACAGAGGCAGGAGAATGTGAGAAAAAGTTTTCAGAGGTGATAACCAAGCCATTCTTGAACAAGACAAGGATTTTTCTAGGCAGGGAATATTCAATTTAGTATCCTGCTTAACAGTTCAGCTATGCAGCAGAACAGCACTTCCTGCATGATTTCATCTAAGCCAGTGACTTTAATTATATAATGGAATCTCAAGAAACACACCAGACAGAACAGGATAAAAGAAAAGACCCCTGGGGCCCAGTTCTAGGGATCTTTCCTTGGATGATGCCAGACCATATATGCCTCATGTATTCTTTTAACTGTAGAAAATTTTTCACAGTAGAGACAAAAAATTAAGTAGGCTTCACACCAAGACTGAAAAATTTTTCAAATGCTTAGTTATTTTCAGAGTGTGCGCACGTCAGTGGGGAAGGGGCAGATCTGAGAGAGGGAGAGAGAAAATCCCACGCAGGCTCCATACGGTCAGCACAAAGTCTGACTTGGGGCTCAATCTCACAAACCAGGAGATCATGACCTGAGCTGACATCAAGAGTCAGACACTTAACCAACGGAGCCACCCAGGTGCCCCCAGACTGACTGAACTTTGCAGTATCACAATACCTGGGGTCTACAAAGATGTAGAGGACAACTCTCATGAAAATCTGGCAGGATTGTAAACTGATAAAAATCACTTTGAAGACAGTTATATACTCATCACTCTGCAATTCACTTCTAGGTTCATATGCTAAAGAAATTCTTGTTATATGCACATAAGGAGATACAAACAAGATGTTCACCAAAATACTGTTTTTAACAGCAAAAAATCATTTTCCAACAGAGGATCAGATAAATAACATTTATGTAAAATGCTACTACTATACAGTAATTAAAACCCACTGATTTGACCTTAAAATGTCAATATGGACACATTGCAAATGTAATACATGGAAAATGGCAAATACAAGCATACCTTATTTTATTGCATTTTTCAGGTACTCCAGGTATTTTATTGCATTTTCAGAAACCGAAGATTTATGGCCACCCCACATTTAGCAAGTCTATCGCTGCCATTTCTCCACCAGTATTTGCTCACTTTGTGTCTCTGAGTCACATTTTGGTAGTTCTTGCAATATTTCAAACTTTTCATGATTATTGCAATTGTTACAGTGACCTGTGACCTTTGACGTTACTACTGTAATTGCTTTGGGGTGCCACAAACTGCGCCCACTTAACCAATGACAAACTTAACCGATAAATGTTATGTGTTCACACTGTTCCACCAATTGGCTGTTCCCCTGCTCTCCCCCTCTTTTTTGGCCTCCCTAGTCCCTGAGGCACAACAGTGTCAAAATAAGGCCAACTGATAACCCTACAGTGGCTTCTAGGGGTCCAAGGGAAAGGAAGAGTCACACGTCTCTCACTTTAAATCAAAAGCTAAAAATGGTTAAGCTCAGTGAGGAAGGTGTGTTGAAAGCAGAGATAAGCCAAAAGCTAGGCTTCTTGTCCCAAACAGGCAAGTTGTAAATGCAAAAGGCAAGTTCTTGAAGGACATTAAAAGTGCTACTTGTCAACAAACACGTAAGACAAACAGCCTAACTGCTGATACGCAGAAAGTCTTAATGGTCTGCAGAGAAGATCAAACCAGCCACAACCTTCCCAGAGGCCAAGCCTAATCCAGAGCAAGGTCCTTACTATCTTCACTTCTGTGAAGACAGAGAGGGGAGGAAGCTGCAGAAGACAAATACGAAACTAACAGAGATTGGTTCATGAGGTTTAAGGAAAGACACCATTTTTATACCATAAAACCGCAAAATAAAGCAGTAAGTTACCCACAAGGTCTGAGATAATTAATGAAGGTTTTCAGGGCACATGAAACAGCCTAAATCAGAAGAAGATGCCATCTAGGACTTCCACAGCGTGAGAGGAGAAG
The DNA here is from genome assembly GCF_027475565.1 of Acinonyx jubatus. Taxonomy (NCBI): domain Eukaryota; kingdom Metazoa; phylum Chordata; class Mammalia; order Carnivora; family Felidae; genus Acinonyx; species Acinonyx jubatus. Next base: position 4,206,120 of record NC_069386.1, on the reverse strand, counting down.
TCAGTGCTTGGCTTCAAAGGACAGGTTGACTCCGTTGGTAGGGGCTAATGCAGCTGCTGGCTTTAAGTCAAAGCCTGTGCTCATGCGCCATTCTGAAAACCCTAGGGCCTTTAAGAATTATGCTCAACCTACTCTGCCTGGACTCTGTCAAGGGAACAACAAAGTCCAGACAGTACTTCTGTTTACAATGTGGTACACTAAATATTGCAAACCCAAATATTGTTGAGACCTACTGCTCAGAAAAAAAGGATTTCTTTCAAACTATTACTGTTCATTGACAATGCACCTAGTCACCCAAGAGCTTTGACAGAGATGTACAATGAGATCAATGTTGTTTACACACCTGCTGACACAACATCCATTCTGCAGCCCATGGATCTAGAAGTAATTTCAACTTTCAAGTCTTACTATTTAAGAAATATTTTGTAAGGCTATAGCTGCCATAGATAGGGATTCCTCTGATGGATCTGGGCAAGTAAACTGAAAACCTTCTGGAAAGGATTCACCATTCTGGATGCCAATAAAAACATTCATGATTCATGGGAAGAGGTCAGAATACCAACATAAATAGGAGTTTGGAAGAAACTGACCCCAACCCTCATGGATGACTTTGAGGGGTTCAAGACTTCAGGAGAGGAAGTCACTGCAGATGTGGTAGAAACAGCAAGAGAAAAAGAATTAGAAATGGAGCCTGAAGATGGGACTCAATTGATGAAATCTCACGATCAAACTGTAACAGACGGCGGGTTGCTTCTTATGGATGAGCACAGAAAGTGGAGATGCTGGGAAGACTGCTGAAATGACAACAAAGGATTTAGAATATTACCTATACTCAGTTGATAAGAAGGCAGAGGCAGGGTTTGAGAGGATGGACTCCAATTTTTTTCCCCCACTGTAAATGTTTTTGAGAATTTTACAGGTCTCAGGAAAAACTAAGAATGTGTATGTATGTATACGCATACATATGTATTAATACTTTATCTTCACATATTACATTACAAAGATTTTTATGTAGCTAAACATGTAAAAAGATTATTCTCGAAAGGTATTATTCTATTAACTACATGACATTCCATCGCTTGAATATACAGTATAAATATTTCCCTCTTGGGAGACACTTAAGCTTTTTCAAATTTTCACCACCGTAACGATGCTCTAAGTATCCGTTTACATAAATCCTTATTTGCACTGATTACTACTCTGTAGGAGAGATTCTCAGATCTCGACATACTGAGTCAAAGAGCGTGATGATTTCTAAAAGCTAAGAAGTTATCTTTGAGGCCGAGTTGTAAAGAAGCTGCAGTGGCAAACAGAGGAGCAATGCCAGGAACCCTTCCTGAGTGCAAAGATGAATGGTGAGTCGATCCTCCCTTTCCTGTCATGGGATGGCAGCCCGCTTAGAGGTCTGACTTCCATTTTGTTCTCCATCTTGTTGGGAGAAATTGGTAATCAGATCTTGGAGGACAAATCAGTTCCTTAATGTCACTGGTCATGGACCTCTGACAACTCTCACAAGAACATCCAGGGACTTTGCACAGCCCACAACATCCACCCCATCTAGCCCAACACCCCTGCAGCCACGGTGTGGGCACTCCCCCTTCCCTACTCCCCCATTCTGTGCCTAAAACATGCCAAGCTCTCTAAGAAGCCTTAGTCCAACCTTTTGTCTGAAATGTTTTCCCCACACTCTTTACAAGATCTAGCTTCTTCTCCTCCTTTAGTACTCTGTTTTAAACATACCTCCCCAGAGAGTTCTTGCCTGACCATGTCACTCAAAACATCATTACTTCATAGTACTAAAACTTGCAATGATTTTACTTATTTCTCTATTGAGTTTCTCCCATTATCCATGATGGGAAAGCAGGTTCTGAGAATACCACATAAAGTCAGGAATGCCTGAAGCCTAACAACAGTGACTGGCATGAAGGACGCATTCCATAACTATTTGCTGAATTTCTGGTGAATTTGGCTAACTGTGGAAGTGGGACCAAGTGTTTAGTAATCTAAGTAGGAAGAATCTAAAGACAGAGTTTGGAGGGAGGGACCTGAGCTACAGATTCAAGGTTGGGTTCATCTGCTTTCCTTGATGTGGTAGCTGAAGGAGGTCTCCCAAAGATGTCCATGTCTTCATCCCTGGAACCTGTGCACATCTCAGAATGAAATACCAGTGTCTGCCTAGCTGCACAGACAACCAATCATCCCAGTGTTAGAGCAGCATGATCTAGGCTCTAAGGCCAGGACTCCATCTATGGCGTGCCTGGCTCAAGAGAAATCTGAGCTGCAGCAGTCACAGCATCCATTAGAGCCCCAATAAAACCAAGACCACACCAGACACAGGAGTCAAAACCTGGGCATAAACCTGCATGCACCTGAAGATGTGCTGTTTGTGGGAGCTGAGTGTTAGAAAGTGACCAAACAACACAGTGACAGCAGACTTTGATTTAAGCCTGAGATTAGCCACTTAGTAGGTAGCCTTGCCCAAGTCCTCTAACCTAGCTGAGACTTCGTTTTCTCATCGTAAAATGGAACCGAATCCTTCCTAAAAGAAGGGTAATATTATTTTCAGAAGCTGCCACAGCCACCCCACCTTCCACAACCACCACTGTGAACAGTCAGCAGCCATAGACCTCAAGGCAAGACCCTCCTCCAGCATAAAGACTAGGACTCACTCAAAGTTCAGATGATGGTTAGCCTTTTTTTTAGCAATTAAGTATTTTTAAAGTATGAACAATTTTTTTACATATATAATGCTATTGCACACATCACAGACTACGGAATGGCATAAATATAACTTCCATATTCACTAGGAAACCAAAAAATTCCTTTGGCTCACTTCCTTGCAGTATCGGCTTTGCTGTGGCAGTCTGGAACCCAACCCACAATTTCTCTGAGGTATGCCTAAGTTCCCAGCATGTCTGAGGCAACCCAGTGAAATTTATGCCATTGTTGAGGGTCATTCATATTGAAATATAATTCATGAAACCTTCTCAAAGAAGAAAAACAACACATACGTTGAATCGAGATTTTCTGAGTTTTTAAATTGACATAAGCTAAAGGAGAGTAAGGGTTGTTATTAGCTCATGATGTACACCAATTAATATAAAATACACATGTACTTTATTGGAAGTTTGAAGAGACCAGACCTACCAGCATTCCTAGTTCCTCCTATGTCCTTCTCCCATTTGCCCTCCAGTTAGAACAATGTACTAGAAATAAATTCTATAGTTACCACAGGTCAGTCTCCTTTGTGAGGACATCTCTCCTTCAGACATTTAGCTACTTTATGTTCATATACGCCTGCATCTTTATGGGAATGATTTCCAACGTCAACTTAGGAAGTAAATCAAAGAATTTATAATGAAAGAGCAGCAATTGCCAGTTCTTATTCTGCAAATCCCACTATTGCCAAATTTCTTCAAGATCCACTTAAAGAATTAAAAATATGTTCAACTTTCAACTAAAATAACCCCAACAACAAACACTCCATCAACATGTTGCAACTTCTACAAATGATTATGACACAGCACTGTCAGGACATCCGAGTCTCCTTGTGAAATACCACCTTCAGGGGATGCTGCCCTCTCCGTCCACTATCCTATGGAATATCCTAAATATCATGAAAACTCAATGCTTGCTGGGCACCTGGGTGGCTCAGTCGGTTGAGCATCTGACTTCGGCTCAGATCATGAACTCATGTTTTGTGAGTTCCAGCCCCACTCTGGGCTCTGTGCTGACAGCTTGGAGCCTGGAAGCTGGAGCCTGCTTCAGATTCTGTGTCTCCCTCTCTCTCTGCCCCTCCCCTACCTGCACTCTCTCTCTCTCAAAAAGAAGATTAAAAAAAAAATCTCAATGATTGCTGACCCACATTCATGTGTAAAAGCAATTATTCAAGAGATGCACTGTCCAATACAGCAGCCACTAATCATGTGGCCACAAGCATTTGGAATGCAGCTAGTTCGAACTGAGCAGTGCAGTAAATGTGAAATATATACTGAAGTCTTAGTACTAACAAAATAGGATATCTCATTAACAGTTTTTACACTGATTACATACTCACATATTTTGTTAGGTTAGGTAAATATTAATGTCACTTTTCAAAAAAAAAAAAAAACCTTTTACATGTGGCTACCAGAAAATCTAATTACATATATGACTCCTATTATAATTCTATATATAAATAGTCCTGATATCTTTGACCTATCCTTTTTTATCTTTTTATGTGTCATAAAATAGACTTGTACATTATAAATCAAAGCCAGTCTTCACTTAGAAGAGAACCCAATCCACAAAGTAAGCTACGAAAAGGGGCAAGTGTCACCAGAGATTCAAGGTCATTCTTTACAAGCTTCACAAGAAAGCTTCCTAGAAACAGCTCTACATACATGCCTAGTGTAGGTTTTCATACATACATACACACACTAAATTTTCAAATCTAAGTCACCTGGCAAATGATCATGAATTCCTCGGTTTATGGGTGTAGTGCAGACTCTACTGAAATCCAGAGAATTATCCAATATGGCATTTATCCTTCGAAAGATATTGGCATTGCTACACGTGGAGAGTGCGGGTGCTTCCTGGTTGTCCCAACAATCTTTTATCCTTCCAGCTTCTTCTTCCTACACACAGAAAAAAGATATTTAGGTTTTCCTCCTAGACACCAGAAAAGATACTTAGGTTTTTCTATACTCCCTTACTCCTAAATCCAACACTGTGAGTTAGATAAAGTAACAAGGACTTGAATTTCTTACCTATATACTAAAATACCTGAGGAGTCCTATTATGGGCGAGGTATCTTGAGAGAACTAAAAGAGGGGTAAAACAACAACAAGACACCTAAATACAAGTTATTGCCCCAGAACTTTCTAATCTAATAGGAGATATATAGGAATTAGCATGGTGTGGCAGCAGCAGGAGTTTTAGAACCAGAAATATGAGATTCAAATCTTGGAGGCTGATCTATATACTATTTGGCAATTAAAAAAATGAAGGACTGGGGCGCCTGGATGGCTCAATCGGTTAAGCGTCTGACTTCAGCTCAGGTCATGATCTCACTATTAGTGAGTTCAAGCCCCTCACAGAGCTCTACCCTGTCAGTTCAGAGGCACTTCGGATCCTCTGTCTCCCCCTCTCTGCCTCTTTTGCACTCATTATCGCTGTCAAAAATAAACATTAAAAAAAGGAAATATTGATACACGCTACAACATGGATAAACCTCAAGTACACTATGCTAAGTGAAAGCAGTCACAGAAGACCACCTATTATTAGCCCATTAATATGAAATGTCCCAAACAGACAAATCTATAGGAGATGAGTTGTCTTCATCTCAGGGTGGACAGGGAAGAAGGTTTGGGGATGGTGGCTAATGGGTACAAGGTTTGTGATAATGAGATAATGAAGATACTCTAAAATTAGATTAGGGTAATAAATCACAAAACTGTACACTAAAAATTACTGAATTTTATGCTTATGTGAATTGTATCTCAATAGAGTTAAAGAGTTTGGTTCTGCCATTTATTGTCAGTTACTTAACCTCTGTGCCTCAGTTGCCCTATTTCTGAAATGGGAAGAGTACCTACCAACCTTTTGATGAGATATCTAAAGCACTTAGCATGGAGCCTGGTATATGGTAGCTGCTATTTTTACACCTGAAGATACAACTACAGAAGACACAATAAGCACCAAGAGTGTACAAACACCATCCAAAGAGAATGGTTTATGTGGTATCTCAGTAGATAACACCACCATCTGCTAGGTGTCCCAGACAGAAATCTCTTCACTCTTCAGTCTCCCTCACTCACCACATGTGATGCCTGACATAGTAAGCAATGAGATAATGGCTGACAGAGTCACCAGCTCTAGGATTCCCAATGATCTTGGGGAAAATCAGCAAAAAGCAGACCAAGTATGGAAACTAGCACCCAGGATCTTACAGCTGGTCACTTCAAAACAAAATTCTAAAAAGCTGGGTGCCTATTAATGTTCAGGTAAGCAGGAGAAGGAGCAGAAGCACAGAATTTATCAACGCTATAGGATGGTCTTAAAGGGACAAACTTGAATCCCGTATCATTCTCAAGCTCTTGAAAAGACTGTATCCGTTGGAAGCTGTGAGGATGACCAGAACGCACAGTCCTGCATATTCCCTGGGTCATTTACCCAAACCTTCCAGAAGCCACCATTGAGAACAGCTAAACCCATAGACACAAGGCCCTGTTCACAACTGTAGATTTCTAAGATGATTCTCAACCTCACTAAGGCAACATCACAAAGGCTAAGATGCAAGCATTTACAATCAATCTGTAGATCTTAAAGCTACATGTCTCCCTCATTCACTGCCTAATAAACTTTAACCAATTGCCTGCTATGTACAGTGAGCACCCAAAGGGGAGGCAGATTAGAGATCCAACCAAAAAGAGATTTCTGAAGTCTGGAAAGGGAACTAAGATCTGGTCGTGTTGTTAACAGTTACGACATAAGCTACAGTTGGCTGTAATCCTATACTGTCCTCTCAGCCAAGGGAGCTCAGAAGAAGACAATGTGCCTGAAAGTAAAGGTAGGAAGAAGGTGTGAAGCACACAGAGAACAGAAGGGCATTATCAGAAGCGGCCCAATGTGGTGGGGCACTGGGTATAGAAGACTGCAAACTGGAAAGAAGGCCTCATGCCAGGTTCAGGATTAGAACAACCTCCTATATCAAAGGTTTCAAAACTTTAAAGGGCCTCTCTTAATACACAATCTGATTTTTATTTACTAGTACAGATGTGCTATAGATCTATGGATTCCCAGATCCTGGCCACACTTACAAGAAGTAGCACCCTAATAGTCTCAGAAGACCTCAAGCAACTATGTGAAACAAGAGAGGCAGAGCCTGTGAGCAAAGTGCCACTGTGGTGAGGGGATGATGCAGGCCCAGAGGCCTTCTGGGAGAAACCTGCTTCCCCAGGAGTAGGGCAAGGTCTAAGAATCGTACCATCTCAAGCAGCCTGAAAAAAAAAAAAATTAGGCCTGACCCAACTCTGCCCCACTCCCAATCCCATTACGAACATGCACCGTAACTCTGAAACTCAAGGCTAATGCTATCTGGAATGTCTCCCTCCCTCTCCTCCTCTCAGGTTTGCCAAGCCAGTTATCTAGAGGAGTCCAGGTAATTAGAACACAAGTAAATGGAGTATTCAATTAATACCCCAAACTGCCTAATTAGTAAGTACCAGTGGTTTGCCTTGAATAACCAATTTGGAAGGGGGTTAAAAAAAAAAAATCAAAGCCAGCAATATCAGATGGGGAACAGATCTACTTTCCTTATGTGTACAATAGGGATAAAAGTAGTAACAAGGTCTCACAGAGCTCTTTGTGAATTAATGCATATAACATGCTTGCCACAGTACCTGGAACATAACTATGTGCTGAACAGATGAATGTTCGCTATCAGTAGTATCACTACTGCACCAAGGGCTCAGAGGCCACCACAAGGATCCCTGAATAAAAGACTATTTGCTCATCAAAAGAGAATAATGTACTAAATACTCAGGCAAACTACTTTTTTGAAGACCCCAGGCCCTTCTATGCCTAACTTTCCTAATCATTTGATTCAGAAAGCTTAATTAAAAGGACTTAAGACAGGACACAAATCAAACTGCCCAAAACCTGTACCTACTGCAGAATTTAGCAATCCTTTAAACTCTTCAGCTAAATGAATTCAGTGTCTCATCTTCAAAACACTTATCTCTTATCCACACCCATACTTACACACCCATTACTCTGTATATTCTATCCTGACTGATCACTTTATAGGTCTGAGTTCCTACCAATGTTTTACCATAAATACAAACAGTTTTCTCCCTGGGTTATACCACTCTTGTCTGGCAGTTTTCAGTTGCTTCTGGCATATTTTGCCCTTAAATGGGACCATTTGCTAGGTGTTTTGTTTTGTTTTTTTTAACTTTTATTTGGTCTTTCATGATGAACAGGAAAGGAGGCTTTAAGACAGATCAGAAGCTTAGAATGCAAATCTTAACACTATTGACAACTATGGATCAACGGAGCAAATTACTTGGCAAAGCTAGAAATGAAAAGCAGGAATTCTTACTGTCAGGGACTAAAACTAATGTCAAGATAAAACTAGTTGTACCTACTGTCAGAATGAACGGCTCATGATGAATCTCTATGGATACAAGCTATTTTATAGCAGGCCTCAATGTTCTCCTGGTCAATAGGTGAAAATGGACACTCCCATCATGAACCAACACTGGTCTCCTACACCAGTAATTCTCAACTGGTTGGGACAGGGAGACAACAGACAGAAAAAAAAAAAAGCATTCATTTTTTCCAGAAGGGAAGAATCTTCCCCCAAAACTGAATCACTGTTTCACAAAGCAGAACACAGGACAGCCTGTGGAGTACAAATACTAAATCTACCATTTAGGTATGTTCTAGGAGCCTTGGTTGTCTTGGGTATTCAAGTGGAGTACCACCTACTTCGCAGACTTTGTAGTAATGAGAAATCTATAAAGTGCCTGGATAGGCTCATCCCAGTGAAATTCACCAAGAAGCTTATTTACTTGTTTAGCACACAACTGGAGGTTTTTCTCCATTTGTGGTTTGAAACTGTCCCTCATAACACTTTAAAAGTCTGAACCCATACCACATAGCTATGTGTTCTAATTAAAGAATAATATGCCCAAATTTTATACTTATTTGTATGCTAGAACAGTCTAATTGGAAATACTGGTCTTGCCTTCAGATGCCATACAATCCAGGATCAACATGGTAATAGGATGGCCATTCTTTTAGGTCAAAATCCTGGTCTGGGGGTTATTTAATGGTCATAATGAATGCCAACTTTACCATCTCTGGGTTGATATAATTTGCCTTTAATCAAAAACAATACCTATACTGCAGACCTCAAGACCATTTCTGCTAATTATTTACTATGGATTCATGAAAGCCAGTTGAGAGATTTAAGGAAGACTCTCTGAAGGGCACACACTTTACTCTTCAAGACGGAATTTTAACCTGGGGTCCACAGATCGCAATCTACTAAGCTTCCAGCAAAACTGTGTTCACATTAAAAAATTTTCTGAGTGGGAATGCAAGCTGGTGCGGCTACTCTGGAAAACAGTATGGAGGCTCCTCAAAAAAATTAAAACTGGAACTACCTTATGACCCAGCAATTGCACCAGTAGGTATTTATCCAAGGGATACAGGTGTGCTGTTTTGAAGGGACACATGCACCCCAATGTTTACAGCAGCACTATCGACAATAACCAAAGTATGGAAAGAGCCCAAATGTCCATCGATGGATGAACAGATAAAGAAGATGTGGTATATATCTACACATACATACAATGAAGTATTACTTGGCAATCAAAAAGAATGAAATCTTGCCATTTGCAACTACGTAGATGGAACTGGAGAGTATTGTGCTAAGTGAAATTAGTCAGAGAAAGACAAATATCATATGACTTCACTCAGATGAGGAATTTAAGAGACAAAACGGATGAACAGAAGGGAAGGGAAATAAAAGTAATATAAAAACAGGGAGGGGGACAAAGCATAAGGGACTCATAAATATGGGGAACAAACAGGGTTACTGAAGGGGGTATGGGAGAGGGGATGGGCTAAATGGGTAAGGGGCATTAAGGAATCTATTCCTGAAATCATTGTTGCACTATATGCTAACTAATTTGGATGTAAATTAAAACAAAATAAAGCGTTCGGTTGAAAAAATTAAGATTAAAAAAAATTTTGAGAATAAGATTTTCTAATTACATCTTTTTTAGTTGAAAGCATTCATCTTGAACATTTAGGTTTTGTTTCATTAAGATACACCAACAGTATATTGGGGGCAATAGACTTAGATGCCCCTGAAAACTAGTTCACAGACGTACTTCGGCGATTTGCTTTTATAGTAATAAAGCTGAAAAAAACCTCTATAGGATTTACACTCATGATTCTGAGGATACTGTTTAACCACAATTCTGAACAGTCCTTATATGAACAACCACTTACAAAAATGTTATCCAGACCAAAGATTAGGAAATGGCTACAGTTTCACCTGAGGAATTGACAGGTTATCTTTATGAAGAATGTAAATCATCTAGCCAAATTTCCACCTTTGCTTTGGTCACCTGGTCACTCAAAGCCAGTTTCTGGTTGAACTTCAATGAGTCTGTAGCTAAGAAGTGCTTCTCTATGTTTGACTTTCTCCTTGACCCTTACTTGTCCATTCTTAACTGAAATTCCACCTCGAGTCTTCTGTGCAACACTGGAAGGAATTAAAATTTATTATGTTGGTCCATACAAAACTGCCAATACTCAACCTTTTGCAACCAACAAAATGGCAGCTTCACAGAGTTCAATCTAGTATTTCATAAGTACTAAAAGCCTGTTACATTAGATTTTGAGATTACAGACAGATAAAACATAATCCCTGCCCAAAGGAGAATTAGTTAAGTGGGAGAAGAAAATCTAGTTAGGTAAATGGAGACTGAGGTAAGCACAAAATGCTACACACAGGAGAAGAATAAATTAAGGTATCTGGAATAGTGTGACAATTCAGACTTTCAAGCTAGAGTCTAATGAAAAATCAGAATTTCCGTAAGTGTGGGAAGAACAGACAAGCAGAGAATAAACACAGAGTGGATACAGAACACAGTAAATTCAATGAAAGAAAGCAGAGGAATAGGGCTGGATAGGGAGGTTCACCAGTAATAAAGGAGAAATGGCTGCAGGTCCTTACAGAGAGACAAAATAAATCCATCACCAGATACAAAATTCAAGATACCACCCCTTCTTCCTCTCCTTCATGACCTGACTTTCCTCTCTTCTCCACTGGTTCTTTCCCAACAATCTGTAAGTATGCCCAAGGCTCTCTCATCTTTAAAAAAAAAATCTTCCTTGACTTAAAACATCCTCCCAAGTCACTGCCTTCTTTCTTTTGTTCTACTACCAACCTTCTAAAAAGGTGCTATACTTCTTAACCCATTTGTCCCCTGAACCCACGATATCCTGCTGGCACAAAGCTGCAAAAAGACACCACAGAACTCCTAAATTAAGGACTTCATAGTTTCCAAACCCAACCAACATTTCAAGTTCATCTTACTTGCTATTTTGGGGGATCTGATCCTTAACTCTTCTCCACTCATTTAATTCAGGAACCCCTTTCTTCTGGATCTCTCTTTTCTGATTAGTTTTCAGTTTCCACAGAGTATATCTAATGCATCTCTCTCTCCCTCCTCCCTCTTTCTTTCTTTCTCCCTCTCTTTCTCTCCCTCTCCCTCATACATACACACACACACGCACACACACTATAATCTCAGTCTGGAAAAGGAAATCCTACAATTTCCAGGACAGGTTTATGAGAACATGAAGGAAATATTTAATACCACGACTGCTCAAGAGTACAGAGAACACACGGCCACCAAAATTGTAGCTCTTGTCACACTTACCTATCAAACTGTTAGCTATATGCACTGTTAGCTCTGCATTTTATAAATGGTAAAGCCCTCAAAGACCTTCACTGAAGCAGTACTCAGTATCATATCTGCCACATTTGCAGGTACTCAATTCAGACACCACAGGAAGGGAGACCCATATCACATGCCTTTCACAGGCATGTTCGACCACCTCAATCACAACCTCCATAAATGGTAGTGACTCCTTTCTTCAATGTTAAGACAGGATGAAAAATAAAAATTTAGTCACCAATTCTAGCTCTGTCACTGTCAAAGCCCCAAGCCACTCAAAGTCATTTTCAGCAGTTGGGAGTTTTAAACCCCTCAGACCAGAGACAATTTACATGAACAAAAAATAAAGAACCCATAACAACATAACCTGGTGATTGCAGACCCAAAGATTACAATTACATTTACTGATTGTATTCTCATCATATGCTAGGAGCCATTCTGGAGACAGAGGGTAAATAAGACAATCCCTGCACCCAAGGAGTTAGTCTAATGGGAACACAAGCACATCGAGTATGTTACATGCTATTTTGTGAGCTCAACAATAAATAAAGAAGTAACAAGGGTATTAGGGAGGTGAAAATATTAAAAGGTTTTACCATACAGTCATAATAGGAGTGGGGAAGGCAGTCTGGCAAAAAAAGAACATGTACAAGGGCAAGGGGGGATGAAATGGGTGCTTTCAGGCAACTAGAAGTTCGCTGTTGCTAGAATTTTAATTGCAAGGGACACTATGCTATGACCCAGAAGTTGCACTCAGGCTCCCATATACAAGAGAAAGAAGTATGCAGGACTATAAAAAGGCAGGTACAATACTCAGAGCAGTTTTATACTCAAACTCTGAAGAGAAACAAAACACCCACAGTGCTGGTGGTCCCCAAGACCACCCCCAGATTTGATCAATTATCAAGAGGACTCACAGGACTCAGCATAGAGTGGTACTCAGCACATACAGCTAATTATTACAGCCAGAAGATACAGAGAAACACCAGCAAAGGGAAAGGGCACATGGTTCAAAGTCTGGGGGAAATCAGGTACAAGCTTCCAAGAGTCCTCTTACAGGAGAGTCATAGAAGATAAACTTAATCGCTTAGCTCCCCCCAGCAACAAGTTGTGACAACACACCTGAAATGTTGCCAACGAGGGAAGCTTGCTAGAAACTTGGCTCCCAGGGTTTTTTATTGAGGGGTGGTCACAAAGGCAGCCTCTGCCTGGAATACACCCAAATTCCAGACTCCAGGAGGGAAGCAGGTATTCAGCATAAATCACATTGCTTGCACAATTTAGGTGTAGTAATTCACTCTATTAATTCTGGAAATGGTAGGATTATAGCAATCAATTCGGGATTCCACTGAAACTTGTAGAAATCTCAGATATTAAATTAAGCTGGGGGGGGGGGTGTCAGACACCAAAGAGTGCATGCTACACGATTTCATTTGTAAGTTCAAAAATGGGCAAAACCAATCGATGACAACAGAAGTCAGAACAGTAGTTCATGGGGGGGGGGGGGGAGGGGGTCAAGGGTGAGATACAGAATGGCAAAGGGCACAGGGAATCTTAACAAGTGAAGGGAACATTCTAGATCTTCATCTGTGTGGCAGTTTCTTAGGTATATAAAAATAACATCAACATGTAAAAACTAACCAAGCTATACACTTACAATTAGTGCCTTTTACCATATGTACGTTCTCTCTCAATTTTAAAAAGATTCAAGCAGGAGACCAGTAGACCACTAGACTGAAGCCAGACCATGATGGGCTTCGTACGCTACCAAGGGGACTGGCCCTTACTGTGTGAAGCAGTTCTCCAAGTGAGGTCTGTGCACTCATGAAGGTCCCCAAAGCCCTTTCAGAAGCCCACCCGTCTAAAACTTCTTTCATAACCTTAAAATACCAATTTCTTTTTTCACTATGCTGACATTTGCAACGATGATACAAAAGTAACGAGTGGGTAAAACCGGCACCTTCGCAGGAATCAAGGCAACGCCAATAAACTGTACTAGAAGTGACTCTACTCTTCCTGCTCTGCAATCCCAGGAAGATAGGTCTGAGGAGCAACAGGACCACTAGTATGGTAGCGCTCCAGAGTGGTGGGTGTGAGCAGCCAAGAACTGAGGAAAAAGGTAAAGACCAGACTGAAAATACTGAAGGGAGGCCTGAACTAGCAGTGGCCATGGTAAGGGAGAAGGAAGGAAAGGTGGCAGGGGCTAAGAGAGACACAGAGTTAGACCACATCAAGGCATTCTAGTTTCCAAAGGAAAGCTGCAAATATGTATTTACCTAGTGTCTGTACTAGGGCCTCCAGTAACTGAAAAATTTTAAAGAAAGGGGGTGCCTGGGTAGCTCAGTCAGTTCCAGAGTCCAACTTCGGCTCAGGTCATGGTCCCACATTTCCCAAGTTCGAGCCCCCATGGTGTTTGCTGCTGTTAGTGTGGAGCCTGCTTCAGAGCCTCTGTCCCACTCTCTCAGCCCCTCCCCTGCATGTGCTCGCTCTCAAAAATAAATCAACATTAAAAAAATAAAAATCAGGGGCACAAGGGTGGCTCAGTCGATTGAGCGTCCGACTTCGGCTCAGGTCATGATCTCGCGGTCTGTGGGTTCAAGCTCCGCGTTGGGCTCTGTGCTGGCGGCTCGGAGCCTGGAGCCTGTTTCGGATTCTGTGTCTCCCTCTCTCTGACCCTCCCCCATTCATGCTGTCTCTGTCTCAAAAATAGATAAATGTTAAAAAAAAAAATTTTTTTTTTAATAAATAAAAATCAGAACACCCAAACACATTCTCTCCCCCTAGAGGATACTACAGTCTAGTTGGGGGGGGGAGGGGGGAAGAGACTAATTGGGTAGAGGGGATAGAATCAGATTGGCCCCAGGAGATGAAGTAAGGGGAAAAAATTGGTTGTTTTTAAAACTGCTGGGTTCACGGTACTTCAGCAAAATAGAACTCATTCAGTAAGCCAGTCAGAACTATGGATTCTGAGAACAATCAGGGCTGGGCTCAAGGTAACTGCTTTCCTCCAACAGAAAGCTACTCCCATACCTTTATCCAAGGAGACAGACTTCTGGCCATGATGCTAAACCTGTTAGGATGGTACATATATCAGCATATAATGCTGGCCAAGAATAAAGAAACCAGTAACGCTATTACAGTTGGAGAACAACCTCAAACCTGGTCACACAGAGAGAGAACTAGTGCTGCAAGAATATACAGGCCCTCTGTATAAAGGGACAAGAAAGAGCCAACAGAATGAACCATAAGGAATGTGGCATTCAGGGGGATGAGAAAGCTTCTAAGTGCCAGGACAAGAAAAGATCAGACAGGGCAAGGGGAAAGCTATAGAGTCTCATGAGACTGAGATTTTAAGTCTCAGAGACCAATACAGCAAAGGTCAAGGTGCCTGAATTCTAGAAATACCCATCTGGAAAGGAAGAGACCAGAGTTCAAGTTCTGGCTCTATCATCCACTCGCTGAATGGACTTAACCACTTTTCATTCTCAGCTTAATTCTCTCATCCGTGGAAATAGCCATTAGGATCTGCGTTGTCAACTCCAAGTTACATCTGGGAGACCGACAGGTCTCTAATATCTTCTAAGCTTCAAAACCATTCCAAAATTATAGCTTAAAACAAACAAACAAACAAGCACAACAGTCTCAGGAGAAAGGACAGACTTGGGAGACAGATGGTATCAGAGCCAGAAGCCAGGAGCACAAAGCCAGAATGCAGAGAGCACAGGTGTTAAGTAGTAAGAGATTAAGTGTTCTGTCAAAAGGAAAAAAACAAAAAACAGCTCAAGGTAACTGCTTTCCTCCAACAGAAAGCTACTCCCATACCTTTATCCAAGGAGGCAGACTTCTGGCGATCGTGCTAAATCCGTCAGGATGGTACACATATCAGCATATAACGCTGGCCAAGAATAAAGAAACCAGTAACGCTATTACAGCTAAGTTACTCCCAGAATCAACAGCTAGATACAACCGTGACCCATTTTTCACACACAAATCAATCTTTAGACCTGCCCTCTAGGGATTCTACAATTACCTCAAGGCAAGTAATCACAAAATGCCTTAAAAATCAAAACAAAGAGTGTTCACTCACTATAATCCAACAAGTGTTCCAACCATACAGCAATACTAAAAAAACAAAGAATTCAAACGTTATCCATGCCTAAGGGTTCTTCTGCGCTACTGAAAGCAAAGCTCTACCCCAACTAGTCAGGAATTTCTCCCCCCCCCCCCCCCACGCCTGTTATTTAAAAACATATTATACGTTAAGGAAGCAAAATAATCCCTGACTGGAGGCTTTTTAAATCCCAAATAAGAAAACTTACTGAAAATTATGTTTACAATGTAAATTTAATACTGAAATTTAGTTACGGACTTTTTATGGAAAGTCAGATAATTTTCCCCATAAAATATAGGAAATATTAACACACATTATGTACCTTGGTTCATTCCACCTTTTCCAATAGTTTATTATAACAGATGTCTTGTTTTGGGGGGGGGGCTCCTACCTTGAACATAAAAACTTTCAGCACTTAAAATTTGTGCTCACTGAAGTGGCTGAGCTCTCATGAGGAGGTATAACCAAAGCAGGCTGCAACAATGGCAGGAAAGAAAACAAAGCACTTCCAAAGCTGCAATGTGGGGGGCCAAGGAGGCAGGTGCGATCAAGAATTCTTGGCTTTAAATCAAACAACAGATTGAAGCAAAAATTCTTGTAGCCTCCTCTACTCCAACCTCTGGGTCCAACCCCCTTACTAACCCCCTCACCCTCTATCCCCAGGCTTTCTGGCAAGTTCTCCCCAGAGTCAGTACAGCTTAGATACTGCCTAGGAAAAGCAGATTTGCAAAACAGGATGGGATTAGCACAGCTCTCCCACAGGAAAGAAAATAATTTGTTATTTGATCCTATGATTTCTTTTACTCACTCCACCACTAGCTACTGAAGATAACAGCCTACCCTTAATATCCAGGTTTGGTATGCATTCCTGTCCCAAACTTCAAGCCAGAGGTACAAACCCACTAATTAATTTGCACTTCACACAAACACATAATTTTAGGGAACGGTCATTTAGACAAGGGACCTGAAACCAATGAATGAGAAAATCTGCACAGATATTGCCTATCACGTAAACACTAAAGTACCAGCAGCGAGCTACTTTAGTCATCTCACTCTTCCTGCCCACCCCCAAATTCACAAACACTAAACTCCTGAGTGCTTGGGCTAAAAAGGTCTGCTAGAAAAACAGCTGGAAACAGGTAACATTTTAAAGCTTCCAACCTTCCGAAAACTGTCCAGACCACAGGTTTAAAAAAAAAAAAAAAAAAAAAAAGCTATCAAGTCTGTATTTCTCTGTGAATTTTGACAGAAAAATCCCTCTGGCAAAATGGTCTTTACTGCTTTATGCTTTAAACCCTTTGGGAATAAAATACAGAAATAAAAGGTACAAATCCCTTTACCTCTGCTAGTGTAGCTCTGTACACTGCTGCCAGTCTAAATTTTACTCAGTTTTACCCAGAATGAAAACCCAGTCTCTCATTCCTGGCAAAGAGAGGCATCTTACGCCCTGGAAGCTTATTCAAGAAAATCTCAGTAAGCACTGCTAAAACCCCTATTAATTCTTCCTGGAAATCTAGGAGGCATGATTTTGGGAATCTTAGCTATGAGAAAAAAGGTGAGACTTAATAAGCCACATTCTCCTTCTGGAGTCTTCAAACAATTATCTAATTTCACATTTGCCTAATCTCAAAAGTTATTAGAATTTTAACTGTCCTGAAAAAGGAAAGTCTTCTGTGCAGAGGGTTGGGAGGGTCACCCCCGCCCCAGTGGGAGGAGCCCGATTTCTCCAGACCTCAGGCTCTCTCAGATCAGCGAACCGCTCTGACACACATGGTGGAATGATAGACGCAGCACATTCCTCCCGACGGCAACGCCGCTGCACTAATGCTCAGAAGACCCACACTGACTTCCACAACCAGACATTCCCTCCAACGCAGTTAAGTAAGGCTCACTTTGCCTGTAAATGGGGCTCCAGCATAAAGCACCGCATTTTCTCTACAAACTACATCACCAGTAAGCCTTGACCCCCTCGGACATACCGGAATACACAGACTATCACGTTGAGCTACGGCACCAGAAAGACCTAGGTTCACACTTGAATTTTATTCCTTAATAGCCCTGTAACTTGATTTCAGAGCCTGTTTCCTCATTTACAAAATGGGGGGGGGGGGGGGGAGAGACACCTAAAAGGAACATTTGAAGACCGAAATCCCAAAACTAGTCTAGTCCTCACCTTGAATCTGCTCTTCAGAGACAGATTACCTTCGGTCTTACACTATTCAGTTTAATTGCTGCATTTAAAACAGACCGGCAGCTTTAACTAGGAAGAAAAAAGTCAAAGATCCATCAACCTGGGCCCACATTTTTGTGTGGCAACAACCAGCTGCTCCCTTTAGAGAGACGGAAATTCTGTGGTTCCAGACGCACTACAACTCTTTCCCTCCTCTCCCCACTTCGCTCCTTCATATTACCTCGGGCCCCTGGAGGGATGGGAGCACACAACCAGCTTTAAGGATTTAAAACAAAATAAACAGCTCGATGACTCATGAAGATACTGAGCCACTATCAAGAGCTCCCTGGCTAACAACTTGGGCGTTAAGCCTGGGGTCTTCTTCCACTTTCTGCCTCGTGAACACTGCCAGGAGGCGTGCCACGGCGGCAGAAACCACAGCACCACGGCCGCGTCGGGTGCCCCGGGCGTGCTTCCACGGTCGCCCACCCCGTGCACCGCACCGGCTCGCGTACAGCTGGCCCAAAGTCCCCTCCACACGGGGGGGCCGGGCGCGGGAGAGGATTGGAGAACGCGCCTTGGGAGGAGGGATGGCAAGCGTTTTGCGCTCACGAACACGCACCTTCACGTAGGGAAGCCGACTTCCAAATCCCACCGCCAGGCCAACTCGAGCTCGAATTCGATCGCTGGGACAAAAACCAAACCCGACGGCAACGTGCTCTGGGAGCACGTGCGGCTCAAAGCCAGCGCCACCGGGAAAGGGAGAAGAGCAGCGGGGGGGGGGGGGGGGGGGGGGGGAGCTGGGCGCTCCCGTCCTCACCGCCCCCGCCACACGTAGCCCGGAGCACCCCGAGCTCCAGAGACCAACCCTCCTTGCATTCCCTTCCTCACCCCGACAGAAACCCCGCCACCGACCTGAGCTTCCCGGGTTCCGGGCGGCCCGTACGGATCCTTCCTCCCCGTCAGCCGCGCGCGTCCCCAGGCCCGGCCCGAGGGCGCAAGCTGGCCGTCACCTGCGCTGCGGGAGCGGCCGGCCGCACACCTGCGCCTCCCAGGGCGCCAAGCGCCCCGCTGGCCCTTCGCCCCGACGGATGACGCAGAGTTTACTCGGTGCCCGGGGAGGCGGCGGAGCGGTAGCCAGGGAGACCAGAGGCGGCAGCTGCCGCGGAGCTGCGGCGCCCGGCGGTGTGGGGGGGCCGGGGGGAAGGGGCCGCCGCCGGCTTCTCACGGGTGCGGCCGACCTCCCTCCCCAGGCGCGAGGCTCCCGCAGGGCGCGCGCAGCGGGGCGAGGCCTGCAAGGTGCACGCGGCCGCGAAACCGGGCCGCGCTCCCGGGCCCGGGTGCGCCTCGGCTTCTCGGCCTGTCGCAGGCCCTCGGGCGGCGCTGGGCGGCTCACGAGGGCTCCGGCCCGGCCTCCCGCCCCCGGGAACAGGGCTACAAAGTCAGGGGCGACCGCACGACACACAACGCCCACTCCGCGAAAAAGCCCCGGGGAACGACGCCGAGTGGGACCGCCAGGGGGTGAGTGGCCTGTCCCGGGTCTGGGTCCCGTCGGCCCCACCGGGGCCTCTCTAGCCAGCTGCCCGCCCCCGCCCGAGGCCGGGGCGCACTCCGCACCCGCCTCCCCCCAGCTGGTGCCACTGGCCCGAACCTGGACTGAGGAGAGAATGACAGAACCGGGGCGCCACAGGCACGCCGGGTCCTCTCTCTCCCCCGGCCGCCCTTGGGGAAAGCCGAGGCAGGTGCGGCCTACGCTCCCTCCACAGCCGCGCCGCCCCCAAGCCTGCACGGCCGCCCGCCGACGTCCGCAGGACCCACCTCACCTCAGAGCCGCCAGCCTCCCCGGCGCGAAGCCCGGGCGCACGTGCCCGACGACCACCCGCGCGGGACCCTACCCCGCCAGCCCCGCCCCCAGAACGCGGCTCCGGCACAATCGAACGTGTGAAGCCACGTGACCTCCCGGGCCGGGAAGCGCGGTCCGCACGAGGGGCCTGATCCCTCCGCCTTAAAGGAGCCGTGCCCGCTGCCGTCGTGGCACGCTCAGATCGGCGTAGGTCCGGCGCGGGGGGGTCTCCACCGCGGGCAGCCCCGCCCCACCGGGCCACTCAGCCCCGCCGCCCACTGGGTACGAACGAGACTTGCGTGGGGCCCTCCGTGGTGCGTGAGCTCCTTGCGCCGGCGGCTTCGGGTCTCACGTGCGACGGCTGCGGGAGAAGGAAATGCTCCCGGCGCCGAGGCGCCTTTCCGTCCGGTCGGCTCCCGTCTGGACATACACTCGAGGCCACCGGGCGACCGCAGTGCAGCCTGGAGGCCCCGCCGGCCGCCCCCGGAGGGCCGCGGCGCCTTTAAGCCCAAAGGCCCTGAGTCACGAGGAGGCTCCCTGCCCCCCCTCGCACACACTCCTCCACGAGGCCCCACGCCCGCGGGCACGTGACCCGCGCCCCGCCCGGGGCTCGCGCTCCTTCGGCGGGGGGGAGGGGGGCGGGGAGGAGCGGACCGCCGAGCCGGCCGAGGCTGCGCGCGGACCGTTAGCTGCAGCGGCCGGGACCGCGCCCGGCCCCGCCCCGGCGGGCGGCAGGCGGCTCTTACCAGCGGGAACGCCATGGGGCCGGCGTGGCCCTGCGGGACGGACGGGCCGGCCGGCGGGCGGCGAGCCGGCGCGGCAAAGGACGCGCAGACACGTGGGCACTATTTTTGCAGCAAGCCGCACACAGCGCCGCGCCCCGGACCGTTTATAAAGCCCCGCGGAGCCGCGCCCCCCCACCCCCCACCCCGCCCCGGCCGGATGCGAAGCACCTGTGTCGGCCCCGCCCGGGCCCCCGCCTCCGCCCGCTCCGCCCCTCCCTGCGGGCCCGGCCGAGGGCTCGGCCGCCCACCCGGAGCTGGGCTCCAGGACCGGGAGGCCAGAGGCCCACGCTTGAGCGCGCTACTCACCTAGTGACCCTGCCCAAGTCACTTCTCTGCGGGGCCTCACTTTTCCCCGTGTGGGACTTACAAGCCGCTGCGACGCGGCGGCGGTGTGGTTTGTCAGGAGAGCCCCGTGCCGGTGCTCCTGTTCTTCCAAGGACCCCTCCAGGGCGGGAGCCGGCCCTGCGCGCCCCTGCCCTAGCCCGTGCCCTTGCCCTTGCCCCTGTTCCCGGACTCCGGCAGGCGCGCGCTCACACTAGATCGGCTGCTCCCGGGGCTGGAAGGGGGGCGCGTCGGGGGATTCCGGAAACTTCCTAAGACACTCGGGGTCCTCTTTGGGCCGCAGTTCCCTGGGGAAACCAATCCCGACGCTCCTGCCGGACTGTGATGGGACTTGACGGAGTGGGGACGAGGGACAGGGCGGCGGCCACGGGGCAGGAGAAACCACCGTGATCCCGGCTGTCGTCAGGAAAGGCGACCTGGGTAGCTGGTGCAGGAGCGGTCTGGAGCCCCCAAGCAAGCGCAGAGGCGGAGATGGCATTCCAGGCGGGAGACCGAGCAAAGGCAGGGAGGAGAATGGAACAGAGAGGCTCAATTTGACCAGGACGTAAGGGGAATATGTGCCGACACCACAGGAGGGAAGCCTGGGCCCAGTTTGTGAAGTGCCTTTATTTTGCAGACAGCAGGGAACTATTAAGAATTGTAAACAGGAGAATGGCAGTATCAGGTCTCTTAAGATGTTACTGGAGACTTAGCAGCGGCTGGGGAGAAACAGAGACTGGAGTGAGGAGGAGAGGGACCAGCGTTCGCAGAACATTACTGAGTGTTTCACATGTTATCTCATCGTCCTAACACTGTTTAGAAAGCATTTATTATGCACAAGGCTCCTCCTGGCAGTTGGGAAAACAGGACTGCTGCCTTCCTGGCAGGCTGGTGAGGCTGGCCTAGATCGAATGGCTAAGGCGGGGGCGGCGGGGGGGGGGGGGGGGATAGGTAACAGTAGGTTTCTGTGGCTGGAGAGGGAGTCAAGGGCCTAACCTAGTGTTTCAGGAGGATTACCCTAGAAGGTGGCCAGGGTAAGAACAGATGGAGTGGAAGCACACAGGAGGACTCAGTGACAGTGAAAGTTAGCCAGTCTCAGACACATCCTCCTGCGGGGAGCTTCCTGGGGTTGCTGGGGTCACGGGCAGAGAGGATGATGGCCACAGGAGTGGGACAAAAGGGGACCCTGGCCTCCCCTACCCATAACTGTTCTACCCTCTTCCTGATTAGCCACCAGCCCCCATCCTCAAGGCAGCCCATTCCAGCTACCCAGAAAACCATACCTTGTGATTCAGCGGCACTGGGACCTTCCTTCAGGGGTTCCTTCCTGGAGCCCTTCCTTCTTGGGGAGCAGCCCACCCCCAAGTTTTACTCTGGCCGACAACATAGGACAGCTGGTCTGAAGTGGTGTATCTTGCTTGTCTTAGGGGATGCCAACCTAGACACCTATATACATATCACAGGAGCCCATGTAAGGGCGGGTGAGAGCACCGGAAAGGCCCAAGGCATATCCGAAGGGGCAATTGGCTGATGGATACCATGCAGGAATGAGGTCCCAGCCTAGCTGGATCTTTTAGGACAATCCGGCTTGTCTTAGGTTTTTTGTTTTAATGTGAAATCTTCCCAATTTTAAATTTGGTCACTAATTCAAATTAAAAGAGCCAAGGCCAATATGTCTAGGGGCCCCATCCAGCCCTCTTGCGGCAAACTTGTGTGCATCCTTCCTCCTCCTTGACCCAAAGCTGAACAAGATAAGAATCTGAAACCTGGGCTAGTGCCCAAGGGAATAAGTATCTGGGAGCTCTTTCATATTTTAAAGCTCCTAGCCATAAGAAAATGAATGCATCTTTCAGGTGACTTGGAACAGAAATTGCTGCTGCTTAAAATCCCTCTTCCTAAACTTGCTATTGCAATAATAAGAGCTGACCTTCCCTGAGCACTCACTGTGCACTTGGCACTGTTCTAAGTGTTTTACCTGTGTTCAATGAGAAAATGGAAGCAAAAAACAAAAAAAACAAAAAACAAAAAAAACACACGAAGTAACTAGCCTAAGGACTCCCAGGTAGAAATGGAAGAGTGGGAGCTCAAACCCAGACAGCCTTCCTGCTCCAGAGCCTGAAGTCTCTACCAGATGAGAACAAGATTCCCAGCACCCTGATGTGTGCGCTTCCTTCAGACTGACCCCAGAGCTCCTTACATAGTGAAGGAAGGGGTGGCTGAGTCAAAATACAGTCATGGCCTCAGGTGTGGCCATGCCTCTGTGCTCCCTGCCCACACTTGGCCATGCCTACAGGTAGAACAGGAAGAACAGTACCTCTGACTGGAAGGTGTCCACGATCCACAGGGTAGGATGTGGAAAGCAGCAGAGGTGGAGATATTAAATGACTCCGTTAAGTCTCCACAGCTGGTCACTGGCAGAAATAGCAGGAACAAATAGGCAGCATTATCCATTCTCAGAGTCAACAAACAGCCTTTTGAGCCTAGCTATGCCTGGCACTGTCTCTGTAGTCAAGCCCAAGATTTACAATACAGGTTTTAAGTGTAACGGTAATTGGCCGGACTAAGTTTTAAATGCGTATGCTAGGAGGACAGGAGGGACCCTCCAGTCTTTTATATGCTCAGGTGCTCAGTGCTTCCACAGCAGGCAGAGAGCTGAAAGAACAAAAGACGGTGCTGGGAGAACATAATTTTTCCGGTTGCAAAAGATCAGGAGGGGGATTTACTGAGGAACTCAAGACCATGAGGTAACGTAAGCGCACGGTCTCTGCTAGACTTTTCCCATGCTCCGCGCAGAAGAAAGCATGTTCTTTGTTGTCGCTGTTGTTTATGTCTTTTAAAGTGGGACTTAAAAATGTGGATCAGCCCCTCCTTTCATCATACACAAATGTAAATTTAAAGTGGGTTAAAGATATAAACGTGAAAGGCATTACTGGAAATTTTCTAGAAGAAAATATTAGAATATTTTATTACCTCCGAGTATGGGTGAATTTTGTAAATAAGAAACAAAAACCACAGGACATAAAGGAAGATTGATAAATTTGGCCATATTGGAATTTAAAACTTTGATTTAACAAAAGATTTTTTTTAATTTAAAAAAATAAGTCATAGACTTGAAGGAGATATCAGCAATGTGAGATCTATAAAGGACTAGTTTCCAGAATACATAAGAACTTCTACAATCAATGAGGAAAAAAAGACAACCCTATAGAAAAAAGGACAAAAGATGGGAATAGGCAATGGACAGAAACTGGAAACCCAAATGGCCAACAAACACATCACTAGATGTGTGCCCTCAGCAATAACCAGGGAAATGCAAATGAAACCACAGTGGATACCATTCACACCTCTCACACAGACCAAATGACAAAGTTTCACTATCCCAGTGGCAGGATCACCACCAGTGAGGGTATAAACTGGCTCCCCGACTTTGAGTTTTGTTTTTCCTTTCTACATGTTTTGAATTGAGGGATAACACGTATAGTATGGAATGCACAAATCTTAAGTGTACAGCTCATTAATTTTTTACCTACATATATACAGGTAACTATCACCCACATCAAGGCCTGGAATCTTTACAGAACCCTATACGGTTCCGTCATGCTCTTCCCACTTTATACCTCACTCCTCGGGGTAACTATTATTCTTACTGACTTCCTGACGTTCATCCTGCCTGTTGTAGAATTTCATATAAGATTTGGCCTCTTCCCCTCAACGTGATATCTGTGCGATTCACCCATGTGGTCGCATGTGGCAATAGTTCAGTCCTCTGTATTGTTAAGTAGTATTCCTTGGTACGGCTATACTGAATTTGTTTCTCCATTCTCCTGTTGATTGGTATTTGAATTGTTTCTAGTTTGGGGACTCATGAACACAAGTGCTGTGACCATTCTTGACATCAAGTATAGCTCCTGTGGTGATTTGTGAAGCTGCAGGTGTGTAAGCTCTATGAGCCAGCGATCTACTCCTAGGGAAACGTAGAGAAATGTTTGCACGTGTTAAAGGAGACAGGAGTAAAAATGCCAATAGCTGAATCATGTATAATTGCAAAAATAAAATAACCACCTTAAATGCCCACCAGCAGGAGAATGGACCAATAAGTTGTGGTATAGTCATACAATGGAATATCATATATAAGGAAAAGTAAATGAAATAAAACCAGTTACAGAAACAGAAATGACTCAGAAAAAATATTGAGTGAAAAAAGCAGGAGGAAGGATACACACATACTTTACGATGCCATTTATGTAAAAATTTAGGGGCGCCTGTGTGGCTCAGTTGATTAAGCATCCAACTCTTGATCTCGGCTCAGGTCATGATCTCATGGTTCGTGAGTTCAAGCCCCACACCAGGCTCCGTGCTGATGGTGCGGAACCTGCTTGGGATTCTGTCTCCTTCTCTCTGCCCCTCCCCTGCTTGTTCTCTCTCTCTCTCTCTCTCTCTCTCTCTCTCCCCCCCCCCTCAAAATAAATAAAAAAACATAAAAAATAAAACACGTAGTACACTGTTATCACAAAGTACCATATCACATGTTGTTTAGGGACACATCCATATGTAGTAAAAGTACAAAACAAAAATGCATGGCATTGGTAAATGGAAAATTCCAAATCGGTGAGGAGGGAAGAGTCTGTGAAATGAGTATGAGAAGTATTGCCTGGATTGATAAATGTTTCAGTCCTTAAGGCCAGGAATCAGTACACTAGTGGTTGTTATTTTAGTCTTTAAACAGCACAGTTTTTGGGGGGGCGCCTGGGTGACTCAGTCAGTTGGGCATCTGACTTTGGCTCAGGTCACGATCTCGTGGTTCACGAGTCTGAGCCCCGCATCGGGCTCTGTGCTGACAGCTCAGAGCCTGGAGCCTGCTTCGGAGTCTGTGTCTCTCTCTCTCTTTCTGCCCATCCCTGTTCGTGCTCTTTCTCTCTCTCTGAAAAATAAACATGAAAAAAAAAAATATCACACTTTTTCAAGCAATGAGGAACAGAGATTATTAAAGGCAGAGGTGTGCTGGCAGACGTCTGACAATTGGCTGTGGGAAGGGCCAGCGATCTGCAGTATTCACCTATTTCTGTGGCGTAAATACTCCCACCACAGCTGATTTCAAACTACCAGCGTGACACTACCCAGCTCACAGAATTCCTGGAGGCGTGACAGTCGGGGCTCTGAGCCAGCGCCAGCCTGCTCCAGCACAGCACTGACGCTGAATGTCAGAGCAAAGTGCTTGGAAGGCCAGAGACCAGAGCCCTGGCCGCCTCTAAGGACTTTTCCAACGTCCTAGGAGATGGGTCAGGGTTGGATTGTCTTCATGTGTGGCTGTAAAGTGAACCCCAAACAACAGCTTGAAACAACAAGAGTGTATGGCCTCGGACAATTTCTGCGGGTCAGGAATCCGAGGATGACTTAGCTGGGTGGTTCTGGCTCGGGATCCCCCCGCCCCAGGGATGCAGCTGGGCTGTCCGCCAGAGCCGCAGTCATCGGAAGCTGTGCCTGGAGCTGCAGGTCTGCCTCGTGGCTCGCTCCAGCGGCCCCTGGCAAAGCCTCAGCCCCTGGTCACGTGGATCTCTCCACAGGGCTGCTGGCTTTAGCTCAAGACATGGCTCCCGGCCCTCTCCAGAGCAAATGACCAGATGGAGAAAGAGAGAAAGATGCGGGGATGGAGGCGCGCTGACTTGTATAACCTCATCTCAGAAAGGACGTACCGTCACTGCGGCAGTATCCCGGCTGGCGTGCACGCGCACGGAGCCTGATGGAAGGTAGGAGGCGATGGCCCGAGGGCGAGGATGCCAGGAAGCAGGGATCCCTGGGGGCCGTCCTGGAGGTCAGCGGCCACACTGATCACACTGAGGGCTGGTTGTCCTGAGCCACTTGTAAATAGGTCAGAGATGCCCGGAGTCTCAGCACCAGGAGAACCCAAGAGGCCCTGGGCTTGGTTTCCAGCTAAGGAAACCAAGTTTAGGGGTTTATTTGCGAGAACGCAGCTGCTCTTGTCAGGATCCCGGGGCCTCAGTCTGGCCTTGTCCTGGGGAGAAGGACCACGCCTCACCCTCTCCCACCCTCCCCTCCTCCGTGCCTTCCCTCTGCAGGTGCAGGTGCTGGGGTTCTGGCACATAAAGGCCTAAATCAAGGTCACCTTGCCCAAGCCCTGACGAGTTCCTTCTTTCCCAGAGCTGCTCCCTCACGTTCTCCCTCAGTTAAAGCAAGAAGACAACCCGGCTTATTTCCACATACACGGGGTGGTCGGTGCCTCTGCCACGGGGGGTGGTCGGTGCCCTCGTAGCCCCAGAGAGCAGCACAGGCCAGCACGTCGGCACTGCCCGACACAAGTCCACGCCGGCCTTCTGGGATCCCACTGACAACTGGAGTCTGGTGTCAGACCGTCTCGAAGCTCCGTGACCTCCGAGCAAAACAAAACACTGCCGCAAACTGGAAGGCAGCCCGAGGTGGGTGTGCCGTCACACTCAGTCTCTTGTTTACATGGGTTATTCATCAAATTGCACACTTGTGATCTGTACAATTTTCTACATGAATATTATGTTTACATTTACATTTCTCAAATAGTATTTTTTAAAACAGTCCCTTAAAAATACAGACAGGGACGTATGTGTCTTGCGTCTTCCCAGATCGCAGACAGAAGACAAGCATTCTTTCTTTCCAGGTACCAGGGAGAAGCTGGGAAGGTGTGTGGTTGCTAAAAGTTCCAGCATTCGGGATTCTCGCTCAGGGTTAGAGCTCCCCTTTCTCAGAGGCTGTGGGAGTCCGGGCTGTGAGCTCCTGGAGAGGGGTCAGGGGGTACACTTCCGGCTCCTAACAGAGTCCATCTGGGACCTTTGTTGCAAAGCACAGAATCGTTGGTAATTCTCTGATGGTCCTGTTCAAATTCCCTGGGAAACTGCTCTCACCTTCTTATGCTGTGGGCAGTGCTGATTCAGTGACAGAAATGAGAACAAGTCGACCATTCGAGTGGCCCTTGACTGGCAGATCAGTCCCATCTCCAAACCTGCAGTGACAAAAAACAGTGATCCCAGGGAGACTGTGGGGCTCCAAGGCTCCTCACAAAGCAGTGGCTGCAGCTGCTCTCTGGTGCCACGGAGCCCGGCAAGTCCCCAGAGATGGAGGCGGGGGTGTCCCCTGGGTGTCCCCTATGGGAGGATGGAACACCTGCCGCACCTGTCTTTACCCTGCAGAGACTCGCTCGGGGATGGGGCAACAGGGCTGTGAGAAGATACCGCCAAGGGACGAGTCTGAAGCACAGAGGATCAGAAGCTGAGGCATCATGTCTCAAACTATCATTGAGTGTGTTCCTTGTAACCCAGTCAGTCACAGTGTTCGGGGTGGGGGGGGGGGGGAGGGGAGTGTTCCAAAGTCAGAACTGAGTTTGGGTAACACTTCCCTAGCCCCTTTGGGGATGGTTAGGTCACAGTGCAAATTGTCATGGTAAAGGCGCTGAGAAGGCCTGTGGGAAGTAACCTTGTTTCATTTAAACCCATTATTCTGAAACTCATTGATCACAGACTCTTGTTGTTGTTGTTGGAATACATGCTACTGTGTTGTTTTTTACACCTTTTGGGACCCCTGCTCACTCGGCCTCTTTCCTCACCAGGAAAGGCATCAAGGAGGGCCATGACCCTGACGACCACCTCCAGAAGGCTTGTCCCAGGGGCAGGGGCTCCCTCCACATCTTCACCGCACACGTGTATCCACAGAGCGACGGCATCTGCCACCGGGACCTTGTTAGAAATGCAGAATCTGGGGGCACCTGGGTGGCTCCGTCGGTTAAGCTTCCAACTTCAGCTCAGGTCAGGATCTCATGGTTTGTGAGTTCGAGCCCCCCATCCGGCTGTCGGCTGTCAGCGCAGAGCCTGCTTCAGATCCTGTCTCCCTCTCTCTCTCTCTGCACTCCCCCCACCCACGCGTGTGCACTCTCTCTATGCAGGCTCTCAGGCCCCACCACAGACACTGATCAGAATCTGCATGTTAACGAAATCTGCAAGTGATCTGACGCTGGGCTGTTTGAGAAGCACTTTCCATCTCTTTCCCGTTCTTCCCCTTCTGGGAGGGCTGGTCGGGTCATCTCCCCAGCAAGGTGGGGGCTCCACAGTTGACATATTCTGAACTTCGCGCCTATGTTTGCAGAGTCCCCCACATTATGAGTCTCTCCCAAAGAGAGGCCCAGGAGGGAAATCCAGGGGGACCAATAATCACCGGAAAGGCCTTGCTTTTGCAGGACCAAGGAGTTCTTCCGGCTTGGCCTTCCCATCCCTGCTTGGATGTCTCTTCCGCACACATGCCTGGGGACTAAGGGATCGTCACCTTGGGGTACAACCAGAGTCACCTATGAGAGTCAGTCACAGCCGTCCCTAGAAAGTAATGATCTTTCACAAGGGTCACATGGTCACACTTAGCAGCTATCTCCCCTGGATCCCCTCAGAAGGAAGGAAAGCTGAGCCAGCATGTAGGGAGAAGACACTTTATTGGGATGTTGCTGCAGAAATAGCTACAGAAAGCCGGGAAGACTGGAGGGAGCGGCTCCCCCAACACAGGCCGCTAGGGGACCCACAGGGCGGGGGAGGGGCTGCGGGGGAGCCTGGTAGTGACTAGAGGGCAAGAGTCCCCCCCCCCCCACCGATGCTCTCTGGCATGAGGAAACTGCTATGAGAGAGAGAGAGAGAGAGGAAAGACAAGTGGGGCTAACAGCCCAGATGTCATGAGGGAGAGAGAAGCAGGGGTCAAAGAGGTCACAGCCCTCGGGAATCACTGGGTCAGAGCCTGCACCACGTCCTTCACCAGCATGGTGCCGATCACCATCTTCTCGCTGTTGACGGTCAGCTGGGCGGCTCCAGTGGGCCGGGCGTCCAGGGTCAGCAGGACCAGGCTCCCACTGGTCAGCGTCCTCCCCGCAAATCTGCGGTGAGGGTAGAGGAAGGGTTTCGGCCTTTGGGCATGCGACCCTCCTGCAAAGCAGGCCTCCCTAAAGCCCGCCTCTCCCCTCTGCTGGGGGCTGAGTACCTGTACTCATCAGAGGCCCCACAAGGGACACGACCCAGGTTGGCAACGGCAGTCACTCTCTGCACCACGATGTGGTCATTCCGACAGGTGTCTGGCAGTGTGAGCTTCTCTGTGATCTCGCTCATGCCTGTCAGCTTTCCTGAGGACAGAGGTCATGATGAGGGCGGAGGCCACACGGTCCAGAGGCTGGCTCCTGAGTCTGACCACGGGGTATCCTCACCAAGTTCTCAGGCTGGCAGGTCTCATGCTAAGAGCAGGTGTGAACCTCTCTCTGTCTTGAGCAGGGACTACTTTCCTCCTGGACCACACCCTCCTTTGGGAAGCCAGCCTCCCCACCCCACCCCACCCAGGGCTCTATCCGCGTTGTTGACCAAAGACTGACTTGGCACTTCCCCAGCGTCAGACATCCGGGCGACCATCCCATTGGGAGGGAGGCACCAGCGGACATGGTGGCCAGTCAGCTTGGAGAGGAGCTCAAGGAGGCAACGGCTCCGTACCTGGCCAGGGCTCCCAAAGCCCCCAGGCATCCACAACCTCTCCTCTACAGGGCTGACCTCTCCTCTCCACTCACACACTCTAGGCCAGCCATGCGACACCCTGCCTGCCCTCCTGCCACCTCCTCTTCAGCCCCTGTCCCCTCCCTGCTGCTTCCCCTCTCCTCCTTTTGAGAACGGACATCCCTCTCCTGCTGCCCCTGCCTCTCCTAATTCCAGACTAGTGACATTTCCTTGCCCCATCCCTTCACTCTCCCCATGTCCAAGTCTCCAAGTCCCTAAAAAGTCCCCTCTGGAAGCAAGACTCCCGCCTCATGCCACTGCCGTGCATCCCTCCCTTGCGTGGCCAAAGTCCTCCCAAGAGGGCTCCATTTCCTCAAGCCCTGGTCTCCTCCAACCCACTGCAGATGGCCTCTGTCTCCCTGGGCGATGGCCTGCTCTCTGATGTGGGCAGCCTCCTGTCTGCTGGAGCTGAAGGTCTTGGGTCATCCTGGCCTGTAGACCACCCCAGGGCACCCTTGTGCCTTCTCATCTCTCCTGGTTCCCCTTCCATCTCTTACTCTGTTCCTTCTCTTCATCCCTCCCCTCCTTCTTCTCCGGAAGCATGCGGGTTTTCCACAAGGAAGTTCCTTGGCCTTCTTATCTTCCCACCCATCTCTCTGCCAGGGGGATCTGACTCATACTCACAGCTTTGGCTGTCACCTCCATCACCTCTGTACTCATGACTCTGGCCTAGAGGTGTTTCTGGGGCACAGACCCGCATCTTCAGTGGCTTATTAAACACCTCCTCCTGAATTTCCCAAATGCACCTCACAGTCCTCTTATCTGAAGCCAACCATGATCTTCCCTCCTCCCCTGCCTAACCCATTCCTCCTTCTTCCAGATCGGGGCTCGGCACATTACAGACCACAGGCCAGATCCAGCCTGCCAGCTGTACGGCCCACAGTGGTTTTTATATTTTTAAAACACTGGGGGGAAAAATCAAAAGATTAATATTTCGTGACATATGAAAATTATGTGAAATTCAAATTTAACTGTCCATAAGTAGAATTTTATTGGAACACAGCCACGCTCGTTCATTTACACGTTATCTGGGGCTGTTTTGCGTTAATAGCAGCAGAGCCGAGTAATTGTAGCAGAGACCACGTGGCCCACAAAGCCTAAAATGTTTGCTTTCCGGCCCATTACGGAAAAAAGTTTGCCGAGTCCTGATCTAGGGGAAGGGCACCGAGTTCTCCCTGCCATCGCCACATACCTCCCTCTTCTCCTTCTCAGGGCAGCTGCCCACGGCTGCCCCCTTCCCCCTACCCACCCAGCCCTGCATTCCCTCTGCTGTGGCTCTCATCTGGTTCCCACCTTCTCTCACCAGATCTACTGCAATAGCCTTATAGTCACAGAATTTAGGCCAAGGTCACACACCAAGTGAGTGGCGGGGTCAGAATTTCAAGCCAGGACTCACAAAGCCCCACGTTTCTCCTGCTTAGGCTGTCCCGCCTCTGTTCCCCACTGCAGGCTCCCCCCAGTCCAGTCCTTGCTGTGGGTGCTGCCAGATCCCCCTTGCTGAGGCAGAGGCCTGAAGCTGGCCCCTTCCTCAGACACCTCTGGCGACCTCTGCACTGTTAGGAAAATGAAGTCTAATGAAGTCCTAATCTCTCTCACAGCAGAGGTGGACCTGATAACTTTGGTGACCCCTCCCAGCTCTGAAATTCTGGGACTGAAATGCTTTAGCACAGCATTCAAGACTTCCAGATGCAAGACCAAACATCTCATTTTCAGCTTTGTTCTTATTACCTCTGTGTACTACGGACTCCTAAGCTCCAAACCAAATTGTCTTTCTCCTCAGTTCCTGCAAACTTTCACCAACACGTACTCATGATATTTTCCCAAGCTGGAATGCAGGCCTAGAATTTTCTGCCTGGCTGAGTCCTGCTCTCTCCAAAGCTTCACTGAAGTGTCCCACCCTCTGTGAAGCCTTTGCCAGAGGCCCACACTCTGACGATGCTGAGGCCCTTCCAGCAGGACTGCACCATGAGCTTCCAGGGCCCCAGTGGGTGGTGCCGAGCCCCTCCCTGTCCACCCTGGGGAGCACTCACCCTGTTCCTTCTTGAACTCATTCTCGCTCATGAACACGGGAGCCATCAGCTCCCCAACGGGTGGCTGAATGGAGACGTAGAACTGCCGGGTTTGGGTACTGGGAAGGGTGGGGAGGAAATGGAGGGAGAGGAAATGAAGTGAGGCACCTTTTCCCCTCACCTCCCACTTTGGAGGCGACAAAGAGTGAGAGAAGATCTGAGAGCTTGGGATGACTTCTGAACCCAGCAGGCCATGATGTATCCCTGACATTCTGCCCCCTCCCCTCTCCAGCCCACCCTCCCACTCCACCCTGAGTTGGATACACACCACAGCTGGAAGTTGGCTGCCTGGGTTGAGTCACAGAAATTAATGCCCATTACAGCAGTGACAGATTCTCCAGGTGCCAGTGACTCTGCAGTGGTATGGGGCAGGGAAAGGGGGACAGGGAAAGATACTGTCACCTGATAGGTCTGGAACCCATACCCATTCTCTCCTTCACTGCCAGAGCTGACCACCCCTCTATGCACTCCTGGCTTTCTAGGTCCCTGGAGTATTTCCTGGTTTTCTTCTGAATTCTAAATACCCTTTTCCCACCCACCCTTACCTCATGTAAGTCAGTCCTGAAACAACCAAGGCCCATACTGTCTGCCTCAAGCACCTTCTGCCCTGATACAAACGTGCTTGTTTCCTAGTTTGTACTATCTACAAGGGCACGATCATGTTAGATGCCCTCTTTGAGCCCTCATGGCCTGGCCTGGCACAGAGGGGGCATCAGCAGCCACAGAAAGACTGACACTGCCCAGGAGCCCCCTCCTCCAACATGTCCAAGGCCCTCCGTACCGATTTCAGGGAACTCCTGGATGCTGATGCCGGCGGGCAGTTTGGGGGTGCCCACGTGCAGGCCCTTGATGGGGGTATCAGAGCTGTTGGAGAAGTGGATGTGCACAGATACCATGTGGGGGTCCCCAGAGAAAGGCTGGCGACTGAAGGTGTAGTCCACGGCCAGCCCCTCACCGGCTACACGGTGCAGCAGCTCCTGCCTCCCAACACCTACCACTGGACTCAGCAGCTGGAGGGGTGGAGGAGGGCCAGTATAGAAATGAACAAGGAGAGAGCCTGTCCCTGCCTTGTCCTCACCTGGGGTCACCCAGCAATGGGGACTCAAAGCTATCCCCTACATCACACCCCTCCTCCACACACACAAATCCACACTGTAAGATGCACCCCAGACATGTGTCCCTCCCCCATCCCACTCACTGAGGGCACCAGCGGGGAGTCTGTGAGCGTCAGGCCCTCCAGGTCAGTAGCCAGACTGGTGGACACGATCGTGGGGGGAGACACAGGCTGGACACTGGGAGGGGTGACTGTGGGAGCAGATGAGGAAGGCTACGATGAGGGAGGCAACGTGGAATCGGCTTGGATTGAGCAGGGAACCCAAAGCTCAGGGAAGGAGATGGTTCAGCACCACGGACAGCGAAGCACGTGGCATCCTGGGGGCTCTTACAGGAACACCAGGTCCTGTATCCCAACCCCACACCTGGGGAGGCTGTCCCTCTGCCCTCTTGACCCCAAAAGTGTGTTCCGTCTGCTCCCCTTACCCCAGAGCCCTGGGGAACCTAATCCAGAGCTCCTAGGGACCTTCCTAAGCCACCTTCCCAAGGTCTTCCCCCAGTGACTTCTACCCAAACTCACAATCCTCTAGGTCAAGCAAGGAGATCTCCTTGGCTACCGGGGCGCTTTTGCCACTGGGAGGCTGAAAGACAAAAATGGGATACAGGTGCAGGAGGAGAGCACCTGGCCTGTTCTGGGTTGGGTAGATGATGCCATGGTCTATTCTAGATGGTGGGGAGGTGACTGGCCTGCCTCAGGATGTGGGAAAGCCCCTGGCCCATGAGCCCACCCCCCTCTCTGCCCCAAGGCTCTCACTGTTTTTTTCCTCCAAGAGGTAGGTTCCACCTGCTCCTCCTCCGTCTCTGATGTTCTCTCAGATTCTGATGAGCCACTGCTGGAATCGCTGTCCTCCTCTGAGGATGAACCTTCTCCCTGTCCCTCGGGCACCTTCTTCCTTTTCTTCATCTTCCTCTTCTCACCTTCCTCCTCACTCTGTTCACTGGAGGAGAGGGGGTGAATGGGGCTCAGGCCCGGCCCGGACACACCTGCCCTTGCCTCACAGAAGAGCAGGAAAAGACCAGGAAAGTGGGGGGAGGGGAGGGAGCCTGAGCCAGTAGAGCCCAGCTGGGCTCCTATGTCTGGGCTCCAGTGAGAACTCTAAACAGGCCTGGGTCCCTGGTCCCCCAATGCTTCTCCCTGCTGTTCCCATGAGGGGGCAGGCTCAGCACAGAGACCCTCTGTAGCCAGCCACAGCAGCCATCATGGGAGTGCACTGGGGGTCTGAAGGCCCCACCAGATCAGGGGCTCTTAGAGTGGCTAAGGCTGAGCATTCCCCCTCCTTTTCCAGAGGAGACCCCTGAACCCCACCAGCCACCTGGCTGGCTCCCCTCTTACCTCTCACTGCTCCTCCCCTTCTCTTCCTCCTGGTCTTCACTATCAGACTCACTGCTGGACTCCCCAGAGCCGCTCTCACTGCTGCTCTTACTGTCCGAGGCACTCTCGGACTCGGGGTCTGTGGAGGAACTGTCTCAGACCTCCTCCCTGGGTGCAGACCTCCTTGGGTCCAGAGCAGGTGCCCTGGGGTCCCAACTTGACTCAGCACTGAAGCTGCAGCCCCCTGAGCTGCCCCTGGCCCCAGATGCCAACCGGACCAACCAGGACACAGGTGGATGTGTATGGCACGTGCAATCCCTCAGGACCACCGACTCACACACAGATGCACACAAACTGGTGCGTGCCCCCGTGGGCACGTGAGGCCATGTGAAGCACACAGAGTCCCCAGCTCTGCTCTCTCCTCACCGCTGTCTGCAGACTCTGTGGGGCCTGACTCCCCCTCTGAGTCAGAATAGAAGGGTTTCTCCTTCTCCTTCCTCTTCTCTCGATTGGAGCACTTGGTCCATTCTGGTACCTGGAAGTGGGGGTGGGGTGAGAGAAGCATTGAATCATGGCTGGGGAGGAGGAAGGAAAGCACAGGGCCTCTTTGCCTCTCACCCTGCCTCTTCTTGGGCCCTGCTTGGCCCTGTCTCCAAGAGGGAATGATGAGGTGGAGGGGAGGGGCAGCACAGGGTACGAGAGAGAGCACTGCACACAGAGCAGAGGGCACACGGCACACGGGAAGGGGGACCTCCGTGTATTCGCCCAACAGGCCCACGTGGGTCTCGATAAGGGACAGATCTTCTTCCTGCATGGGGGGAGGGTGTCAGGAGGGCTGGGCCAGCACGGCCAGGACTCTCTGCTATCTGTGCCCCCCCGCCCCCACACACACAATTGAACCCTTCACCCCGCTGACCTCCACGTTCCGCACAGATGGGTCTGGAGCCTCCTCTGGCCAGTCTGGGAGCTCCTGGTAGCCTGTGGCCTTGGCATTGAGCAGGTGGGACAGTGAGCCCAGCTGGAAGTGGTCCCGGTCTGGGGGTAGGGTTAGAGGTCAGGCCAGGAGTAGGGGTTAGGAAATGTCCTGGGCGTTGTCTCCCAGGTGGGGTGGTGATTCTGGCTGGGATCCCTTATCGAGGTAGACAAAAGGGGTGGGCGTGTCCTGTACGGGTTCCTCCACCTTCAGGAAGATAGGCCAGAGGGTCAGGTTGTCTGGCCTGGCTCAATCAGGAGCTGAGGTATGGGGCAGGTGGGACTGCGAGGGAGGGTAGGGGGATGGTGTGGGGAGAGGCTGCAGGCCCATCTACTTGGTTCTGCCTAACGGGGAAGCAGACATGTGAGTGAGGCTTCTCTTCCAAGGCAGCGGGGGCTGTGTGCCTCAGCATGGCCAGGCTTGGGAAGGAGGCCTAGATGGTATGAGGATAGCACCTGTGAAGAAGAGGCTGGCCAGGCTGGGGCGAGGAGGGGAAGGCAGCCTGGTCAGGCCCCGTGGGGAGAGGTGAGCAGTCTGAACGGGAGTGGGAAGAAGTCAAGGCCAGAG
Source organism: Acinonyx jubatus (assembly GCF_027475565.1). Lineage (NCBI taxonomy): Eukaryota > Metazoa > Chordata > Mammalia > Carnivora > Felidae > Acinonyx > Acinonyx jubatus. The sequence continues at coordinate 4,169,837 of NC_069386.1, read as the reverse complement.
GTCCAGCCTGTGTATTGGAGACTTGTGAGCGGGGATGGGTTGGGAAGGAGAAAGGGACTTCCTCCTTCCTGGCAGACGTTCAAATCCACCCCATCCCTCAGAATTTCCCTGTTCCTGAGGTCCAGGGAAGAGAAAAAAAATGAACAAAAAGACACCCAGGAGAACCGAGCTTTGTAAGGGAGCCAGGTCCCCTTCAGGATTCCGAGGTCCAGGGAGCCAGCTGGCGGACTGTCCCCTCCCAGCCTCTCTCAGGGCCCCTATCACAGGACACGAGCCCAAGGACAGAGGCAAGGCTGAAGGCCCAGCCTTTGGGCAGAGCTCCAGTGGCAGCCCAGAGCACTGGCAACTTTCTCAGGACTCTTAACAAATCTATACCTCTCCTCTGAATGCTGTTTGACATCCCACCTTCCGGGGTCCTTGGTATTTAAATCTGGATACATAGTGCTGGCTCAGGGAGGGAGGTGGACGGGGGCGCCAGACAAGAGAGGAGCAGGAGCCATGCTGGCTGGGAGGGCAGGGACTCAGGTGAGATGATGCTGGTGGTGGTTGTGGGTGGGGGCAGGGGTGGGGTGAGGGGCAGAGAGACTGGCATTTCTGCCGAAGTCCTGGTGTCTGGCTAAGACTGGGACCTCAGGGGGAAGATCTGGGTATGGGGTCCTGGCCAGTTCCCCTCCTTCCCACCCCGCCTCCCCCACCCCCCGCCCCTGGAGGTTACCCTTGACTTCAGCTCCCACCTTTGAAGGATGACTCCAACACTGGGGCTGGTTTGGGTGCCAGGAAGAGCTTCTTGGCATGGCGGCTGAGGGCCCCACCCTGCTCCGAGGGGACGATCAGCTGCCGGGTGAAGCGCGCTCGGTCACGAATGTCATAGTTCTGGTCGTACTTGGCCAGACTCAGCACATACTGGGTCAGCAGCTTGGTCTGGGGGACGAGAGGTGGGTCAGCAGCGGTCAGAGACAGCGGGGATACAGGGGGCCCTGCAGCAGATTCTGTAAGCCCCCACCTCAAGCGGTGTCTCTCTCCCAGCTGACAGGCGGCTGCCTCCACCCTCTTCCTCTCCCACCTGCCCTCCCTTCATCCTGCCTTTCCTCTCCCCTCCCTGGCCCTGACTCCCGACCCCAGCTTTGACAGCTGCCGGGGGCCTGGTGAGAGAGGTCGCCCCTTTGCAATCTCCTCCCTCTTGGCCGTGAGCTCCATTCTTCCTGAGTCCGTGGTCCCCACTGTCCCAGGCCTAGCTCCTACCCCATTCCAGGGAGGGCCAGCCTCTTTACTTTAGGATGCTAGGGTGAAAGGAGGTCTAGAACATTCTGCCGGAAATCTTACAGTTCTCAGCCTCCACCACACAGAGGAAAACTAGACAACAGAAGGAGTTGGCAGGGGGCACATGGGGATCCCATTGGTAGGGGCTGTCCTCATGCCCATTGATCCACATGGTACATTCTGAGCAGCCCAGAGTCTCAGAGGCCATGACCTCCCCTGAAAGGTTCTAGAGAGCAAACTGCCTATGGGTCCACTGTCTGCAATCAAGGCAGCCACATCCTAGGACCCCAAATCTTGATTTCTGCCTTGATCCTGGCCTGCTCTAACCTGCCTTTATGACATGACAGGTAGCAGCTGTCATTCTAGCTCTGTGTGCTATGTAAGGAGCTTCACACGATCCTGTGTAATGTCCACAACTCTCCCGAGAGGTATGTGCAATTGCTCCCACTTACAGAGAAGCAGAGTCAGAAGTGACTTCTCTCAGATTAAGGAGCCAGTCACTGCTGCTTCTAGACCTGGGCCCGCCTGAGCCAGCAATCCACCTGCTTCCCGACACTGCCTACCTGCTGACATAGGGGGCTGCCCCATCCGGGTCTCCACCAAGCACATGCATCTCATGTCCGCGCAGCCAGAGTGCCTGGGGTAGCAGGACCCAAAGGAGGAGTCTGGAACCAACCTTGGTCTTCCTGAGGTTTATGGACATCCAGCCATGGACATGGCTGATTCGGGTAACCCAGGGGGAGCATCAGAAAGACGTCCAGGAGGGGTTTAGCCCCCAGACGCTGACCCAGAATCAGAGCTCCTGCTGTGGCAAAACTAGAGAGCCACTGTGACTCTCAGGTACCTACAACATGGCCCACAGGGATCTCAGTGGCCTCGCCTTTAGCTCAGTCTCGTCCAACAATAGGAGCACCTGCAACACTGTTCCCATCACAGGAAAGTACTCTCAACTCCATACTCTCCCACGTAGGACACCTCGCAATGGACTTCATCACAGACCTTCCCCTCCCTGGGCCAGACATCGTTTGACTAGTCATGGCGGGCAGATGTCCTTATCAACATGGTCTGATATCAAGATGCTGCCGATTCCCCTCTACAGACTTCCCAGCCGGCTGATCAGACATTCTCCCTCCCCCAAGTCCTTGGCTAGTTCTGGAAAGAAGTGTTAAAGATCTGCCTCCATCTGTGCACAGACTTAAATGCATATCAGCAGTCAACATAGGAAGGGGCTGGTTCACCCACAACACTGCAGCATTTGCTTATAACAGTTCATTATGCTTCTCCATCCCAAGAACCCATTCACCAGAAATGATGGCATCCGGTCTGCACCACCCAGACCCTCACCTCGTTCAGCCAGGATGTGAAGGATTTATGGGTGGCTCAAGAGGGCCTGTGAGACACGCTTCAGTGCACCAAGAACAGAACAAGTTTCCTACGACTGGTGGGAATTCTTCCAGGGGAGAATTTTAAGTGAGGAACATGGACTCCTTTTTTTTTTCTTTCTTTCTTTTTTGATATTTATTTATTTTGGGGGAGAGTACAAGTGGGGAAGGGGCAGACAGAGGGGGAGAGAGGATCTAAAGCGGGCTCCGCGCTGACAGGCTGACAGCAGCGAGCCTGATGTGGGGCTCGAACTGACGAACCGTGAGATCATGACCTGAGCCGAAGTTGGCCCCTCAACCGGCCTGAGCTACCCAGGTGCCCCACATGGGCTCCTTTTCAAGAACTGATGCCAACCTACCTGCTACCTTGTAACCACCTGTTAAATCATACCGGGAAAGTGGCTCTTCAAAAACCTGAACCAAAATACATCCTGACCTCACATATAAAAACAAGCTCTAGGGGCGCCTGGGTGGCTCAGTTGGTTGAGTGACCGACTCAATTCTACCACCCAAAGGAACTGCATCCAGCCACCAACCAGCTCGGAAGCGAACCGTTCCCTGCAAAGCCCCCAGTGAGAGTCCAGCCTCTACCAAAAGGTCAGCCACAGCCTTCAGAAGACCTAGTGAAGACAGGCCTAGACTCTCGGCCCACAGAAGTCACGAGAAAATAAGCATGTCGTTCTAAGCCACTAAGTTTATGCTAACTTACTACACAGCAAGAGAAAACTATGATGGATTAAAAAAAATACAAAAATAGAAAATCAATCTAGAGGAAATTATATGGGAAGTATTTAATTGACACATGAATGGGGAAACAACTTTGTAAACACGAAGCCGTCGGAAACAGAAATGAAAAAATTAACACATTAAAGGAGACACAGATGTGCAACACAGGGACCAGAAATGTTTCCTAAGGCTAAGGAAATAGATTATAAGATTGATGGTGGTCTTTTCTACGTGGTAGACCTATGGCTAATTTAAACTTTTAATTATTATTTTTCTGGGTTTTCCAAACGTGTTATGATGACCATGCGTTACGCTTATGATATTTTTTTTAAAAAGTTAACCTTTTTTTTTTTGTAATTCTGCAGAACTTTATCAAAACATTCCATCCACAACAGAGGCCACATTTGAGCCCCCACCAGGCCCCCACCGGGCCTCCTCCCACACATCTCACCTGACATACAAAAAGCAAACTCATGCCCAAAAGAACTCCAGGCAGTTGCCCCCAGGTGCTATAATGACCACCTTCACATCAAGCCTTCTGTCAGTCCATCTATTATCAGAGCTTTTGTGACCTCTGGCCTGGAACCGGATTATCCGCTGAATCAGAGTGGGGCAGAACTTCAACTTGGCCACCGCCCAGGCCTCAGCCTGGGCCGGGATCTGGTATGCGCTGGGGGTTAGTAAGCTGGGAATGACTGGGATTGCTGTGGCCCGTAGCAGGCCCGGAATGTCACCCATAATACTGGCAGGGGGAAGCATCACCACTGTTTTGCAAGAACATCCTCCCAGAATGCCAAGGATTCCCTTTTCTCCACCACGCTGAGAACAGGCTGGGAAGCAAAAACGGAAAAAGGGAGGGTGGGAGAGAGGAGAAAACTCTCTTTATTGAATCCAAGAACCACTCTAAAGGGCCTGTGCCTGGGAGGACCCACCTTCAGATAAAGGGTGCCTGGAGGTCAGTATCCATTTGCCTGAACAGCCTACCCTGGGTGCCCTGTTGGGGCTGGGACCCCTGTGGCCTGTCGAGGAGAAGGGTTCAGCTGAACGCACCTGAACTCTCTGTGCCAACCCTGATGGCGGTTCTCACTGCTCTGTGTTACGTACTATTCTCCCTACTTGGCTGTGAGCATTCGGAGATCAGTAAACATGTCTCGCTGATGGCCACTATCCCAGGACACAGCTCAGTGCCAGGCATATAACTCACAGGTCAGCACTCAGGAAATACACGCCAGATAAAGCAACGAAAAGGTGAACACAGAGCTAAGAGTGACAACTCGGGGAAACGCCGCGTGGGCACACCCAGACTCATGAGAATACGCGGACATCACACATCGCCACTCTGGGGCTCAGGATTCCTGCTGGGTCCTCAGCCTAACTGGGTGGCTCCCCGCCCATACGGCTTCATCTTTTCAAATGTTCCTCCCACCTGTTACTTCCTCCCCTCTGAAGAAAGGAGGCACACCAATATTTGTTCAGTGACTGAATGCTTCCCCACAGCCTTTTTGCAACCTGCTTCGCCCACGATACTGATGCTGGCAGACTAGGTCCCTCATTGCTCCCATGGGTGACTGGTGCCTATTCCAACTCCTGATGAGTATCCCAACCCATGATGGCCCTGCCTCCCCAGCTCGAGTCCCTGGGCCCACCCTTGTCACCATGGGTCAAAGGAAACACTGAAGAAGCACAGGTGCCCCCATCCAAAGACTCCATGGGACGACAAAGAGGCCACCTGCAGGCCAGCAGGGACGTCACAATCTCCAGGGTGTAGCCAAACTGCTGACCCCAGCCACCTGCGCAGATACTTTGCTCCACAGGTTGCCAAACTTTTTCTAGAAAGGGCAGAGAGTAACTATTTTACGCTTTGTGGACCATATAGACTCTTGCAACTAGTCAACTCTGCTGTTGTGGCACAAAAGCATCCATAGACAATAAATGAATGAATGAAGATGGCTGTGCCCCAATAAAACTTTATTTACAAACACAGACAGCAGGCTGGATTTGGTCCACGGGCGATATAGTTTGCCAGCCTCTACTTCCCTTAACTGAGTGGGGCAGTGAGTGTGGGAATGGTCATGGCCCTTGGTGTCTCCAACCCCTGTAAGCTCTGCACGTTACACTTAATTCTTAGGAGAATCTCCTGGGACCATCTCAGGAGTTCACCCAAGAAGCTTCTTATATCCTGATATTCCAGCTTAGTGGAGCCATGCCCTTGGCTATGCAGAGATTTGCCCTCATATCCCTGGCACAGACTGGCCAAACATCACCAAGCTTTGGGAGTAAGGACAGATCACATCTCGTGGAACACATGTTCTCCCACCGGCGCGTGTCATCGCTGGCTCCTCCCTCGCTCCCACTCAGCTGTGGTTCTTTAGGGCCCCATTGTTCCAAAGGCAGCAGGTAGGAACACTCCCACAGGTGGACTGGAGGTCACAGCCCCGTAGGAGAGCCTCTTCACCTGTGGCCACCACCCCCACCCAGCCCTTGAGAGTAGCCATGGACACGGGGACACTGGTTATCGGGAGAGACCAGACGTTTGCCCTGAACTCTCTCATCAGAAAGAGAGGCTGGAGTTCACACCTACCTGGTGAGGGTCCACTGACTCCTCCCTGGGCCATTTCTGGGGCCCGGCGTGTTTTAGGGGGCATCTCTCAAGCCTTACCTGCTTAGAGTTAGTCAGGTAGAGCTTGGCTGCTAGGTTGATGATCTGCAGCTTGACGATGTCCTCCTCTGCCGTGAAGGACTTGGCCATCTTTCTCAGGACGTCAGGCGCGATCTTGGGGACGTGCTCGCAGTACTCGCCGATGAGCCACAGGATGCTGGCCCGGGCCATGGGCACCTGTGGGTGCGTAAGAGGAGTCAGGACTGGGGCTCGTGTGGAGATGTGGGTGGGCATGTGGCCTGCCAGGGAAATGGCATTCCTCCCGTGTGTGCTGGGCCAGTAACTGCAGGGTTCACACCCCTGTCCCGTGGGACAGACTAGAAGGTGAACGTTTCCTAAGCAGCATCCCCCCTCTGCCCTGGGGGTTCACTAGCAAGCGCAGAGCTTCCAAACCCCAAAGTCCATCCTGGTTTTGTCTAAAAGACCGATTTCCTAGATCCGTTGTACCCTCCGTGCTTTAGTTCCATGCTATTCTTCCCGAACCTCCAAGGAATACCTTATCTTAGTGCTTCAAGTTACTGGTGCAACAGCAACACGCTAGGTTTTTCCAGTGCACCATCGGCCACCCTCGGCCAGAGCTTTGGAGAAAACATGAGCAGCGGTACAGGTCAGGGAGCTCAGCAAGGGACCCTCAAGGGGAAAGCGAATCTTGGGCAACGAGTCAGGGTTGCCTGGTCCCATCTTTTCCCTTTTTCCACCTGCAGGCCCTTTCAGAGCCAGCATGGAAGGTGTGGAAGTTGGTTTCATTAGGGCTAGCGTGTTTCAACGCGGGGTTTTAAAATCATGGGGAGGAGGCCGGGATGGGAGGGCAACACGGGAGGTTCCTCCCTCGCCTGGATGTTGTCCGTGAGCTTTGCCAGGTGCTTGATGATCTCTCCGTGCTGCGCGGGCTGCATCTGCAGCAGCTTCTTAATGACAACCACCGACTCTGCGACCACCAGCTCTGCGGAGCGGGAAGGGAGAGTGTGGGCCCGGGGCGGTCACATGACCACACGCAGGTAGACGGACACCCCTGCAATGCCCCCAGACCCTTGGCTCTCTTCCACAACCCTGTGCACTCCTCTGGTGGCCCTCGGGGATGCAGGAACACTTAAGACACGCATGGAGGTGGACAGAGGGACGAACACGCATTGTGCCTGGACGGATAGGTGCACACCCTCTGGTCATCCAAGTTGGACACGCAGACAAGCACTGACCGTCGCGGTTGGACAGCAGCTGCACCAGGCCGTTGAGACAGGTGTCACGGACTCGGCCGATGTTGGTTGCACAGCGTCCAATGGCCTGGATAGTGGCTGCTACAAAGTCCTTGTCCATGCTGCGAATGTACGTCTGTGGGACACCACAACAGAGTGATCCCCAGCAGGCGGTGACCCTCAGTGATTCTGCCGGCTTGCGGGTGACCTTCAGGGAAGCTTGTCACCCCTCATTCAATCACTCATCATGCTAGAGACTAAACTCTGGGAGAGAGAGTGACGCCCTCAGCCACTGTGCATGTCCCTTAGCCCAGAGCCAGCAGAAGGCTCTGGGAGGGGGCCTAAGACAACACTTTTTCCACTTTGGGCTCATAAGAGAAAGTTGGCCCATCGGGACGATTCTCACTGAGCACAAGGAGCTGCGGGCACCTCTCGTGGACCCTCCGGCAGGCAGGTGGGCCCCAGCCCGACCTGAACTCCCGTAGGACAGTAGGGGTGTTGGGCCCCGGCCCTACCTGGAACTCCCGTAGGACAGTAGGGGTGTTGGTCTCATTGGCCAGGTTGGTCAACACTTCCAGCTGCAGGGAGACAGAAAGCGGGCAGGGTGGCCCGCAGGGTTTCTGTGCCCCCAAACCCCTCATTCCAAACACACTTCACAGACCGGAAAACAATCCCACGGACGGCCCTGCGTCATCCTTAAACTGATGAAGGAGATGACAGACTGGGAAACTTTCCCAAAAGGCAGGAGGACCAGTTTGTCTCTTAAATGGATGCCCTGACAGAGGACGCTTATAGAATGATCCTGTCACCTCTCTCCACCTCCATGGAAAACAAAGCCTCCTGTTGCTTTTAGGCTAAAGAGCAATGTCCTTACCATGGTCTATAAACCCCTGTGGGATCTGACCGCTGTCTACCTCTGTTTTCACACCACCCTCCCCCTTGCCCTCTATGCCCCAGTCATACTGGCCTCTTGTCAGACCTCTTCCTGCCTCAGGGCCTTTGCATATACTGTTTCTTCTGTGGGGAGCAATTCTTGCTATTCCTGCCCCTGCACTTGCATAGACAATTCATATTCATTTCTCAGGCCTCAGCTCAAGCCTTGCTTCCTAGAGGAAAGCTTCCCTGACACAAGACTAGACGCCGTCCTAGTCTATGCTCTGACAGCCCTCTGCACTTCTCTTTCTCACCATATTTCTCAAGTGGCTTTTTACATTTGTTTTGTGATTGGCTGCTCAGTGTCTCCTTCTCACCCCAACTAGACCGTCAGCTCCCCAAAGACAAGGTGTCTGATGAGTTTGCCACGGCTCGTACCCCTAGATCTAGCTGTAACTGACACAGAGAGTCGCGATTAACTGCTGCTGAATGAAAACTTTTTCTGTGGGTGTATGGGCTTCTGACACTTTTTCTGTGGGTGTATGTTTGCATAAAAGCCTGAGGGGGAAGATGTGTGGGGGCGAGAACACCGTGGGTGGAAGACAAGAGACCGTAGCTAGCAAAGTATGAATTCTGGAATCAGCAGGACTGACTCCGGGGTAGCAACCTCACCTCCTGGGGTCTGCATTTTTATAAAATGGAGATAATGTACACTTCCTGAGGTTATTATGAAAATCAGGTTACTTCACATATGAAAAGTGGCAGATATCTATTGGATAACAGGCAAAGGGCAGCTCCCTCCCCCGCCCCGGCCCCCATTAGCCCAGCTTCCTGGGCCAATACTCCTGGGTGGAGTGGCCACAGGTTCAGAAATAGGCAGGCCCCAAGGTGGCCACTGTGGATATCCCAGAGAGTCGGTGGGGGCAGGAAGGGGGACGAAAGGCCGCAGGCACTTCTGTCCATCGCTCACCTTCAGGATCTTGATCTGGGTGGGGTCGGTGGATCTGATGTAGAAGCTCTTCAGGTAGGGCTCAAACATACCCTGTTGTGAGAGAAGCAGCCCCAAGGAGCTCCACCGCAGCCCCAGACTGGGGCTTCTCCAGAGCTACCCCACCTCTCCTGCTCTGGGGCCCAGAATCCTTCCTGCCTCATCGCTGCCCTTCCCACTCCCCTCTCAGATCTGACCAGGACTTTCTTCGCCAGATTTTCCTCCCTCGGAGGCCCTCAGGACCCAGACCCTGCTTCTCCTCCGTGTTTGGGGTCTCCTGTTTGCATTCTCTCCACAGCGAAGGCACCCCCTATCCTGCCTGTCCCCATCGCCCCCTCACCACCCCCGCCCCCCACCGCCCTGCACTCGCAGGAGCCACCCCTCGGAACATGCGAGGGCAGCCTCGATCACTTGCTCACCCGGCGCTTGATGGACATGGTGGCCACGTTCTGGAGCACCACGTACTGCACCTCACTACGGAGAGGACAGGAAAGAGGTATCTGGGCCCCTCGACGGGGCCCAGGGGCAGCGAGTGGAGGGAAGAGAGGTGGGCCAAATAGGAGGGCGGGAAGGGCACCGGTCGGAGGAGGGCAAGACTGGGGTCCGTACAGGGTGGAGGGGTGGGGTGAAGGCGCGGGGCGTGATACGCCCAGGGTTTGAGAGAAGCTGGCAGGACCAGCCCACCCATCATGGGCAGGGCGGGGCGAAGTATGTCAGCCCTCGGTGTGGGCGGGGCGGGCTAGGCCACCCACCCCTCCCCGTGTGGGCGGGGCGGCCGGGGCGGATCGGCCCACGGTGCGGGTGGGCTGGGTGGCCAGCAGACGGTGGGCGGGGCGGGCCGGCGGGCCGGCGGTCAGCCCACGGGGTGGGCGAGGCGAGGCCGGGTGAGTCAGCCCACTGTGTCGGAGGGGCGGGGCGGGGCGGGACGCGCACCTGTGGCTGCGCAGCAGTCGCACTAGCGCCTTGGCGATGACGCCCACCTCCGCCTTGGGCGCCAGATGGAAGTAGAGCTGGGCCACCGCCATGACCACGGCGGCGCTGCGGCTCTGCAGCAGCGGCTTCGTGTTGCGCAGCAGCAGCCGGTGGTCGGGGTCCATGACGTAGGGCTTGCGGGCGGGCAGCGCAGCGGTGGCCGCCTCCTCCGAGCCCGGGCCCTTGGCCTCGTCCTCTTCCGAGCCGTAGAAGGCTTTCTCCGGGTTCTCCTCCAGCAGAGATTCCTGCAGGCGGGGACAGGGGGAGGGGGTGTCGGGGGGGGAAACCTCCTCCCGGCCGCCCTCCTACGCACGCTGCCACAGCGAGGCCCGGCCCCGGGCCCACTCACGTTCTGGGTGGGGCTCAGGAACTGCGTGCGCGCGTAGCGGGTGAGCATGCTGATGATGACCACCTGCCCCCACTCCTCCACGTCGATGAGCAGGTTACAGAGCTTCCGGTAGTTCTTGTGTATCAGGTCGATGCGCTCGGGGCAGACCTCCTCGAAGGCCATCACCACACTGCCCGCCACCAGCTGGGGAACGGTCGGTGGCAAGAGGGTGAGCCGGCAAGGCAGAGAGCGCTTGCCCCGTCTGCTCTCCACCACCCATCCCTGTGCGCCCGTGTACACACCGTGGTCTTGTCGGCCAGAAGTTTCTCAATGACCTCGATCAGCTGGTCCTTCTGGTCCGAATCCAAACTGTGGGAGAAACTGCTAAGAGCGATTTGCCCCCCCACCTCCCACCTTCGTAATATTTGCCCAAACCGTGGTCACCTCCCCTACCCCAACCCTGTTCGTTAAGCAGTGTGAGCTGCCACCACCGCCGTTCCCCATCTCTCTCGCTTCCCCAAACCGTCTTCAACCATCTGAGCACAAAAAAGGGGCAATCTGCAAGGCTTGGGAGAGGCCAGGGGTGGGCCCGGGGTTGGGAAACACTCCCCTGAGGAGCTAGGGGCGCGGCTGGGGCGTACCTGTAGAGTTTAGGGATGGCATGAGCAGCTGTTTTCCGTACATAGGGTGACATGTCCGATGCAGCTTCCTTGATGGCCAGCATCATGATGGGCACAATAATGGGCACCCGGATGCTCGACAGGACGCGGAGGGCACTGGCCCGAATCAGCTGGTTGGGGTCCTAAGGGCAGAGGTGGAGGCAGAGCCATGAGAGGGCACAATGGCCTGATGGAAAGGCCACACCTGTGGAACTCACTGTCCCTAGCTACCTACCACCCGTTCTTGCCTCCCTGACTCCCTGAGTGATGTGTCCCTGCTAGGTACCCGGGGTGGGAGGGGGGTACTCCTTGAGGGAACTGTCGGCCCCTGTTGCAGACATCTGACGCCCGAACAGTTAGGGCGATGGGTTGCTTCACTTTTGGGAAGGGTAAGAATCTTTCAGAATACCTAAAGTTCCTGAAACACCTCCTGGTCCCTGCGTGGGGGTGGGGATGGGGGGGGGGGTCTTTGTGCTGATGCAAGAGCTGACTGCCAGCAAATGCAAGCTGGCCTGCCTTCCAAAGAGTTGGTTAACACTCCCTTCTCCCAGCAACCTCCCAAAAGTTGATCTTCTTCCTCTTCCTCCAGTGTTTAAAACAGAATAGGTGTGTAGGCCCCTTCTCTTTGTTCCTATGCTTCCAATCCACACCTGAGAAGAGCGTTAGTGTATTCCAGTGTATTGTAATCGTGCACGAGGGGCAGCAGTAGCTGTAAATTGCTGTGAATCTTTTTTTTTAATTAAAAAAAATTGTTTAATATTTATTTTTGAGAGAGAGAGAGAGAGAGACAGAGCATGAGTGGGGGAGGGGCAGAGAGAGAGGGACACACAGAATCCGAAGCAGGCTCCAGGCTCCGAGCTGTCAGCACAGAGCCCAACGCGGGGCTTGAACCCACAAACCTCGAGATCGTGAACTTTAGTCGGAGCTTAACCACCTGAGCCCCCCAAGGCGCCCCTGCTGTGAATCTCACAGAATGCTGGGCAACGGGAGAGGTAACTGGACACTAAAGAGCAGACGCTTCACTGATGTTCTAAAATGGAGAAAGAGAAGATCCACAAAATGACAGGGGAAGATGATGGTAACCCCTGTCAAGATTCTAGAGTTGATTTTTAAACACATGGTTTAGAAGCACGTATTTAAAAGGCAGGAGTCTGTATTTTCTTAGAGTCAAATCATACCATATCCACTGCTATAACCTGTGTTTCTTTTTCTCACCCCTTTTATTTGGAAATGATTATGGATTCACAGGAGGCTACTAGAAAAAATTCTTTTTTCCTTTTTGATAGGGTAACTAGGCTGGTCGATATTAACACTGTGTATGTCGATTTCAGCAAGGCATTGGGGGGAGCCTCCTAGCATTGCCTAGATTGCCACTTTGATGCAGGCCTTTTGTTTTACTTAATATATAATCATTTTAAGAGCAGCATTCATATCTATTTTGTCTCTGTATCACCACAGCCCTTTACACATGAAAGGGGTTAAGAAATTTTTCTGCTATTGAATAAGATCCTTTCTAACAAGATAAGAAAGTGCCAGCTGACTGTATAATTAGATGGATCCACAACTTGGTAAAACGTTGTGCTTGGGGAAGGTTGACTAACAGATCGGTGTCAACCTGGAAACATGATATGCCAGGGGACTCACAATCTGATGCCCTGGTCTGTACAATCTATCAACATGTTGGAAGACACAAAATCAGGAGGACAAAATTAAGATTTAGAATCACCCCGGATTGGATGTTATGCTAAACCAATAAAATGAAATATAATAGGGCTTCATAAGGGATTCCAGGGACCAACTGCATAAAGACCTAGATTATCTGACTGCTCACTGGAGGTTTGTCTGAATTGAGCCAACCACATTAGTGGGCTGCTAAGAAAACAGTCTCAGGCTGGCTTGATAAAAAGAAGGGAGAAAACTGGATGGAAATGAATGGTTCTAATGTGCAGGAGAGCCCAAAATCATTAACAACAACAGAAAGAAAATGAGTTTTAGAGGAACACATCTATCATATGATACCATTTACAAAACAATATTGTATATTATTTACAAATGTGTAAATAAGCCGTAAAAGAATAAATACATACACATGAATTAGAAACAGAAGATACATAGGGGGCTTTGGCTGTTGATAAATGTTTCATTTCTTATGCTGTGTATACAGATGTTCACTTTATTATTCTTTGTGCCTTTTGTGAGTCTGAAATAAATTTAAAAAAATTATAGCTCTGGCGGTTTTGACACGATATAATGTTTAAAAAAAAGTTGTAGTGTCTAAAAATGGGGCGAGTTGCCTTATGAAGGGGTGACGTCTCTATCACTGGAGATGATCTGTCAGAGGGTCATGTTCTAGAGCAAAGGTTGGCATACTACAGCCCTCAGGCCAAATCTGTCTTCTGCCTTTTTTAAAAATAAAGACTCATTGGAAGCTGGCCATGCCCACTCATTTATGGCTTCTTACACACTTCAAGGGCAAAGTTGAGTGTTGCAAGATTGAGGCTGTATGGCCCTAAAAAGTCTACATTACTCTCTGGCAGGATACAGAAAAAGTTTGCTGAGCACTGTTCTAGAAAAATCATTTCATTGAATGGGCTCGGTGGGCACAAGCAGAGGAGGAACAGAGCACGAGCAGGGGAGGAACAGAAAGAGAGGGAGACACAAAATCCGAAGCAGGCTCCAGGCTCCAAGGTGTCACCACAGAGCCCGACGTGGGGCTTGAACCCACAGACCACGAGATCATGACCTGAGCCGAAGTCAGACGCTTAATGGGCTGAGCCACCCAGGTGCCCCTCTGGTTTTCTCAAAGGGGAAATTCAGGGGCAGACTGTAGAAACTACAGCTAAATGTAAAACCTGTGCCAAAAATTCCAGAATGGGGGGCGCCTGAGTGGCTCAGTTGGTTGAGCATCCGACTTCAGCTCAGGTCATGATCTCGTAGTTTGTGGGTTCGAGCCCCACATCAGGCTCTGTGCTGACAGCTCAGAGCCTGCAGCCTGTTTCAGATTCTGTGTCTCCCTCTCTCTCTACCCCTCCCTTACTCATGCTCTGTCACTCTCTGTCTCAAAAATAAATAAACATTAAAAAAAATTTTTTTTAAATTCCAGAATGGTTCTTCCAAAATGATTTAACCCTGATTCAAACCAAAAGATTACTTGCCACTCTAGACAGATCAATGGATTGATCCCGTGGTTTTGACTTTAAAAGTTAACATAGCACCACGTGTGGTCTAAAGAGACCCCGGTATTGCCAAATGAATGATGGGTATATTCAAGTGCCTGTGCTTCCTACCCCACCTCAGAGAAGCAGACCTTGTCGGCCTCTCCTGCTCGCCATATAGCAAGCACAGTGACCCAGGGGGGCAGTCAATCCTCCCCCCTGCTCAGCAACCCACAGAACCAGCTGGACATGAAAAGCTGAGCTGGACCTTTCAGAGACACTCTCACAGGAATGTGAACCAAATATGTGGAAAGTCTAGGGAGGGGAGTTAGTGGTTGACATCTGACATCTGGCAGTGATATTGGCTTCTGTATCCTTGACATATACAGACCAGAAGGGCACACAGTGCAGACCATCAAGCATACGTTTAATATGCAAAACAAAAGGTGAGGATATTCAGCTGAAATAGTGAGAAGGGATTCAGCCCCCACTCTATTCTAAAGGACTTGAGGGGCGCCTGGGTGGCTCAGTCGGTTAAGCGTCCAATCTCGGTTTCGGCTCAGGTCATGATCTCACGATTTGGTGAGTTCGAGCCCCACATCAGGCTCTGTGCTGACAGGGCAGAGCCTGCTTCGGATTCTGTCTCTCCCTCTTTCTCTGCCCCTCCCCCACTCACGCTGTCTCTGTCTCTCTCAAAAGAAATCTATAAACTTAAAAAAAAAAAAAAAAAGATTTAAAGGACTTAAATCTTCCTGCCCCTTCCCTTAAGTGATTTCAATTTCGACATGCTCCAAAAAGCCTTTCAGTACAACAGACTGACAACAGTCTTTCAAAGTGGGTGTTTTGCAGACACCGGGGCATCTAACACAAGTCAGCTACTTCCGGTGCCAAACGGAAGACTCATCACCTGTTTCAACTCTAGAGGAATAATCCGCTGTACTGAACTCACTGAAAACAGGCAGCCGGGTGTTATGGTGTCTGCGCTGACCTTCGAACCCAACCTCTCCCGCAGGGTGAATCTTGTTGTCTTCCTCTCCACAGAGCTCATTTGTTTCCAGTAAACCCTTCTGTCCTCCCCAAGTTCCAAAGTCATCGTTCTCCACAGAAACCCAGACTTGGTGAACCTCCTAGTGCCAAGGCTGTGACACATGGAGGTGAGGAACCCAGGTCAGTTGTCCCCTGCCCAGAACCCTGTCTGAAGGACGTCGACTTCTGCCCGGTTGTGGACCACGATTCCTTCACACCAACGGGGGCAAGACCCAGGGCTCTCTGCTCTCAGGGACGCAAGTGGTTTATGTTTGAGGCGGCCATTATCACAGGCTCCTCAGAGGAGGAGAGACACGGTCTCTGGGCAGCCACCTCATCTCTCAAGCCCCTTCTGAGCTGGCCTCCACCCTCTGGGGGTCCCACTAATGAGGGAGCCAAAGGCAAGCTGAGAGCAAAGCACGAGCTAGAGCTAGCCATCCCCCTCCCCACCAGGTGGGACACGTGTGACACTCCTCAGACATTCCTGGCTGCCCGAGGACACAGGAAAGGGAAAAACAAATAGCTAACTGATGGCGGTCACGGTCCCGCAGGACGTGGGTCTCCATCAGTCTGCAACTGTCTTAATGATTTATAAGAAAAAAGGGCAGTCTCCAGAATCCTATAGACTCAATTTCCTGGAGCCCTAACATCACCCTCCCCTCCATGGTGATGGGGGAAACAAAGACAAGAAGAAAATGTAGATTAAAATTAAATTAAATTTTTTTGGAGAGAGAAAGAGAGAGAAGCAGGCCTCTGTTTCTACCCAAAGTGGGGCTCGTGTTCACCCGATGCGGGGCTCGAACTCCCGGAACCGTGAGGTCATGCCCTGAACTGAAGTCAGATGCTTGCCGGACTGAGCCACCCAGGAGCCCCCCAAAAATTAAATTTCTTTACAACCTGCAGCCCACTGACAAATACTCGAGGCAGGCAGAGTAGAACATTCCTGCAGGAACTCCCTTTTGTCTTAATGTAAATGCTTTGCTAGAGGGAAAAATAACTTCAGCTCAACAATAGCAAGGCCTCCAGTATCTGAAGAGTCCTCTTTAGCATAGGGAAGTCCGTTTGGAAACCTCCCTCTTTCCTTAACACCCCCCCACCAACTTCTTAGTATGTAACCAGTGTCTCCTCACAGCCCCAGTGCAGCTGCAGCTCTTTCTGCCCACGAGTCCTGTCCCCGTGCGTTCATAAAATCACCTTTTTGCACCAAAGACGTCTCAAGAGTTCTTTCCTGGCCGTTGGCTTGGACCGCCCCCCCCCCCCCAACACTTAACACCACAGCAGCATCGGTCCTCTTGTCTGACTCTGACCCTCCCAAGTCTAGGCGGACAGGAAAGGGCCTCCAAGACCGTCCCCCACGCACAGGCCTCTCCCTGGGGGGCCCCTCCAACGTGGCGCCCGCGAGACCCGGCCCGGGGCGCGAACTGACCTTCAGGCCGCGCTGGAAGGTGGAGATAGACAGCAGGGCCAGATCTTGTTGTTCTTCGGCGTAGCGCACCAGGTACACGTAGACCAGCTTCTTCACCTGGGAGCAGAAGGGCTTCTCAGCAGGACTGCCGCCCCCACCCAATGAGACGTCACCGCCTGGCCAGCTGTGGTCCCGAGTGCGCCCCGGGGTCCTTCACTCGGATCTACGTCTGCTTGGGGGACGCAGAAACAGGGTCTTCTCCTGAGCCGAGGGCATCCCGAGCAAGTCGGGCCCCCGGGGGCCGGATGGTGCCTTTCCTCACCCCAACCGGCTGGCGCTTACTCCCGGTGGGGGTGGGCACGCGAGCCCCCTCACCCCGCGCTGCCTACCTCTATGTTCTTACAGGCCACGTTCTTCACCACAGCCGGAAACAGGTCCGAGGCGTTCTTTCCCCTGGCGATCATCTGGGGGCAGGGGTTGCAGTAGGGGGAGAAGGGAGGAGGCCCACACTTATTAGGAGAAGGTCCACCAGGAGCCAAGAAGGGCTGCTCTTCGACCCCTCCCGCAGACCAGAGAGGCCCCTTCCCCCACTCACAGCCACGATCGTCTTCATGGCCTCCAGCTTGAGGGAATCTTTGTTGGTGTCCAACATCTCCTTCAGGTCATCATGCCTGGGGGTGGGGAAGGCACAGGGGGTCAGCGGAGGGTACGAGGGTGGGGCTGGGGGTATCCACCGGGAGGATACAGGCAGAAAGAAGGGACACGGGCAGGGGACTTGGGGTCAGGAGAAATGCGGGCCAGCCTGTGGTATGGGTTGAACTGGGTCCTCCTCAAAAAAGATATATCAAGGTCCTAACCGCTAGGACTCCAGAATGTGACCCTATTTGGAAATAGGGTCGCTGCAGTTGTAATTCGTTAGGATGACGTCACACTGGGGTAGGGAGGGCCCCTAATCCCGTCTGTCGGGTGTTCTGGTAAGAAGACAGCCATGTGAAGAGACAGAGATGCAGGGAGAATGCCATGTGAAGACGGAGCATTGGAGTGATCCATGAAAGATTGCCAGGAAACTACCAGAAGCTAGGAAGGGGAGAGAAAGGATCCTCCTACAGGTTTCAGAGGGAGCACGGCCCTGCAGGCACCTTGATTTCGGACTTCCGGCCTCCAGATCTGTGAGACCGTAAAGTTTTGTTGTTCTAAACCATGCACTTGGCAGTACTTTGCTACAGCAGGCCCTAGGACACCCATACAGCCAGTGACCGAGAGCCAGAAGACAAGAGGAAGGGTTCGGGGTGGGAAAGGTGTGGACTCCGCCCAGAGAATGGCCAGTTGGGTAGATGGGAAGGATCTGGAGCCAGTGCAAAGGAGGCGGTGTCAGAACAACAGCAGGGTGCCCTTGCCCTTGCCCCACGAGTGTGTTCCCAGGCCCCGACTCCAGGACTGGACTGGACGGGTCCCGGTCACTCCAGAATCTGTTGAGATGGTCTCCCAACAAAAGCCAGACCCGTCACTTAACATTCAACAGTGATTACAGGAAGTGAAGAAACCCTAATGGGAGAAATAAATGAAGATCTGAACAAATGTCCCCCTGCACGTGGCTGAAGGGAATACAGGTAATCCTCAGGCCAATACACAAATTTCATGCAATGTCCATTGAAATTTCAGTGAAGGCACTTGGTCAAACCTCCTCAAATGGCAGCAAAAACCCCAAAGAATAGTTTGGGGAAAGAAGAGAACAAGGCCACAGTGACAGACAACACACCCTCCTGAAATTCAAAATACAAAACAACATGACAGTGACCAAAAGCCCCGTGGTACCAGGTTAAAATATAGAAAGTCAAAGGTCATATGGGACAAGTTCACAAATGGATCTAAATGGATACATTAGGAACAAGAACTCACCAATGGAAGGGAGAACCATTTTTTCCTGTAAATAAACACCGCTGGGACAACTACTATGCAGCAAAGATTTTAACTTGTACATGCATCTCACACCTAAATAAACCCTGCACCGGTTATTTTTTTTAATGTTTATTTATTTTTGAGAGAGAGAATGAGAGAGAGACAGACAGAGCACGAGTGGGGGAGGGGCAGAGAGAGAGGGAGACTCAGAATCCGAAGCAGGCTCCAGGCTCCGAGCTGTCAGCCCACAGCCCGACGCGGGGCTCGAACCCACAAACTGTGAGATCATGACCTGAGCTGAAGTCGGACGCTTAACCGACTGAGCCCCCAAGCACCCTGTTTAGTGACATTATTTTTAAATATATAAGTTATAAAGGGGAAATTTTTACATTCAAGGTCATAAAGTTATCAGTAACCAGATGGCTGGGTTCAATTTTAGTTTAACTTTGGTATATAAAACTAAAAAAAATAAAATAAAATAAAAATGAAAGCAAATAAGGCGACTGTATTTGTTCCCTAGGGCTGCCGTAACAAAGTACCACAGACTGGAAGGCTTAAACGACCTATATTATTTTCACACAATTTTGGAGACTAGAAGTCTGAGGCGGTGTCAGGAGGCATGGTTTCTTCCGAGGCCTCTCTCCTGGCCTCACAGATGACTGTCTTCCTGTATCTTAAAATTTTTTTTAAATGCTTATTCATTTTTGAGAGAGAGACAGAGACAGAGCACCAGCAGGGGAGGGGCAAGGAGAGGGGGGGACACCGAACCTAAAGCAGGTTGCAGGCCCTGAGCTGTCAGCACAGAGCCCGACCGGGGGCTCGAACTCACAGACCATGAGATCATGACGGGAGCTGAAGTCAGACGCTCAACCGACTGAGCCACCCGGGCACCCCTAGCTTCCTGTATCTTCACATGGTCTCCCCTCTGGGTGTCCCCGTGTCCGAATTTCCTCTTCTTACAAGGACACCAGATTGGATTAGGATTGGGGCCCACCCTAATGACTTCATTTTAACATAACCACCGCTTTAAAGACCCCTACTCAAAATAGTCACATTCTGAAGCAGTGGGGGTTAGGACTTCAACATAGGAATTTGAAGGGGACACAATCCGGCCTATAATAGCAACAGAGAGGACATTATTTGGGATGTGGCAAATACAAGCTCAATATTCAAAATTAAGTACTGCTATCGATTTAAGATCTGTTTCTAGCATTCGCTGTCAGGGCTGCTGCAAGCACATCCACCATCTGCTTGTCCCTCCAGGTGGACACAGCCCTGAGCTGTTGCTCCCCATTCAATGAGCGGAGTATAGTCTGCTATTCCTCGGCCAGGTGCCCTTGTGCAATGAACAACCTGCCCAACCATACTCGGAGGTGCAGGGGCTGGTGGTCAAAGAAGTGAACAGAGAACTGTGAATGAGCCCATGGAAAAATGTGTCTATCCGCAGCCCAGAGAGCTGTGGGACAAGGGATACACTCCTGTGTTGCCAAGACAGTTCCAAAATGTGGCGAGCAGCTGTGCGCGTAGTCCTGCACGGTTCTCCCATTTCCCAGATGATACTCGGATAACCCACAACTTTTGGCCCACGCAGGAGAACCCAGTCTAGAAAGGTATCACTGATGGTAGAAATTGAAGAGCAGTGAAACGTTTAGGGGCGCCCGGGCGGCTCCGTCGGTTAAGCGCCCACATTTGGCTCAGGTCACGATCTCACGGTTTGTGGGTTCGAGCCCCACGTCGGGCTCTGGGCTGACAGCTTGCAGCCTGGAGCCCGCTTCGGATTCTGTGTCTCCCTCTCTCTCCGCCCCTCCCCCACTCACACTCTGTCTCTCTCTGTCTCTCAAAAATGAATAAACGTTAAAAAATTTAAAAAAAAGAGAAAGAAAAAGGCAGCGAAACATTTAGAAACAACAGACGGCCAGAAATCGGAAGGAGCAGTGTCAGCAGGGAAGAGCGTGACGAGAGTCACAGAGGCAAACGTGACTGTGTGGCTGACGTGGAGAGACGAGTAAGCGGCAGAGGCTAAGAGGAGGAGAACGCGGAACGGCACACGCCTATTCCTAGGGCTGCATCTTGCAGATGCCCGAGTGCCTGACACACACTCAGAAGGGACGGAAGGGCTGCTAAGAAACGGAGGTCCCAAGGGTTTTAGAAAGCGTCCTGCCCGAACAGATTTTCTGATGGAAAGCAAAGCAGAAAGATGATGCCTTCTGGAACACAGCGGACGTGCTAGCTGTTAGATGAGGGCAGAAGATGTCCAGCCCCGGTCATGCTGATCACTTGGGAGATGCCCGCAAAATCAGAGGATACTTTCCCATGGCGGAGCCGGGGCCCCGTCACTCTGCCCAACACCCACCCAGTGGCCAGTTCCTAAGGGGCGGAGCTCAGGACAGGGCGGGGTGGGCGGGGAGAGCTGTCTATGGAAAGAGGCACAGACCGGTCAGCCGGGCCTGGGCGGCACTGGGGCTGCAGGAAGAATGAAAGCCGGGCACCACCACCCCCGGGCTACGACACACACCACTGCCAGGTGCCCCTACGCACACACCTCACAGTCAACTCACACCCGGGGACACCGACGCACCCCAACATCCCCACCAAATGCCAGCACTATCCACACACTCCCGTATCTCCCCCGCAGACACCCCCACACCCCCACAGGGACACCTGCACCCCCACAGACACACCCACACACCCCCCGGACACGCCTGCACCTCCCAGGACCTCCCTGCACCACCCACAAAAAAGCCCCGGCAGACACACGCCCACAACCTCCAGAGAAACACACACAGACACATACACCATATATTCAGACACTGTCCACATAAACCCACACAGCCATCAACACACACCTCAACTACACATCCCTACAGACACCCGCAAACACACACACATCGCCAACAAGTCCTCTCCACAGCCCCCCACGCCTTCATCTAGACATGTACACCCTGCACGAGCACCCCCCCAACACACACCACGTACACATACACCCTCTGGACAGAGCTGTCACTCGGTCTCATTCCCCAGTGTCTAGGGGACTCCTATTTGCGATTCTGGAGGATGAGTGTAGGCTGCTAGGATCCAATGCATATGCAGCCTCGTGGATCCTCCGACCTCCTTCTGAGGGATCAGCCTGGGGTCAGCCTGGGGTGACCTCACGGGGAGCGGCGGGAGTCTGCCCGGTCCTTTTTGACTCCGGGTGTTCTCTAAAGCAGACTTGCTCACACCTGGGCGTCCTCACCGCTCCCAGAAATGCCACAGGCCTGTGTCAAACGCACACACCCCGGGGCCTGCCCGGGGGCGCCCACGCTACCCCCACCCTCCCAGCCTAGCGCATACACCCCAGGGCCCCGGGCAGAGGGGGACCAGGGGTGGAGGGACTGTGGGTACGCAGCACGCACAGCCCAGGCCGGATTGTCAAATGCCCGTTAACGGAGCAGCTCCCTCCTGGGGTGTGACCGCCCCGGGTCCCGTGTCTCCACCAGCTTGTGTGCCCAAGAGGAAGAGGAAGTGGGAGATACAGGGCAATGCTCTAAAGCCCCGAAACCTTAGCCTCCCGCGGTCAGATCCCCTTACACCGCAATCGCTCCCACCTGACCCCCCAGCCTGGCCTGAGGGACTCTGGGGGGGCGGGGAGGGTGGCCAGAGCCAGTCAGGGGGGAGAACATGGCATGGAGGCCAGACAGGTCCACCTCCCCCGATACCACGTCCCTCTCCTCACCACACGAGTCGGGTCCCAGCCCACTCGACGGGGGAGGCTGGCCAAGCCCTGTGCCAGTCTCCAAACCCCACTCAGAGCCCACTGGAGCCAGGACCTCGGGCAAAGTCAAGGTGGCCCTGGACCCTCAAACATTTCATTATCCTCCTCCCCAGAGAGCCCGCAGCTCCCTTAAGTTAAGTTCGCCCCCCTCGTACCCTCAGCCCCCACCCGGTGCCCCTGCCACCCCCTCCAGCCTGGACCCCAACGCCGGCCCGGTCCTCCTCCGGAGCAGGTGGGACCCGAAGGACTCAGCCTGGCCTCTGGCCTTCCGGGCGTCGGGGTGAGGGTCGCTGGGAGTTCCTCTGTACCTTAGCGGCTGGCTCTGGCTCTGGCTCTGGCTCTCGCTCCGGCCAGGCTCCGGGCAAGACCCTTCCAGAGGCGCTTCTGGGGCCGTGTCTTCCTCCGGGGCCTGCAGCCACCGAAGCTCCTCAGGCTGCAAGGCCTGGTACCAGGGTGGGGGGCCGCCTTCGGGGCCCAGCACAGGGCTGGCAGCCTCCCGGTCAGCTCCGCAGGCCCCCCGGCCCCCCGGCCTCACCACGGCCCCCGGGAGCTGCAGGAATCGCTGCATCGGGCACCAGGTCCTGCTCCGAGATGAGACCCAGCTGACCAGGGAGCTGGGGACGCCTGTCCCTGTTACCAGACGGCCCGCCTCCCAGACTCAGTAACTGGACACTGGCAGGCAGGGAGGCTCCGGTTTCCCGTTCACTGCTCAGAGACGAGGACTTGAGAGGGGGAGGAAGGCAGCGACTGGGGACTAAGCCACCCCAATCTCCCACCAGGGGGCGGGGGGGCCGTGGTCAGGGGAGCTGATCCAGACAGGGGTGAGGGACCCACTCCTCACCTCCAGTCTCCGGCCACATCTGGACCTCTGCCTCCCCAGAACCGCTCTTCCTCAGAAATCCTGCACGCCTGCTCCCCACTCGGACCGAAGCCAGAGCCAGGTCCCGGACTCCTGCCTTCCTATCAGCTTGGTCTTCCCTCTGCTTCCCCCCTCCCTGGCCCAGGCCCCCCAGGTCCATCCCTGCAGCTGCCCTCTCACTCACACCCTTGGCCTTCCGTCCGTACCGCCCCTCCCCTGCCAGGAGCAGGTGGCTTCAGACCCCCTTGATGCGCCTCAAATCCCCACCCACGGCCTGGCTCGTACCTTACGACTTGCTTCTCACAGAAAATGAGAGGCCTTAGATAACATCCCCCGCAGCTCCAGGCATCTGTGTCTCCTCTCCTCCTGCCCCCCTCCGCCCGGGCAGAGTGATCCTCCTCCAAGCCAGGCGGTGCTCCCATCACCCAGCGGCCCAGGCCCCCGTAGCTCCCTTCAGCCTCACCCTCTCCCTCTCCGGGTTGCTGGCTCCTTCCCACCAGCAGTTGGACTTGTTCCAGCCCCTCCCACCCTCACAGTGAAGACAGATAACAACACAAATAAAATACACAAACCTTCTTCAACTAATTCTCTCCCCCAGCAACTCTTTCTCTCTCTCCCCTGTACACACTTCTTGAAAGCAAATTTCCCATCTTCCGGGTTTTATTTATTCACCTCCTATTTGCTTCTCTACTCACTCCAATCTGGCTTTCGATGCTGATTAGAACTCAGGGCTGGGGCGCCTGGGAGGCGTCCGACTCCTGATTTTGGCTCAGGTCACAATCTCATCCTCGTTCGTGGGATCGAGCCCGCATTGGGCTGACAGCACAGAGCCCGCTTGGGATTCTCTCTCTCCCCCTCTCTCTGCCCCTCCCCCACTCACTCTCTTTCTCAAAGTAAATAAATAAACTTAAAAAAAAGAAAAGAGGTGGCGCCTGGGTGGCTCAGGCGGCTGAGCGACCAGCTTCAGCTCAGGTTGTGATCTCGTGGTCGGTAAGTTCGAGCCCCGCGTCGGGCTCTGTGCTGACAGCTCGGAGCCTGGAGCCTGCTTCGGATTCTGTGTCTCTCTCTTCCTCTGCCCCTCCCCCACTCACGCTCTGTCTCTCTTGTGCTCTCTCTCTCTCAAAAAAATAATAAGCATTAGAAAGAAAAAAATTTAAAAAAAAATAAAAAGAATTTAAGGCTGAGGGGCCGCCATGATGTCTGCAAGTTACATGGTTCAGCCAAAAATCAGTATGGCTTGATGTTAGAAAAAGCAAATACAGCAGAGCGTCAACATCAGTTGGATCTAGGTGGAGGGCGTACGTATTCCTCACATTACACACTCAACTTTTCTGTATGTTTTAAGCTGTTCATGATAGAATGTTGGGGAAAAATAATCTAGCTCCTCCTCTTCTGATTTTGTCAGACTTGTCCCCCCAGGACAGGAGGTGGGACCTGGAGCAAGGAGGGGTTGACCTTCTCTTTATCAAATCAGTGGTCGTCTTCCCTTGTTTGAGTGGACATTGCTGATTGCTTCCTCCTTCTTGAAACATTTTGTTTCCCTCCAGCCTTTGGTTTACTTTTTCTCAGTAACCTTGAAACACTTCCCCCTGCATTCTGGTCATCCCTAAGGTGTCTTTAGGGTTCATACCCATGTGCCGTCTGAACTCATTTTTTAAATTAATTAATTAATTATTAATCTTTACTTTTGAGAGAAAGAGAGAGAGAGTGCACAGAAGAGGGGCAGAAAGAGAGAGGGAGACACAGAATCCAAAGCAGGCTCCAGGCTCTGAGCTGTCAGCACAGAGCCGACGCGGGGTTTGAACCCACCAACAGCTAGATCATGACCTGAGCTGAAGTCTGACACTTAGCCCACTGAGCCACCCAGGCACCCCTGAACTCATTTTATATACTCTCCCTGGGTTATCTTAACTTCCTTCTGTGGCTTTGATTAACATACATGTGTTAATAATCTCTCCTGGAATCCAAATCCTAAAATCCAGCTACCTCCTAGGCTTGAATATCCCTCAGGGTTTACAATCCCAGCCTGTCAAAAGTTGGCCTCACCATTATTTTCCCGAATTTGCTTGTAACATCTTTATTTCCAATCACACTGTACAGCAACCACCATCTATCCAGTTACAAGAAATAGTAACCTATTATTCTTATCTTCTCCCCCCAGTTAATCATCGGTCTGTGACTTCTATCCCCTCAAGAGCCCTCAGATCCTCTGCCCCCACCATAGTCTAGCCCACCATCATGTCTCCTTCCCCCAACACTCAACCCCCCCTCCCCAGGCCTTGTCTCCTGCTTAAACCAGCACACCTCCAATCTCCTCTCCACAATCCAGCCTAGAATCCTTCTAAAATGCAAATCTGATATCCCCTGCTTAGAACTCCTCGCCACTTTGGCACCTTCCCACCCTCATTTCTGGTCACTCGGAGGCCTGGTGCAGCGATTTGATTCTGGCCATCCGTACTAGCACCTACAAAACCTAAAAGCTTTTCCTCTGCCTGGAACATTCCTCACTCCCCCCTCTCCCTGTTCCCCAGGGCCAGAGACCAGCTCTTCGCACCCCTCCGGCTGTCCACCCCCCAACACAGATTCTCCCTCTGGGGCAACCCTCCAGAGCAACTAGAGGGTGGGGACCGGTTCAGGTTCACGCCTGTATTCACAGTGACTGGGATGAGAATGGACACAGCAGTCCCTGAAAAATGCTTGTTTCAGGATTTACAAATAAACGAATGAACCAACGAATGAGCCAAAGGTGGAGGGGAAGAGTGGGAAGCCCAGGTGGGGATGAAGTACAGGGGCAAAGTGGGAAGCAGGGGTGCGGCCTGGGGGTGCTAGCGTGGGGCCAGAATGAGGGACGTGGACTTGCACGAGGGGCCGGGCCGTGGAGGTTCTGGGTGCACACCCCGGGCCGGCCTTCCCGGAGAGGCCCCAAGCTGGACCTCACGGCCTCTGCCCCCTCCCGCGCGGTCCTCAGGAGCCCGCTCGCCCCGCGCGAAAAAGGCGGGGAACCGGTGATGCAAACCCACACCCAGCGGGCACGCCTGGGGCGGGAGGGTGCGCCCATCCCCCGCCAGCCTCCAGCCCCTCCCCGGGTCCCGGGTGGGCCCTCGGGCGGCGCGCGGCGCGGGAGGACAGGGCAGCGAGGGTCGGGCCGCGGCGGGAGGGGGCGGGGCGGGGGCCCGGCGGCGGCGGCGGGAGGGGGCAGGGCGGGCTTCCGGGCCGCGCGGCCGGGCCGCTGTCCATGGTGCCGGCGCGCCGCGCGCTCCCTCACCGCTTGTAGTCGGAGGAGAAGATGCCGCCGCTCGCGGGGTCGTGGCCGTACTCGGGCTCCCCGGGGCCGGCGGAGCCGCCCTTGTCTTCGCCGTAGGCGGGGGCGGCCGACATGGGGCTGCCGGAGAGAGCGCTTCGCGGGGGCGGAGGCCGCGCGGCCGGGGTGCTGCTGGGACCGAGGAGGCGAGCGCAGGCCCGGCTCCGCGGAGGCCGCAATCTGCGCGGGCGGAGGCAGCGCGCGGATTTATCAATCAGGGCCGCGCGGGGAGGCTCTTAAAGGCACCTACGCCTGCGGAGCGGAGGGCGTGTCCGCGGAGGGGGCGGGGCGGTGCCGCAGGGTCTGGCCCCGCCCGAATCCCTCGGAAATCCCCGCCTTCCTTCCCCCTCCGGGTAAGGGAGGTTCCTGTGCCTTAGAGGGACTGTTCCGGGGGTGGGTGGAGGCCGCTGGACTGAGGATGGGACAGCCTTCCGGGAGACGCACAACGCCTTCCCTCACCACCCCCACCCCCGACCACAGGGTCTCGGTGGAAGGGCCTCCAGGGACTCCGCTCATTCCCGACACGGTCACCGATGCTCACCCACGCAGTGGAAGGAAAGCAGGGGACTGAAGAGAAGGCTGTGCCACAGGGCTGGGGGTCCTAGAGCAGGAAGGAGGCACTGCACTGGGAGACCCGCTTCGGAGACCAAAGACGCTCCCTCTCCCAGCTCCATCTTGCCTACAAAATCTGGGCCCCTCTGATGGTGTCTTGCTTTCTCATCAGGAAGCCAGAAGGCTAGCTGGAGGTGACAATTTAAGTCTGGTCCAGGAGAGGAGCCTACAGCAGGCTTCGGGTAGAGAAATAGACACCGAATAGAAGGGGCAGTGAACCCCGAATCCAGCTTTGCAATATAGTTTAATGACCACTTCTGAAGCCGCCATGCCCACTCAGGATGGCCTGAGGTCACACCTATCCACAGTCAAATTCAGGTCCACTGACACCTAGGAAGGAAGGGATAGGGATGGGTTAGGGTCTGGTGTGACAGCCAGGACTCCTGGATCATGTGAGGCTTCCAACTCAGATCCGAAGGCCCGAAGCACAACCCCCCCCCCCCCCCCCACTTTCCCTGAGGAAAGGCTGCCTGGATCTAGAGAGAAAGTAGTGGCCAGGCTGGAGAAAGGGATGGGATCTAGTTGGGCCTGAGTTTGGCACATCAGGTTGGATGGCTGGGTCTCTCGACTGGGCTTGGAGAAGAAGGTGAATAGGGCTTGACCTGGAAAGTGGAAGAGTTTATAGGGCTGAGTGTTGGATCTCAGCATCTCCAGAATCAGAATTTGTGGGCACAGAAAGAGGGCTCTATAGGTAGGTTCCACTGGGCGAATGGGCATGGAGGTTAACAAGGACCAGGGCAGTGCCTAGGTTTGGAAGTTGGTAGGCTGAAGGAAATAGATGTGCCTAGGATCTGTGAGCTGGGGCCTTCCTGGATGGTCCCAAGAGACTTTCAGAGAGGTAGAACCTCACCAAGTTGGCAGGCTAGTTTGCTTCTGGGTGCTTTGGGTCTGCCAGAGTAAAGTGGATCTTGAGTTTGACGAGCATGGCCTGGGTGGGGAGAGACAGTACCAGTTCTGCAGGAGCACACTGGTTAGCTCTGGAGGCGGGCTGGGATCTCGCGTGGGTAGCTGGGCCAGACTCACCCAGCTAATAGGACTGCCATCTATCTGTAGGGGATCTGGATGGGCCCCGGAGTCGGAGCAGACCCAGTGTAAAGTGCAGCAGTTGCTGCGCATGGGGTGATGGGGGGGTGGGTCTGAGTCCATTGCCTCGCCCACGGTCAAGGCCACCACGTCTACGCAGCACACGCCACAGCAGAGAGCGGGGGTGTAGCAGCAGGCACTGCCCGTTTAGATACAATGGCTTTGCAGGAACACAGAGACGTGTGAAGCCTGTGGCTGATTATATTCCTGCCTGCAGGGATCACCCGATGGGTGCAAGTCAGAGCCAGTTAGGTCCTGTGACCCCAGTGCCCTGATCCTGCACCCAAATCTCCCAGGACCCCGGGGCCCTGAGCCCCATTCCCTGGGTGCCCAAGCGTCCATCTTCAGAGACTCACCCCTCCAGCTAGGGGCCTGCAGTTTTCATTCTCTTGTGCCCTGCCCACTGGTAGAACAGGGCTTGGATGGGCGGCCTCTCTAGCAGACTAGGGTCAATGTTTCAGGCAGAGATGCTCACCTTCGAGGCGGATGATCTCCCCATGGCCACAGCACACGCCCACATGGGCCCCGCACCAGTGTCCAGCAGCGGACAACAGCCTGCACAGGAAGAGGTCTTGCGGCTCAGGCTCGCTGCCCTCTAACTCCACGGCCTCCCAGTGCTACCCCAGGAAAGCCTCAGAGAGGAAGGACTGGATGGTAGTGACCGCCCCAGTCAGGGCCTGAGAGGAAACGGGGACCAGACCTGTTTGCGCGGGGGGGGGGGGGGGGGGGGGGTGCCAGTTCCTTCTGCCGGTCATCAGTGGAGACCTGTCTTCTCCAGACATCCCACCTGGGGGAAAACAAGACACACTGAGGACTTATGCTCCAGGGGCTAGGCTTCACGAACCCACACCTGCCTACATGTGCTGAAGAACTCCAGAGGCCTGGACATCGCCAATGGACAAATCCTGCCCTGAGCCACCACTAAGAACTCAGTTCCCAGTGACTGGGACCTACTCCTCATCCAATGTTTTCTTCTCCTCTTAAATTCCAGCCTTTCCATTCCGCCCCTTTCCTCAAACATCTCCCACCTTGCCATTCCCTGGAGGCAACACCAAGAACTGCATGTACTTGAGTTGAGCAGAAGCCCTGAAGAAACAGAAACCTGGGTGACATCTGGACCCAAGAGAGGCCTCTCCTCCCAAGCCTGAGTGGACCGAGTCCCCTCCAATAACAAATATCTATGGAGCAACTGTTCATTTGATGCTTACTACAATTCTACAAGATGGGTACAGGATCCCTGTTTTCAGGATAAGGAAACTGAGGTCCATGGAGGTTCCACATCGCTGGAGTGCACACAGCTTAATGTAGGTGTGCATGACGGTATGTGTCTGATCACCTTTACCTTCCTTTCTAGAAGGAAGTAAGAAACCCATTTAGTTCAGATTTGTCCTATCTACTGGGAAGAGAGTGCCCTGGGGACTTGGAAGGATGGCCCCCTGGACTGTGCCTGAGATGTGGCCTCAGAGAGTGCCTGGAAAGGGGGCGAAAATAGGGCCTGGTGAGTGCCCAGCGGTCCCAGCTGCAGAAGCCCTGGGAGAAAGAAGTAGACCCCTCCCCACCCGGTCCCCAGCTCCCCCTTTGCTCCCCCACCCCCCACATCTGGGTATTTTCGTTGGAAGGGAGGGACTTGACTCCAACAGATTTGACTTGGAGAGGAAGGACTCATATGCAAATGAGGAGCCGGGCTGCCCCAGGCTGCTTTATGGAGTGCCAACTACAATGTGGCCATGGCTCCCCATCCCCCAACACTTCCTTTCCTTCTGATCCCAGTCTGTAGTCTCCTCTACTTACTCCTGGGTGAGTCTCATCTTCCCAGACTGGGAGCTGTGAAAGAGTCAGGTGACCAACTCATCCCAGTTTGCCTGGAACATTCCAGGTTTGTTTTTTGTTTTTATTTTTTTTTTCAACGTTTATTTTTTTTGGGACAGAGAGAGACAGAGCATGAACGGGGGAGGGGCAGAGAGAGAGGGAGACACAGAATGGGAAACAGGCTCCAGGCTCTGAGCCATCAGCCCAGAGCCTGACGCGGGGCTCGCACTCACGGACCGCGAGATCGTGACCTGGCTGAAGTCGGACGCTTAACCGACTGCGCCACCCAGGCACCCCTATTTTTTAATTTTTATAATTTTTTTTCAACATTTATTTATTTTTGGGACAGAGAGAGACAGAGCATGAACGGGGGGAGGGGCAGAAAGAGAGGGAGACACAGAATCGGAAACAGGCTCCAGGCTCTGAGCCATCAGCCCAGAGCCTGACGCAGGGCTCGAACTCGCGGACCGCGAGATCGTGACCTGGCTGAAGTCGGACGCTTAACCAACTGCGCCACCCAGGCGCCCCAAACGTTTATTCATTTTTGAGAGAGATAGATAGAGTGTGAGTGGGGGAGGGGGAGAGAGAGAGGGAGACACAGAATCTGAAGCAGGCTCCAGGCTCTGAGCTGTCAGCACAGAGCCTGATGCAGGGCTCGAACCCACGAATGGTGAGATCATAACCTGAGCCGAAGTCGGACGCCTAACCGACTGAGCCATCCAGGCGCCCCCATTCCAGGTTTTAAAACACATCCCGAACCCAGGAAAACCTGGATGACTCGTCACCCTAGGTTCAGGTCTCTCCCTTTCCATCTGCCTTGACTTCAGGAGACCACAGTCATGTGCACAGTCCTGTGGCCTTAGGTCATGCTCTCCTGCAATCCTCCTAACAGGGAGGGCACCGTGGTTCCTGTTTCCCTCTCCGGCTTTGTCATTAGGCCAAGGAGCCGTCACAGCTGGATCCTGGCCCCTATTGGGACAGCAGACATCCCACCTGGGGAGAAAACAAGACACGCTGAGGACTTCTGCTCCAGTTACCTGGGATGTGAAGCTCATCTAGGGAGAAAAAACCCCAAACCCAGCTATCACCACCTGGCCGCTCAGGAGGGAGGAGGGAGGGGCCGGGCCACTGCCCCTCCCACAGATCCCCCTAGGCTGTGCCCTGTTTGTGCCCACAGCTCTGTGCTGCAGTCCTGGGACTGGGAGGCGGAGTCCCGACTGAGCCACTTCTCTATGTGGGACATCACGTGTGCCACTTCCTCCCTGTGGGCCTCAACTTCCTCATCTGTGAACTGGGGATAGTAAGCCCAGAAGGCTGGCCTCACAGGACCATTGTGAGGCACAGAGAGCTCTTTGTGAGCCGGACGAGGAGAGCCGGGCAGTATTGGCTTCTCTTTGGTCCTCCCGTGAGGGTGCAGAGTTTGGCGTGAGGGGTAGAGAGGTGGAGAGAATGCATTTTTCTCGGCTCAGAGAACAATGGGCCCTCAGAGGCTGTTGCCTCCCTGTGACCCCTGCCCCAGAGCTCTCAGGGGATCACCCGGCTGGAAAGGCCTTGGCGAGCAGGGCCCCACCTCTGACTCTCCCTCTAAAAAGTTCCCCGTGGTGGCGGTGGTGGGAAGGATGGGGACACTTTGGCCACCATCAGCCAGGCCCTGGAATTTGAGTCAGGGTCTGGATGAGGAGATGCCCCTTCAGATAGTGGATCTGGGTCTACATGTGGTGCTCCATCAATAGTAATAGTAATAGTAATAGTAATAGTAATAGTAATAGTAATAGTAATAATAAATATCTATTGTTAAAAACCTGTGCTAAAGCCCCATTTAGCCCTAACAACGGTCATAAAATAGATAATGTTGTTTTCGTTCCCATTTTACAGATGGGGGGGACCAAGCCTCGCAAAGACTGCCAAGGTTACAAGCTAGTAAGTGGAGAAACCGGGATTCAACCACAGATGATCTGGTCTAGTGCCCTTTACCTTAACCACTGCACAGTACTACCTCTCTCGAGCTGCAGCGCACGAGTGTTCCCCCTGCCCCAGGATGTACCGACCCCATGTGTGCTTCCTGAGCTGGAGAAGCGGCCGCCCTTCCCTTCGACTTTCATAGAGCCACGCCACCATTCTCTGTAGGAGAAGGAAGGAGCAAGGCCCCTGGAGCTGTGAGCAAGAGCCCAGGGCACAAAACAGCTCAGTCTCTTGGCACCTTCCCAACAACGCTGCCTGCCCCGTGGGGGCTTTGCTGGGGGCCCGAGCTTTTCCTCCTTTCAGCCCCACTGAGGCTTCGGGGAGACAGAATGAGGATGCTAGGCTTGCAATTGGACATGGGCCTACCAGGCAGTCTCTCCGAGGCCCCTTCACGACCTCAACCCAACGGGGTCCTGTCACTGAGCACAGACACTGTGGGGCCATCGTGGTGGCCCTAGGCTCTGTGGCTGTAGTCGGAACTCCTGGCCCCTCCCATCCCCCTTCAGTCTAGCCCTGGACGGAGTTCCTCTGTGGGAAGCAAGGTTTTGGGGTCACTGCCCTCAGCTGGCCATCTCAGTCAGAACAAGGGTCGGGGCTCCCTATTGGGGCCGAGCAGGCCCTTCCCTGGAGCCCCCAGCACACTCTGCTCCAGGCCACCCTTCCCTCGCAAAGGCTTTGGTCACCCCCTCCCTCTTGGCACAGAGTAATCCCACCTGGATCCCAGCCCCCAGCCCAAGCAGCTTACCCTGCAGGCGCACCCCACACCTCGCTAGGCGCTCTCCTCTGCGGCCAGAGCAGAGTGGACAAGCTGTCCGTCCCTCCGGCAGAGAAGGGAGCCAAGCAGGAAGCCCTGGCACCCCATTCTGCGCACTGAGGCCTTGGCCAGTCTGATGGCAGCTCGCCCCCTTGGCAACGCAGGGGCCAGGTGGCAGCCAATGACTGTGAGGCTGGGGTCTGGGGTGGGTTATTGGTGCCCTCATTCACCTTCTCTCTCTTCTTCCCAGTGTTCTGCCCCTCCCCCCACATCTGACCTGTACTTATCCCCTCACTGGCCTCTAGGGTCCCCAAGTGCCCCATCCCCACCCTACTGCGGTCTGAGAAACTCTCTATATATTCCCTTTAAATTTATTGAGACTTGCTTTATCCACTAACATATGGTCTATTTTGGTGGATATACTACGTGCATTTAAAAAATATTTATGTTGCACATTTAGGTACAGTATTCTAGATATATCAGTTAGGTCAACATGGCTGATTAATGCTGTTCAGATCATCCATATCTTTACTGATTTTTTGTGTAGTTTTTCTACCAGTTGCTAAGAGAGGAACATTAAAACTTCCAACTATGATTGTGAGATGGTCTACTTCTCCCTTTAGCTCTGCTGAGTTTTGCTCTGTTTGCTCTGTAGATTTTGAAACTCTGTTGGATACATAAACATTTTATGATTGTGATGTCTTTCCGATGACTTGACTTTGCATCGTTATGAATGTCCTTCCTTATCTCTGCTAATACGTTTTGTGTTGAAGTCTATTTCATCTGATATGCTATTTGCAGGTTCTGTATTTTACCATCCTATTACTTTCAATTTATGTCTTTATATTTAAAGTGCATCTCTTAGACGGAATATAGGTGAGTCTTGTTTTAATTCATTTTGGCAATCTCTGCCTTTAAGCTGTTTAGTCCATAGATATTTAATAAATAATTGATATGGTTGGACTTAGGTCTACCATTTTTTAATTCTCCTTTTGATTTTTGTTCCTTTGTTTTCCCTTTCCTGTCTTCTTTTAACATCTTCAAGTATTTTTTAAGAATTCTATTTTATCTATTAATAGCTCTACCTTTGTCTTATATTTCAGTAGTGTCTCTAGGTATTGCTATGTATCTACTTAACTTTTCACAAACTACCTGAGAGAGAATATCAAACAACTTCATATAAAATTTGTAAAACATATGTTTACAAAAAGATTTGTAAACATATGTGTCCAATACCACTATCCCCTACTTTATTTGTTATGCTGTATTTGTTATATATGTTATAGTTTACATACTTTATACTTACATATTTTATACTTACATACTTTATACTTACATACCTTATAAGCCAGAAGGTAATGTTATAATTTTTGCTTTAAAGTGTCCTATCTTCGGGTGTCTCGGGTGGCCTAGTCGGTTAAGCATCCCACTTTTGATATTGGCTCAGGTCATGATCTCACACTTCGTGAGATTGAGCCCTGCACAGGGCTCTGGTTGACAGCACAGCACATGCACATGCGTGTAGTCTCTCAAAATAAATCCATAAACATTAAAAAAAAAAGTGTCCTATCTTTTAGAGAAAGAAGACAAAATAGTCTTCTATATTTACTCAGACATATACCAAATTGAAGTATATTTAACATACAATGTTATATTAGTTTCAGGCGTACAACATGATGATCCGACGATTCTGTGCCTTTCTCGGGGCTCGTCAAGGTGAGTATACTCTTAATCGCATTTATCTATTTCACCCATCCTTCCATCCACCTCTTCTCTGGTAGCCACTGGAACTGTTCTGGTTTTTGTTTGTCCTCTTTATTCATTCATGACGGTCTGAGGTTTTCTCTGATATCATTTTCATTCATCCTATTGGATACAGAATTCCGTATTAATGGGTTTTTCTTTCAGAACTTTGAAGATTCCCCCACTATCGCCTGACCTTCATAGTTTCAGGTGAGAAGTCCATGAGAACGGAAAACATTGTTCTCCAACATGTCATGTGGTTGTCATCTTAGGCCACTTTCAATATTTTCTCTTTATCTCTCTTTTCAGCAGTTTGATTGTGACATGCCTAAGAGTGGTTTTATTCATATTTACCTATCTTATGCTTCCCTGAGATTTTGAATCTGAAATTTTTTGTCTACAAGATATAGGGAAACAAATTATATATGCATACATACATATATATGTAGCCATTAATTCATCACATTTTTTCTACCCTGATTTCTTTCTCCTCTCTTCCCGGAGCTCCAATTAATGCCATCACCTAAATATTGATAGGTCATTTTTTTTCAATATTTTTTTCTCAGTCTGTTCTCAATATTTTCTTTCATTGACCCTTTCTTTGGACATCATTAATTTGCTGTTAAACTCACTCACTGAATTTTTAATTTTATTTTCAGTTCTTGAATTTCTGTTTTTTAAATATTTTTTTCTGTATTAAGATTTCTCATTCATGTATTCATTAACACTCTTTTCCTTAAACTCTTTTGTAGATATTTATAATAGCTGCTTCAAAGACACCTCTCCCCCACAAACATTTGGGTGGTCTTAGTATTTACTGCTACTGTCTGACCTTTCTATTAACACTGAATTACATTTGCAGGGGGGGAGCAGTCTAGGATTTAAAAAAAATTCTATACTGGACATTGGGGATGATACATTATACAGATTCTGGATTCTTTTATCTTCTGAAGAACATTGATTTTTGTATTAGTAGACAGTCAAATTAGTAACTTGAACTTGGGGCAACTGGGTGGCTCAGTCGGTTAAGTGTCTGACTTCGGTTCAGGTCACGATCATGGTTTGTGAGTTCAAGCCCTGCATTGGGCTCTGTGCTGACAACTTGGAGCCTGCTTCAGATTCTGTATCTCCCTCTTTCTCTGCTCCTCTCCTGCTCACTTCTGTCTCTCTCAAAAATAAACACTTAAAAAGAAAAGCATTAAAATTAAAAAAAATAGCTTGAACTTGACCTTGTATTTGTATAGTTTTGGTTCAACCTTCGTCATGGTGAGTTTAAGTTTCCCCATTATTATTAAAGTGAATTTCTTAGTCCTGCCACTTGGTCTTCCAGAACATGGCCCTTTTGGGATTTCAGTGGACAGTCCAAGCTCTTCTGAGTTTATGAAAATCAAACTACACATTGTCTCTCTTGTGGCAGGCAGCAGTTGAAATATCTGCCTTTTGCTTCCTGCCTTTGAGCTGTTGCTTTCCACTGGACAAGGAATTGAGGGATTTCATATGCAGATTTAGGGGATTTCTTCTCTTCAGCTTCCTCCTCTCTGGGTTTTCTCCCTCAATATCCAGCTGCTCTGGCAGCATTGAACTTTATCCACCAATATCTTTTCTTAAAAAAACTATAGTCGCCATATGTACTTTACATTCCCAGGACTTACTATTTTATAACTGGGAGTTTGTACCTTTTGACTACCTTCACCCCTCCCCCCACCCCTCCCCTACCAAGTCCACTTCTATCTTAAGCCAAGAAGTCTGTGGCTTTCTGCATGAGTTCTAGCCATCCCACACCTTGAGGACTGGGGAGTGTCCTAAGGAGAAAGCTTTGGAAACAGATCTCATCCAGTGCAGTTCACTTCTTTCAAGGATCAAATGTCTGGGTTCTACTGATTCTTAGTTACTCTCCAATTCCTCCAAGCCATTTAAACATTTTATTTTTTTTTAATTAACATTCAGTAAAATTAACTATTTTTGTTGTACATTTTTATGAATTTTAACACATGTATAGATTAATCACAGTCAAGATGAAGAACGGTTTCATCATCCCAACTAACCCTTTTTAACATGGTTCACTTGGGACAACTAATGAACCAAAACTCACACATTATTATTAACTAAGCTCCACACTTCATTCAGATTTCCTTAGATTTTTGCGAAGGTCCTTTTTCTGTTTCAGGATCCCTTCCCAGACATCATATAACATTTAGGCATCCTATCTCTTTGGGCTCCTCTTTCTTATCACGATGGCTTTATTTTTTTAATTTTTTATTAATGTTTACTTAGTTTTGAGAGAGAGAAAGAGAGAGACAGAGAGAGAGACAGAGTGTGAGCAGGGGAGGGGCAAAGAGGGAGACACAGAATCTGAAGCAGGTTCCAGGCTCTGAGCTGTCAGCACAGAGCCCAACGCAGGGCCCGAACCCACGAACCGTGAGATCATGACCTGAGCCAAGGTCAGACGCTTAACTGGCTGAACGACCCAGGTGCCCCTATCACAATGGCTTTAAATTGCATTTCCTTAATATATTGAACATATTTTCATGTGCTCACTTTTCATCTATATAATCTCTTCGGTGAAGTTCACCATTTTAAAGTGTACAATTTAGTGGGTTTTAGATTGTTCGTAAATATGAGCAACGATCACCACTAACTAACTGCAGAACATTTTCATCATCCTCAAAAATCACCCTATATTGGGGGGCCTGGGTGGCTCAGTCAGTTAAACGTCTGACTTTGGCTCAGGTTATGACCTCTTGGTCCATGGGTTTGAGCCCCGATTCGGACTCTGTACTGACAGCTCAGAGCCTGGAGCCTGCTTTGAATTCTGTGTCTCCCTCTCTCTGCCCCTCCCCTACTCGCACTCTCTCTCTCTCTCTCTCTCTCAAAAATCAAAATAAACATTAAAAAAACTTAACAAAAAATCACCTCATATCCATGAAACAGTCACTCCTGATTCCCCTCTCCCCTCAGCTCCCCCTAGCTCCCCAGTAACCACTAATCTGCCTTTATGGATTTGCTTATTCTGGACATTTCATATGAATGGAATTATATAATCTGTGACCTTTTGTGTCTGGCTTCTTTCACTTAGCATGTTTTCAAGATTTCATCCATGTGTAGCATTTGTTTTTATGAACATCCTTTGTTTTTATGGTCAAATAATATTGCATTGTATGAATATACCATATTTTGTTTATCCATGTATCAGTTGACGGGCATTTGGGTTGTTCCCACTGTTGGAGTATTATGAGTAATTCTGTTATGAATATTCATGTACCGGATTTTGTTGGAGCATATGTTTTTAGTTCTCTTGGATCTATATCTAGGAGTAGATTGCTGCGTCATATGATAATTCTATGTTTTGAGGAACCATCCAACTATTTTCCAAAGCGAATGCACCATCTTACATTCCTATCAGCAATGTTCCAGTTTCTCCACATTCTCACTAACACTTGTATTGTCTTTTTTCATTACAGCAATCCTAGTAGGAGTGAAGTGGTATCTAACTGTGGTTTTGATGTGCATTTCTCTAATGACAAATGATGTTGAGCATCTTCTCATGTACTTCCTGGCCATTTGTAGATCTGTGTTGGAGAAGGTCTATTCAATACCTTTCACCATTTTTAATTAGGCTGTTTTAATTTTTAGGTTGTAAGAATTCCTTATATATCATGGATACCAGACCTTTATCCAATTGTAGTCTGTAAATATTTTCTCCCACTCTGTGTATTGTCTTTTCACTCTCTTGATATACATATTGACACACAAAAGTTTTTCACTTTCGTATAGTTCAATTGATCTATTTTTTATTTTGTTGCTTGTGCTTTTGATGTCATAGCTAAGAAACTATTGCATTATACAAAGTCACAAAGATTTACACCTATGTTTTAAGAGTTTTCTAACTTAAGCTCTTACAGTTGGGCCTTGTATCCACTGAGTTAATTTTTGTATATGGTATAAGGCAGGAATCTAATTCATTCTCTTGCATGTGGATTTTCAGTTTTTTGAGCACCATTTGTGGAAATCATCTTTTCCCCATTGTGTGATCTTGGGACTTCTGTTGAAAATCCATAGGCCATAGTTGATGAGTTTACTTCTGGAATCTCGATTCTATTCCACTGATCTACATGTTTATCCTTATGCTAATAGCACACTATCTGGATTATTGTAGATTTGTAGTAGGCTTGAAGTAGGGAAATGTGAGTTCTCCATCTTTGATCTTTTTAAAGACTGTTTTGGCTATTTAAGGTCCCTTGCAATTCCATATGAATTTTAAAATCTGCTTGTCCATTTTTTTTTTTTTTAAGTTTACTTATTTTGAGACAGAGAGAGAATCGCAAGCAGGCTTTGCACTGTCAGCATGGAGCCTGATGTGGGGCTTAAACTCATGAACGTGTTGAGATCATAACCCAAGCTGATATCAAGAGTCAGACGCTCAACTGGCCTGGCCACCCGTGCACCCCTGCTTGTCCATTTCTTTAAAAAAAAAAAAAAAAGGCATGTGGGATTTTGCTTGGGATTGTGTTGAACTTTTAGATCAATTTGGGGAGTAGTGCCATCTTATTATTGTCTTCCAATCCATGAAAATGGGATGTCTTTCTATTTATTTAGGTCTTCCTTAATTTCTTTCAACAATATTTTGTGGTTTTCAGTGTATAAGTCCTGTACTTCTCTGTAAAAAGATAATCCCTAAGAATTCTTTTTGATACTACTGTAAATGAAACTGTTTTCTAAATTTCATTTTCAAATTTTTCACTGTTAGTGTACAGAAATACAAATGATTTTTGTACATTAATCTTATATCCTGAAACCTTGCTGAATTTGGTTATTAGCTATTAGGTGTGTGTGTGTGTCTCTTTAGAATTTCCTATATATAAATCAGGTCACTTTTTTTTTTTAAGTAGGCTTCACACCCAGCATGGAGCTCAATGCGGGGCTTGAACTCACAACACTGAGATCAAGACCTGAGCTGAGATCAACAGTCAGATGCTTAACCGACTGAGCCACCCAGGCGCCCCATGTCATCTTTAAATAGAGGCAGCTTTATTTTTTCCTTTCTAATCTAGATGCCTTTTTCTTTCATAATTGCCCTGCCTGGAATCTCCAGTACAATGCTGAATAAGGATGGCAAGAACAAACGTGCCTGTTTTATTCACAATCTTAAGAGGAAAGCTTTTAGTCCTTCATCGTTAAGTAGGATGTTAGCTGTGGATAGGGTTTTTGTATGCGTGTGTGGTAAAACATACATAACATAGGATTTACCATTTTAACTATTTTTTAAAAATTTTTATTTATTTTGAGAAAGAGAGAGAGAGAGAGAAAGAATCTCAAGCAGACTCTATGCTGTCTGAGCCCATCGTAGGGCTTGAGCTCATGAACTCTGAAATCATGACCTGAGCCAAAAAAAAAAAAAAAAAAGTCAGATACTTAACCAATTGAGCCACCCAGGCACCACACCATTTTAACCATTTTTAAGTGTGTAAGTTCAGTGGCGTGAAGTACATTCATACTGTCATGCAACCATCATCACCATCCATCTCCAGAACATTTTCATCAGCCCAACGTGAAACAACTAACAATCTCTGTCATAGTCCCCACCTCACTTCAGGAGGCCATTTTAACAATATAAAAAGCAAAGGCAATCCAGTAACAATAATAACAACAATAAACCTTATAGGCCAATCTTTCTTATGAACATAGATGCAGAAACTGTCTTCTAAAATATTATTAGCAATAATGTATTAAAATCATGATCAATTTGGGTTTATTCTGAAAAGTCAGGCATGGACTAAAATAGAAAAGCTATTAGAATAAATCACTGCAGATTATGAAAAGCCATATAGTAAATCTCATTAAGTACATAAAAACATTGACTAAAGGTTAACATCTATGATAACAGCTTTTAAGCAAGCTGGAAATGGAAAAGAACTTACCTAGTAAAGGTTATCGTGGCAAATACATTTAATAGCAAAGTGTCAGAGCTTCTCATGGGCTGAATTGTGTCCCACAAAAATTAATATGCTGAAGTTCAAACCAATATCTCAGAACGTGACCTTATTTGGAAATGGGGTCATTACAGATGTAATTAGTTAATAGGAGGCCATTAGGGTGAGTCCTAATCCCATAGAACTGGTGTCCTCACAAAGAGGAAATGTGGACACAGAGGCAGACAACCACACAGTGAGAACGTCACATGAACATGAAGGCAGAAGTCAGGGTGA
This sequence comes from Acinonyx jubatus, assembly GCF_027475565.1. Classification (NCBI taxonomy): domain Eukaryota; kingdom Metazoa; phylum Chordata; class Mammalia; order Carnivora; family Felidae; genus Acinonyx; species Acinonyx jubatus. Next base: position 4,129,229 of record NC_069386.1, on the reverse strand, counting down.
TGTGTCTACAGCCTAGTAACACCAAGGGTTGCCAATAAACCACCAGAGGCTACAGGAGAGGCATGGAACAGATTGCCCCTCACAGTCTCAGAAGGAACCAGTCCTGCTGACACCCGGCTCTTGGACTTCCAGCCTCCAGAAATGCGAGATGATAAAAACTGCTATTATTTAAGCCACCCGATTTGTGGTACCTCGTTACAGCAGCGAATTAATATAGCTTCCTTTCAAAATCAGAACAAGACAAGGACGCCTGCTATCACTGCTTCTAGTCAACAATGTACTGAAGATGTTAGTGTAAGGGAGGAAAAAATTCTCTTCTACCCTCTTAGGGTCACTGGCTGGACCGAAGAATTAAAACTAATATAAAACAGATTAGCGGGAGAAAAGCATACAAATGTTATTACATTTTTACATGTACAAGGGGGCCTTCACAAAAGAATGGAGACCTGAAAAAGTGACCAGGGAGGGAAGCTTTAAGTCTTTTAGACAAAGAAATACTAAATTTGTCACGAATTGACAAGACAAAGGGATTTGGGCTACGTGTTAGTAAACGGTAAATGTGAGATAACAGAAAGGACATATATTGGTCCCTGTCCCTCATTCCTGACACAGCACTCCTAAAATCCTTTCGTGGATTCCTATGTGGTAAGAGAACTACAAGTATTTTGTTTTGATATTTGGCCTTTGACTCCAGTTCCTAAATCCCTTGGATCCCTTCACAAGTGATAGCAATGTCTTTTGTTCTAATGAGGTGAATCTTGGTGGCCTTCTGGAGGGGGGCTGGTCACCCCAAAAGACCAGGCTATGGTTAGAGGCTTGGACATTTCAGCCCCATCTCTCATTCTCCACAGAGAGGAAAGGGCTTGAAAATGGAGTTAATTATATATAACTTATTTTTATTTAAAATATTTATATGTATATTTAGGGGTGCCTGGGTGGTTCAGCAGGTTAAGTATCTGACTCTTGATTTCGGCTCAGGTCATGATCTCACAGTTCGTGGGATCAAGCACAGAGCCTACTTGGGATTCTCTCTCCCTCCCTCTGCCCCTCCCCTGCCTGTTCTCTCCCCCTCTCCCTCTCAAAATAAATAAACTTAAAAATATATTTATACTTAACATAATTTATATATTATATATTTTTGTATATTAAAGTATATATTCTCTATATGCCTATAATCATTTATAACAAATTATTATTACTCTTATGTAAATCATCATACTAGATATATTAAATCCTAGGTGTCAGACATATTAACTTAGCGTTTGTAACTACCCAACAGGTAGACGGGAAGAAGCCTTATATACCACGGAGAGAATGTGATCTATCTCGTAGTCCCCTAAGGAGCTACTGGAATAGGAATTTTGTAATTAAATAAGTTCTAGAGAATTACTAGTGGCCAGTGTGAAAGATAATGGAAACTGGGAAAGCAGGCTTTTGGGGATGGCTGGATGAAGGCAAATGGATTAAGAGATCAATGTGTTAACTAAGGCCGTGCCAGGCACAATAAAAAGAGACATAAAGGAGAGATTGAGGTGACTGACACTTGAGAATCCTTGTAATTGGGTTGTGCCCGGACATCCTTTCAAATCTCCCTTCCTAATCAAAGTCGGTTAAGGGTTAAAGTTTCTTCTACTCCAGTTCTTGATTCATGTCCAAGAGTAAATACCACCTTATACTCTTTCAAAGTGCTAGAACATTAACTTACTTGATCCTCTCAAAGAATAAGTACAGACAAGCATTTTAGAATGACTTTAAAGGGTCTCTTTCAAGGTTCGAAGGGCACAGCCAGGACCAAACCCCAAATGTTCTGATGGCTGAACCTCATGGGTAACAATGCAGAGCAACTACAGTCCATTTGGTTGATCGGGCTGTTGAGAGAGCACAACATACACCTTCATGAGGTTTCGGTCCTGGCTTGTTACAGATAAAGCTTCATTTCTAGCCTTCATTTCATCTCTATCCAGAATCATTCCAAGAGAAGACATTTAGAGGCCTTCAAATCAGGAAGATCATCACCAGTATCTTCCTCAATAGTCAGGTGGGACTTCTTTTTTTAATTTGAGAGAGAGGATGAACAGGGGAGAGGCACAGAGGGAGAGAAAGAGAATCCTAAGGAGGCTCCATGCCCAGTGTGGAGTTCGACTCGGGGCTCAATTCCACAACCCTGGGACCATGAGCTGAGTTGAAATCAAGAGCGGATGCTCAACTGACTCACCAGGCACCCTGGTGGGACTTCACAGCATCCAAACAAACCTGCGGAGTTTGCTCTCACCAAGTGACCCTTCTCATAGCCTCTAAAGCACAGAGGATTTGTTTATCCCCTTATCTTGATTGAGTTACTCTCCTCACCCCACCACTGGTTCCTGCCTCCAGTGGAATGCCAGGAACCCCCCACTGCCCAGCCAAGGAACAAGCTAAAGCAAGTAAGAACCACCTTTCCTCTACAACAGTGTTATATCACAAACAACTGCCGTCACTTGGTCCTTTCAAAAGAGAATGAGCTTTTATCTGTATGTAACTAACTGTGAATGTATGTGTATCTGAATAGACTGATTCATCTGTGTTGAACTTGGGGAAACCTTCAGGGTGCTTCTGTGGAATTCCTGCATTTGCTTTTGTGGCTCTGAGGTCTCAGGAGGACAGAGAACTCCTTACCATCCTGGATCTTCTCTGCACACATATGAGAACATCTGAATGCTAAAATTCTGAATGTTTGGGTTTTGAGTGAAATGAGGGATCCTGGAGTCTGAGAGGTGGGTTTTACATTTGTTTAATAAGTTTATCTCCTCTTCTTAAAGCCCATTAACTATTTGTTATCGACCTGGCTTTACTGGCCAGTCTACCAGAGGGAGGAACAAAGGGAGGGGATTGTCCACTGCAACCCCCAGAGGACACCGTCAGCATGACGGGCCGCTGTAAGACTGTGACCACCTCTTTACTGGAGACATTCTCCAGAGGCAACAGCTGGGACTTACCTGAGTGTGCACAGGTTACACTCTGGGCGATTCAAAGCCTTATACAAATGTGCCACCCTTTCAGGCTCCAAGGTACTCCGGGCCACCTTTGTATTTGTGAGATTTTTGTTTGTGGTTAAGAACAGAGGCAAACTTGTCACAATCAGAAGTGCAAAACGTCCCTCAAACATTCAGTAAAGACACACAGGTAAGCAATGACCCAAACTGAAGTCTTGAAAGTAATCAGAAAAACCATATGTGAACCCGAAATGGAGTACTCTGTGAAAATCTTAAAAAAGACAAACCTAGGGGCGCCTGGGTGGCGCAGTCGGTTAAGCGTCCGACTTCAGCCAGGTCACGATCTCGCGGTCCGTGAGTTCGAGCCCCGCGTCAGGCTCTGGGCTGATGGCTCAGAGCCTGGAGCCTGTTTCCGATTCTGTGTCTCCCACTCTCTCTCTGCCCCTCCCCCGTTCATGCTCTGTCTCTCTCTGTCCCAAAAATAAATAAACGTTGAAAAAAAAATTAAAAAAAAAAAAAGACAAACCTAGAATAAATAAAGCTTATAGTACACATACACTATTTATTTGCACCTAAGAAATAGTTTAAGGGGTGCCTGGGTGGCTCAGTGGGTTGAGCGTCCGACTTCAGTTCAGGTCACGATCTCATGGCTCGTGAGTTTGAGCCCCGCGTCGGGCTCTGTGCTGACGGCTGAGGGCCTGGAGCCTGCTTCGGATTCTGTGTCTCCCTCTCTCTCTGCCTCTCCCCTGCTCACGCTCTCTCTCCCTCTCTCTCTTGAAAATAAATAAACATTAAAAAAATAGCTTAAGCAGAAATTTTCCCTCTAATCCTATTTGACACACAACTCACAACTCCACCTCTGTTTTGTGAAAACTGTCAGACTCCAACAAAACATGTGCAGAGGAGCAAAGGGCCAAGAGCGACTAAGGGACTCTTGAGAATAAGGTTGGATGACTTATCCCACTGGATACCAAGTCCAAAGCCATAGTAATGAAGACGGTATGGTACTGGTGCAAGATTAAACAAAATGACTAACAGAACAGATTGGGGGTCCCAGAAACGTTGCAGAACCGATTATTTTAAAATTTTATCTGAGCTGGGGTGGCTCGGTCGGTTAAGCATCTGACTTTAGCTCAGGACATGATTTGCGGTTTGTGAGTTTGAGACCCTGTGGGGCTCTCTGCTGACTGAGCAGAGCCCGCTTCAGATCCTCTGTGCCCCCTTCTTCCTGTCCCTCCCCTGCTCTCTCTCAAAAGCAAATACACATTACAAAAATTATCACTTGGAGCAAAGAGGAGATAATTTGTCCATTTCATTATCACAGAAACAAGTTAAATAAAACAATGAAAAAATATTCAGAGAAAACATTTGCCTCCCACCACTATTTATACTCCAGGTTCATGAAGGGGTGGGTATCACTAACTGGTAGCTGAAGTCACAGATATGACTTTCTAGATGTTTCTGCTCAGTTAAGGAGGTGACACCACAGGATACAATGATCCATACCTTATTCCAAACAGAAATCAAGAACTCTGTTTCAATTTTGTAGTGACATATGAACAGCTTGGCTCTTTCTAAAAAAATGTCAGGTTTTGTTTCAGAAAAAAATACACACGTAGCTGCCATGCTCTTCCATTTCTTCAAGGAGATCTAGGTTCCCATTTGGTGCTACTTTCCTTGTGCCTGAATGACCTCGGTATTTGTCGTAGGGAGGGTATGCTGCTATGTCTTTAGTATGTCTGAGTAAGTCTTGGGGCACCTGGGTGGCTCAGTTGGTTAAGTGTCTGACTCTTGATTTCAGTTCAGGTCATAATCCCAGGATTGTGAGATCAAGCCTCGTGTCTGGCTGTGCACCGGCAGCATGGAGCCTGCTTAAGACTCTCTCTGTCCCTCTCTTCTGCTCACATGTGCCCTCTAAAATAAAAATTAAAAAAAAAAAATTTAAAGTCTTCATTTCACCTGTTTTTGAAATAAGGTATAGAGTTGGTATAGAAGTCTAACTTGGCTGTTTTCTTTTGTTCTTCTATATGTAGAGTCTGCCTGTATCCACACCCCTTGACCCCGACAGCTTTCAGATTTTTTTCACTGGTTTTAAAAATTTTGATTATGATGTGGTTGGTATATATTTTTGTGTATTTCTTGTTCTTGGGTGCTCACTGAGCTTCAATCTATAGGTTTATCATATTCATCCATTTGGGAAAACTGTGGTCATTATTTCTTCAAATATATCCTCCCCTCTTTCTTATCTCTTTTAAGAATTCAAATTACAAGTATATTAGGCCATTCGAAGTTATCTGATAGCTGATACTGTTCAGCCTGTTAATCATTGATAATATGCTAGACATTGTGAATTTTATTTTTATTTTAGAGAGAGAGCGTGTGCAAGTGGGGGAGGGGCAGAGTTACAAAGAATCTTAAGCAGGCTCTCAGCGTGGAGCTCAATGGGGGCTTGATCCCATGACCCTTGGATGATGACCTGAGACAAAAGCAAGAGCTGGATGCTCAACAGACCGAATCACCCAAACGACTCTACACCCAATGTGGGGCTTGAACTCACAACCCTGAGATCAAGAGTCACGTGCTCTTCTGACCGAGCCAGCCGGGCCAGACATTGTGAATTTTACATTAACTGCTGGATATTTTTATGTTCCTACAAAATTTTTAGAGCTTTGAAGTAGTTTTAAGATGTAGTCATTTGGAAACTGATCCTTTTCTGATCTTATTTTTAAGATTTGTGGGGTGGGACTAGAACTGTATTTAGCCTAAGGATAATTATTCCCCACTAATGAAGCAGGACCTTTAAAAAAAATGCTTATTTATTTAGAGACAGAGAGACAGTGCTGGCTTCGGCAGCACATACACTAAAATTGGAACGATACAGAGAAGATTAGAGAGAGAGAGAGAGAGACAAAGAATCCCAAGCAGGCTCCATGCTGTCAGCACAGAGCCTGACACAGGGCTTGATCTCATGAACTGTGAGATCATGACCTGAGCCAAAATCAAGGGTTGGATGCTTAACCGACCGAGCCACCCAGGTGCCCCAAAGCAAGACTTTCAGTACTCTTTCAGTACCCTCCCCAATGCCTAATGGGTTTTTCCAGTCTTGGTGGTGGGAACAGGTGCTATTTTGGGCCCCGTAGCACTGATGTCAAACCCTCTCAGGTTGTTCTTTTTCTGGCATCAGGTTTCCTCACACACGAGCTGATCAGTACTCCGTGAACACTCAGTATGAACCGTCTGCCGATCTCTACATTGACCTACCGTCCTCTCCTCCACGGCTCGCTGTCCCGTAAACTCTGGCTGCCTTGGTCTCCTGAGACTCTCGGCACCGTGTCTTCAACTCAGTGAGTCCACTGAGGCTCCCCCCCACCCCAAACTGTTTTACACTGCTTTTCTCATTTCAATACTTTAGTTTGATATGACAGTAGATGGACCTCTTGACTTTTTAAAATATTTATTTATTTAGAGAGACGGGGCGGGGGGAAGGGGTAGAGAGGGGGGAGAGAAGAGAGAAAGGGAGAGAGAGAATCCCAAGCAGGCTCCATGCTGTCAGTGCAGAGCCTGTTGTGGGGCTTGATCTCATGAACTATGAGATCATGACCTGTGGCAAAATCAAGAGCCTGACGCTTATCCTAATGAGCCACCCAGGTGCCCTGGATCTGTTGACTTCTATATGAGGAAATCATCTTCCAACTTTTGTGCACCTCTTTTATCCTTATTGGTTATATTACTTTGATCTTTACACAGTGGAGTCATTTTGTTTCCTGTATTTTATATATAGATTCTGAAATTTCAAATTGAGTATATGGCATTTGAGATTGTACTTCTGTATGATTCGCTGCAGAACCAAGGAATTAGATCCACAGAGAAAGAAATGTAATCCTCTGTCACTAAACTTGTGCCACATGCACAAAAATGACCACTTCAAGGATCAAGGTCAAATCGAATCTTTTTACACTCTAGCAGTTGCTGATAATCATGCTACACTTTAGTTTTTGTACTCGGACTAACATGTCCTTATAAAACTTTGCTTTCCCTGGAGTTTCTAATAACCTTTTATTTGACAAAACGATGCATATGCTATTTCCTCTTTTGGTGATGATCATCCAGCCTCTTACTTTTACTGTTTAACAGGAATCCGCTTTTTCTTTCAAGGAATTCTGATCCTTTGGTATCCTGTTCTAATGTGAACCCATTATTTTTCAGGCTTGCTACATAGCTGATATCCTAGGATTTTTTTCCACCACATTCCTAGGGTGGAGTCCTTTTTACTAGATGTCTTATTCTCTCCAAAGTATACTAAGTAATTGCACAAAGATGTAGATGTGAAGTAAATGTGAATTTTTGCATATCTGAGATATCTTTTTCAATTTTCTACTTAATTGTTTGGGTGTCGAACTCTGTATCAAAACCCCTTTCTGTCTGGACTTTGAACGTCTGCTGCAGTATCTTCTAGCACACATTTCTGCTGACCAGAAAACAGATGCCAGTCTGATTCTCACTCCTTCTTAGGTAACTTCTGTTTTCCTTCTCTGGATGCTTTCAGGCTATTATCTTTAGTATTCCAAAATCTTGCAAGGATTTGCAGTGTGTGTGAGACAGACAGACAGACAATGCTTAAATTCACTATGCTTCGCAACTTTTCAGTAAAAAAGATGTGTATCTCTAATTATCCAAACTGTCATCCTTCTATGATTTCTTTTCCTCCATTTTTTCCCGATTTTTTCCTTCTTAAATTCTTTCAGTTATTTGGTAGATTTATAGACTGACGTCTTATCTTTTTTCTAATTATCTTTTTGGGAAAACTGTATTTTTTATTCCAATACTAGTAAATGTTTATTTTGACAATCATCTTAAATTTCTAACCACTCTTTTTCATTATTCCTTTTCCATGGTAACCTATTCTTGATTTATGGTGCAGTATCTTCAAATCTTTCTGTAGATACTAACTAAAGTTTTTCACTTACTCTCTTGGGCCAGCTCTTTGCTCAGTAAGGTCTTTTTCTTACCTGCCATTGGTTTTCTTCAGGTGTAGTAAATCTCAGTTGAACATTTAAAAGAAATTACATAAAAACAAAGGACCCGGCTTCTGGGTGGCTGGCTGAGTCTCTTCTGCCACTGGGAGTTCAAATTCTCCAGAATTCTCTAGCGGCCCTCCTCGAGGAATGGGAAGGACAACGTGAGGTACGCACTCATAGAGGACTATCAAATGGGAGACCTCACTTACGGGTACACGGGCAGAGAGCAGGAAGGAGGAGCCTTCCAAATGCCCAAGTGAGAAGGGCTTTCCTTCGCTGCAAGCTGGGGCCCTCCTCAAGCAGCTCATTCACGTTTCTTCCAGGAACAGTCCTCCAGCTTTTGTTTGCATGTAGGTTTAGTTGAGTGACGGCTGCAGCGAACCTGGTCATTCTGCATCAACCAGCACACTGGCTCTAGGTCCTGTCCTTCAGTTACCCTTTCCTATTAATCCTGTTGCCGCTTCGTTTGCCGCTCTTAGTCTGCCCCTCTTGGAGATATTCTTGGGAAGAAAGACTTCACACCTGCTAAGTTCACACTTGTAAAACTTCCAGGCTATAGTTTGTACTCTAGTGTATCTCCTAGTAAGTTCCCAGCTCATTACCACTGTGGGGAAAACAATGAGTCCAGGAAGTAGTGAAGAATCCTGGTGAACATCTCAGGCAGCAGCGGGGGAAGAGACCCCAAGAGTCTCTGATCAACAGTCTTTATTACATGTGTTTGTATGTTGCAGTTTTATGGCCTATGTTTAAAATCATCAAACTCTCCCCCTAAGTAAATGATCATCTAGTCACCCCAAAGTTCCCAGGAGGTTTTCCTTCCAGAGGAAAATGACTTTAATCAGAAAATTAAAATATTTCAAATCTCTTCTCCCTTCTATTTACATTCATTTATAGTCTAGAATTTTTACACCTGTCTTGCCAAATTGTTTAATTACAATCAATCTCTCAAAATAAAATCCCCTCTAATAACTGTAAACCTTGAGCTTATTAGCCTAAAAACTTTGGTGGACAGACCAGATCCTCTCCTGGGCCCTGGTTTGAATGGTCAGACTGGCACCCACTGCCACACATATTGCATATTACCAACACTCTTTTGGAGATAATGTGGCTTTATAGATTATATGGATATTTTACACAGAAATATTAAAATGAGTCACTGAAATAATATTAATAAACAAGCGTATGAAATTGTTCACATACAGAACAAATAAACCTTAAAATAGTTGGTATTAATCTAAGGAAGTTGTGGGTTGAAACATTTTAATTTTTCTCATAATACCCTAATACTGATTTACTAACCAAAAAGGAAGCACTTTTACACAATGAGAAAACTCTCAAGAATCAGGGGGACTTTGGGGTGCCTGGGTGGCTCAGTCGGTTAAGCGTCCGACTTCAGCTCAGGTCATGATCTCACAGTCCAGTTTGGGCCCTGCGTCGGGCTCTGTGCTGACAGCTCAGAGCCTGGAGCCTGCTTCGCATTCTGTCTCTCCCTCTCTCTCTGCCCCTCCCCTGCCCATGCTCTGTCTCTCTCTGTCTGAAAAATAAATAAAAACATTAAAAAATTTTTTAATTAAAAAAAAAGAATCAGGGGGAATTTGGTGGAAGAAAAACTAGTATTAGAACGATGACAAGACTTATTCAGGGGTGCCTGGATGGCTCAGTCGGTTGAGCGTCTGACTTCAGCTCAGGTCATGATCTCTCAGTCTGTGAGTTCGAGCCCCGCGTCGGGCTCTGTGCTGACAGCTCGGAGCTTGGAGCCTGCTTTGGATTCTGTGTCTCCCTCTCTCTCTCTGCCCCTCCCCTGCTCATGCTCTGTCTCTTACTCTCAAAAATGAATAAATGTTAAAAAAAAAAAAATTAAAAAAAAATAAAAAGACTTATTCAAAACTCCACTAGAAAAAAACGCGTCATTCAGAACTGAACCTTTTCTAAATAGATACAGACTCCACCTTTCTCATCCATTAACAGAATCCCTACATTCTAAATGCCACCTAGATGGAACGCTGCAGAACACAGTCTGCATCGTATCCTGCATTTTATAGTCAGAATGACTCAAAGCCTCACAGGAGCTTCATTCCATAATATTCCACAAAATTAGCAGTCAAATTCAGGTGGATCAAGTTCTTGCTCCTTGGGAAAACACTAGTTCACTGCTGTTTTCCAATGAGGAACAGTCTAGAAGGCAAACACAGGCACAAGAGAAGCGTGGAGGTCAGTCACTGTGTGTTCTGTACTTCACCTGCATTCCAAACACACCTCGTGCTCTATCATCATTACTCCTTTTATTTCTCACCTACAACTCCAGGCTGCATGCTCAGTGATAACAAAACTGTATGGGGTTTTGGGGGTTTTTTTTTACACTTTTTTTGAAAGATGATTTTGTGATTTAGGAAATTCTGTACTTCTCTTTTTTTAATGTTTACTTATGTTTTTGAGAGAAGAGACAGAGCAAGAGCACGAGCGGCAAAGGAGCAGAGAGAGAGGGAGACACAGAATCCAAAGCAGGCTCCAGGCTCCGAGCTGGCAGCACAGAGCCCGACGCAGGGCTCCGACCCACAAACAGTGAGATCATGACCTGAGCTCAAGTCGGACACTTATCGACCAAGCCACCCAGGCACCCTACAAAACTGTATGTTTTAATCAGCTCAGGCCGCTCTAACAAAATACCAATGAACTGCTGGCTCAAACGACAGACACTTAATTCTTACGGTTCTAGAGGCTGCAAGTTGTAAGATCAGAGGGCCAGCATCACTGAGTTTTGCTGGACTCTCCTCCGGGTTTGCAGACAGCTTCCTTCCTGTCTCCTCACAAGGTTGCGGAGAAGAGACCTCTGGTGTCTTTTCTCATAAAGGCACTAATCCCTTCATAAGGTCCTCCCTCTCCTGACCTCATTTAAAACAGCTATCTCTCAGAGCACCTGGGTGGCTGAGTTGGTTAAGCATTGGACCGCAGCTTGGGTTATGATCTCAAGGTTCGTGAGTTCGAGCCCCGCTTCGGGCTCTGTGCTGACAGCTCAGAGCCTGGAGCCTGTTTCAGATTCTGTGTCTCCCTTTCTCTCTGTCCCTCCCCCGTTCATGCTCTGTTTTCTCTGTTTCAAAAATAAACGCTAAAAAAAATTTTTTTTTAAATAATAAAATAAAACATTTCAAGCAAGCACACAAACAACATGTACATTTTTGGGGGAGAGGGCACATTTCAGTCCATTGTACCTACTCAAGAGTGTCCCTTCTTATAACAGTAATGATTGCAGTAACAAACATAATTCGAGAGCTCGTTCTGTGCCGGCACATGCAGGTGAGGGAACCGGGCGTAGTTCTTTAGCTAGACTAGGGTCACAGCTGGTACGCTGTCGTAGCGCTAAGATTTTCGCCCAGGCAGCCTAACAGTAAAGCTCAAACTCCTAATTCTCTCCCTGTTCTGCCTTAACTAGAGGAAAAATGATTTTGAGATCTGAACAAGTGAATTCAGGAATTTACTATTTTAGTTATCACACTTTTGAACTGGGTACAGAAGGGCTCCAAATATCAAAATGATTCTTTTGATAACTATTCATAAGAAAATAAACCAGACAGGGGCGCCTGGGTGGCTCAGTCAGTTAAGCGTCCGACTTCATAAACCCGAGGTTCTTGAGTTCGAGCCCCGTGTCAGACTCTGTGCTTACAGCTCTGAGCCTGGAGCCTGCATGGGATTCTGTATCTTCCTCTCTCTCTGTTCTTCTCCCGCTTGCACCCTGTCTGTCTCTCTTAAAAATAAATAAAGATTAAAAAAAAAAAAAAAACACCAGACCCCCCCTCCCCCCCCCCCAAAATGCAGACAACAGAGACTAAGAGGAAAGCACAACTCTGAGGAGTTTACAAACACCAGTGTGGAAGGGGTGACTCTGAATGCCAATCAGATGAGACACACATCACAGAAAGCAACCAGAAGTGATGACCTATCAAACTGGCCAAGCAGGAAACGACGAGTGATGTATCTATCACTCCCAGGGTCCAGTGAGGGCCTAGGGAACCAGCATGGTCAAATACTGCTGGTGAATATTTATCTGCATTCCTTCCAGAGAGGAAATCTGAAAATACATGTTTAAAGCTTCTCGTATGTGTTCTCCTCACCAAGTAAACGTGGCTACTTAAAAACGTCAAGATGTACGCAAAAGTTTATGTGTAAGGGCAGTCATGATATTGCTTCACAGATCAATTTATATATATTCTGGTAGGTAAAACATACTATTTTTTAAAAAGTTGAGAAAACACAGAGATTTTTAAAGAGACAGAAACAAAGAGCTTTGGATATTACTTGTCAGAATTAACCAGTGTTATAATTGGGCTCTTCTCTCGGTCACATATATATACCTATACTTTCATAACTCGTTGCTTTGTAACTTATTTATTTTTAATGCTTATTTCAAGAGAGAGCATGTGTGTGTATGAGTACGCAAGCAGGGAAGGGGTAGAGGGAGAGAGAATCCCAAGCAGGCTCCACACTGGCAGTACAGAGCCCGATGTGGGGCTTGATCTCATGAACCAGGAGATCATGACCTGAGCTGAAAACAAAGAGTCAGATGCTTAACTGACTGAGCCACCCAGGCACCCCTGAAACTTTTTTTTTTTTTTAAGTCATCTTGGCAAGTTATTGATGCCAAAAATAGATTCATGTCACTTTTTTTTTTTCAACGTTTTTTTTTTATTTTTTTTTTATTTTTGGGACAGAGAGAGACAGAGCATGAACGGGGGAGGGGCAGAGAGAGGGAGACACACAGAATCGGAAACAGGCTCCAGGCTCCGAGCCATCAGCCCAGAGCCTGACGCGGGGCTCGAACTCACGGACCGAGAGATCGTGACCTGGCTGAAGTCGGACGCCGAACCGACTGCGCCACCCAGGTGCCCCAGATTCATGTCACTTTTAATGAATGCCTAGTATTTTGCTCCATGAAGAGCATACTTGAATCAACTCTTGATGGGCTTTTTTTTCTTTTTAGCGTTTTTTATTATTATTATTTTAGAAAGAGAGAGGAGAGTGCAAGTGGGGGAGAGAGGCAGAGGGAGAGAGAGATTTTTTTTTAATTTTTTAAAAATGTTTATCTTTGAGAGAGTTTTTTAAAAATTGTTTAAAAATGTTTATCTTTGAGAGAGACAGAGTATGAGTGGAAGAGGAGCAGAGAGAGGGGGAAACACAGAATCCAAAGTAGCTCCAGGCTCGGAGCTGTCAGCACAGAGCTGGACGCGGGACTTGAACCCACCAACCGTGAGATCATGACCTGAGCCCAAGTCGGACGCTCAACCGACTGAGCCACCCAGACACCCCCCTCAATAATTTTTTTTAAAGGAGGGATTAGTCACTTTGAATACCTAAAAGAAACCTAGAGAGAAATATTCTTTGGATGGGGCTCGGAGGACAAGAAAATAAGTATCAGGTGAGGAAACAAAGCCCAATGAGGAAGCGAGGGCGAGGAGCGGATCTGAGTACGGAAGGAAAAGCTAGCCTCGGATGGAGAGAAGACCACTACCCTCCGACAGGGTGAAGGAGGGAAGGGTGTGTGTGGAAGCAGCGTAGACAGCGGGTGCGACACTGAAATCCCAGGGGAGGCAGAGGCTGCCACTCGTGGTGAGGGGAGGGTGGGGGCGGCTTGCCGGGAGTCGCCCGTCTTCAGCATCACTGCAACAAGGACGCGGCACTTAAGTCACTTGCCTGAGTGCTCTTCCCACGCACTGGCAGCACCTGCTGTCAAAATGGGCTCTGTTCTCGTCTCCCTCACGCCCCCACGTTTACACAAGTATCTGAAATTCATCTGAAAAACACTGTCACACACCAAGCATCCGGGCACCATCCCCAGTATTTCTCACACGGGAAAGCTGCTCTTCTTTTCATTAATGTTTTTAAGGTTGATTTATTTACTTAGAGAGAGACAGAGACGTGCAAGTGGGGGAGGGGCAGGGGAGGCGGAGAGTCCCAAGCAGGCTCAGTGGCATCAGCGCAGAGCCCGACGCAGGGCTTGAACTCCTCAGCTGTGAGATCCTGACCTGAGCCGAAACCAAGAGTCGGACGCTTCACCTGCCGAGCCACCCGGGCGCCCCGTCTGCACCACCTTTACTCATCCGGGTGTCACTCCTGTTCTCAGATTCTACTCAGCACTGAGAGAAATCAAACAAACACTGATTCAAGTTTACAGGTAACGAATTATGGGAACACTTTCCACAAAGCTCACGCAGTCACGGGGTAGAGGTAATTCTGCGTTTCCGCTTTGCTCTCTACAAAGCAAGTCTTCCAAGCCTGATGCCAAGGTTTCTCTCACCACTCCAAGTCCCTGAGTTAGAGGACGGAAGGGAGGTGGATCACAGGAACTCGAACCCCACCACGTGATTCCCGAAGGAGGCAGGAAGTAGAAAGAAGAGCCGCGGGAGGGAGGGAAGCGGCACCGGTCCTAACCTGCAGCCTCTTCCGTGGGAAACCGAGGGAAGCTGTGAAGAGGGCCCACGCGCTTTTTGGTCCCGGAAGTCCCAGCCGGCTATCCCTGGGAGGACCGGAGACTAACATGAGTGGAGATGTTCTGCCTCCTGTTCTCAAGCCCTCCCGAGCTCACCCTCTCGCCTCCAGGCTTCCAGTACAAATAACAACCTCCTCCCCTGCACCGCAAAAGCCCCAGCTGGGCCTCAGACCATATTAGCTTCTGGTAACTCAGAACTATAGGCGGGCAGCCCAGAGGCAGGATGTGAAGAGGCGGGCTGATTTCTGGCAGGGGAGAAAGGGAAAGCGAGGAGACAGCGGGCCTGGGTTTTAGTAACCTCAGAACCTTTCCCAGGACACCTGAAATACTTATGGAAGGAAAACAATCTTTACTAAGGCAAAGTCCAATAATCCACGACTTCCCGCAAATCCGCTTGTGATTTCCTCGAATAAAATTAGTACTTGACAACAGCGCTATCATGTTATGGCGAACTACTGTTTGACATCAACGTGACGTTCAGTTTCCTTTTGAAACGTAAAACTGTACAAGCTCTAAGCCTCCATGCACCTGCAGATCCTCTCAGCACAGCAGCTGGCTTCTGCATAGTTACTGCTAGGCTTTCCAGGTGAAAAACTAACCCAGATTGATCATTTGTTACATGTACAATTTTTTCTTTTACTAGAAACGAACAGACTTAAAATAAAGAGGTGAGCTATGAGTTTACCAGACAGAAGTAAACAAAAGAAGGAATGGTAACATTAACATCAGATACGGGGAGGGGCACTTGGGTGGCTCAGTCGGTTGAGAGGTTGAGCACTCTTGATTTTGGCTCAGGTCATGATCCCAGGGTCATGGGATCAAGCCCTGTGCTGGGCTCCACAGTGTGGAGCCTGCTTAAGATTCTCTCTCCCTCTCTGCGTACCTCCCCCTCCCACTTGCTCTCTCTCTCAAATTAAAAAACAAAAAAACAAAAACATCAGAGAAACGGATATTGGTCAGACATAAGTTGAAAGCATTAAACAGGATAAAAAGGATCTTATAGAAGGCATAATTTACAAAGACAGGGCACAGTCTTGTATGAACCAGTGACGTAATGTTACATACATAAAAAGATCTTCCAGAAATGCAAAAAAGATTGTTTAAAATGCATTTAAGGTGGAAATCTTAATCACACCTCTTCTAGAATTAGACTGACCTAGGAAATGTATCAGAGAACTAAATTCTAAAATCAATAAACCTGAATACTAAAACCAGTAAACCTGATGAAAGAGAGTCATAGAACTTAAAAAAAAACATTTTTTTTCATGTTTATTTCTTTTTGAGAGAGAGAAACAGAGCACAAGCAGGGGAGAGGCAGAGAGAGAGAGGGAGACACAGAATCCGAAGCAGGTTCCAGGCTCTGAGCTGCCAGCACAGAGCCCAAGAGGGGGCTCGAACTCACAGATCACAAGATCATGACCTGAGCCCAAGTCAGATGCTTAACTGACCGAGCCACCCAGGCACCCCCGCATAGAACTTTTATTTATTTATGTACATACTTATTTATAGCATAGAACCTTTTAATTCTAAGTAGAAAATATACATATTTTAACACCCATGAAATGTGTAATCATTGATTATGTACTTGCCAAAGAAGAAAATCTTAACTAAAACATACCGAATCTAATTCTCTGGTCACCACAAAACTGGAAAATAATACAAACATGACCACCATCACGCTGTGCACTTGAACTTACCCAGTGATGTATGTCAATTATCTCTCAATAGAACTGAAGAAAGAAATGGATTGAAAAGCTTAAGTATTTGAAAAAATGACATCCAATCCCAGATAACTCTTAGATCAAAGAAAAAAATGACAACATATGTAAAAAGCAATGAAAAAGAGAACACTTTATACCAAAAACTATGGAACGAGTTGTATTTAGAGGCAAATTTATAGCCTTAAAATGTCTTCATCAAAAATGAAATAAAAATGAAAGAACTTAAAAAAAATAAAGGCTCAGGCTAATATTAAGAAATGGGAAAAGAACAAGAGAGTAGGACGAGGAACTGTGACAAAAACTTAAACTGGAAAACAGAAGACAGTAAGTAAGAGTTGAAAAGCATTCAAAAAGAGACAAATCCTCTTGCAAGCCTGGTTCAAGAAAAAAGAAAACAAAAGTATGTAAGGTTAGGAATGAGAAAACAACCTCATGTGCAGAGCAGACTGTAAGAATCACAAGAGAATTCTATACACAATACAATGACAACTAATTTGGAAAATCTGTTGAAAATGGAGGACTTCCAAGCAAAATACAAATTAAGGTTGATCCCTCCCCCACAGAAAAGTTGAATTTTCATTTTTTTTAATTTTTAATTTTTAGAGAAAGAGAGCACGCGCCCAAGTTGGGGAGAGGGGCAGAGGGAGAGGGAGAATCTTAAGCAGGCTCCACGCTCAGCACAGAGCCTGACATGGGGCTCGTTCCCATGACCTTGGGATCATGACCTGAGCCCAAATCAAGTCAGACGCTCAACCAACTGAGCCACCCAAGCAACCCAAAAAGTTGACTTTTTAAATGATCACAGAAGAGAGTGGACACATTATATATAAATTCTACCACGTAAAACTATATAATAGGATTTTGCAATTGATTTCTCTACTCAGTCTTAAAAGAGCAGATAATTCCAAAGTCACTTAGATTATTTCAGAACGTAGTAAAATATAAAATGCTCCCTCAAGTTATTTTAAGGGATCTAGTATAATTTTAAATATCAACATCTGATTAATACAGTACCAAGAAAAGCTCCCCTTCGTGTCAGTGTCACTAATAAAAGATACATTCTATATAAAATATCAATAAATGGCACCCAACAGTGTATCAAAAGAATAATATACTGGATCAAAGAGAATTACTTGGAGATTCTATCAGTATTTTAGCAGGTACTGTACCAAAACCTTTTAATTTATGATACACGGATATATTTAAAGCACTGAATTTTCCATACTGGAACATGAAATGTCCATTTACTTGCCCTTAATGTCTTTTAATGATATTTCATATTTCTCATAAAGAAGTCTCTTTTGTGCAGTGTATTCATATTGGGTTCTTCCTCCCCCCCCCATTTTATAACTGATATACAAAAAAATTTAAGTTTCTGTATTCATTTAGCCACTTTGCTGAACCTTTTAATTCTAATAATTTTGTAATCTCATTCTTTTCCATTTTCCAGAAACAAAATTACATTATCCAAAAATAATATTTTCATTTCTTCCTTTCCTAACATTTTTGTCTGTTCCCTGTTTTATTACTTTGGCTAGAAAGCTAGCACCATGTTGAATATTAGAAGTGAAAGTAAATATTCCATTTTTTCCTGAGTTTAAAGAGAATGCTTCTATTGTTTTATCATTTAAGTATGACATTTACCATAGATTTCTTTTACGTGCCTTTTATCAAGTTGCTGTTTGTCTATTCCCATTTTGCTAAGTGTTTTATTTATTTATTTTTGGGAGGTGGGGGAGAGAGGGAAGGAGAGAGGGAGAGAGAAAATGAGCAGGCAGGGGCAAAGAGAGGAAGAATCTTAAGCAGGCTCCAGCACAGAGGCTGACACAGGCCTCAATCTCACAACCATGAGATCATGACCTGAGTGGAAATCAAGAGTCAGACGCTTAACTGACTGAGCCACCCAGGCACCCCTCCTATTTTGCTCAATGTTTTCTTTGAAATCAAAGTAGGTTTTGAATATTTGCAAAAAACACTTTACCGCTCGAGATGATCATATAGATCATACAGATTTAACCTCATATAAACTATTAATACAGTGATTTATAGCAACAGGCTTTCTAACGTTAAATCATTCCTGGGATAAAATCTTTCATTCTAGATGGAGGGCATGACTGAAATTGCTACTATTTTATTTTAGGGCTTTGTATTGATGGGAGTTGGGCAGTTTTTTCTTCTGGTGCTATCTTTGTCAGGTTTTGGTATTAAGGGGATGCCAACATTATGAGCTGAACAACTCTCCTTAATGGAAGCACTCCAGGAATAAGGGACAGCATGAGCAAAGACCAGGAAGAAAAAGCACAGGATATGCTCAGAGAATAGGATTTAAGACTTCTTTTTCTCTTTTTTAATGTTTATTTATTTTTGAGAGGCAGACAGAGCGTATGTGGGGGAAGGGCAGAGAGAGAGAGGGAGACACAGAATCTGAAACAGGCTCCAGGCTCTGAGCCGTCAGCAGAGCCTGATGTGGGGCTCAAACTCACAAACCGCAAGATCATGACCTGAGCTGAAGTCAGACACTTAACCGACTGAGCCACCCAGGTGCCCCAGGATTCAAGACTTCTTAAAATGGACTAAGTAACACAAAGTAGGTTTGACTCCAGTTGCTAATTAATCTTCAAGCACAACTCCTCTGCCAAAACACTTTGATATACTGCTCATTTTACATACAGAACAGACTCCAAACGTTCAAGATCCTTCCTACTTTATTTTTACAAATTTTTTAAATGTTTATTTTTGAAAGAGAGAGAGCGCGCGCGCGCGCGCGCGCGCGCACGAGCGGGGGAGGGGCAGAGAGAGAGGGAGGCACAGAATCGGAAGCAGGCTCCAGGCTCTGAGCTGTCAGCACAGGGCCCGAATTGGGGCTCGAACTCAAGAGCCTAGCCATGAGAACGTGACCTGAGCCGAAGTCGGACGCACAACAGACTGAGCCACCCGGGGCGCCCCAAAATCCTTCCAACTTTAACCTATTTTACATTTCAACCTGTGCTTTCCTGTGATTTTTGTTTGCTTAGAATGCTATATATGATCTACAATGGCACATCCAAATCCTACCCACCTATCAAGGGAATAGTTCAAATACCCATGAAAAGTTCTCAGATCCAATTGAACTATGTCTGAGTTCACATGTGCTACAGCAAATTACTGTCAGCTTTTGGCTTGCCAACTCCTTAAGCTCTCTGACAGCTATACTATGTTGGTCAGTGTCACGCCCCCTCCCCCAATTCACGACCTTCCCAGAACCTTAGAATGTGACTTTATCTGGCAATAGTTATTGTAAATGTAATTAGTTAAGATCAGGAGTAAGGTAGGCCCTTTGTCCAAGAAGGCTGTGTCCTTTTAAGAAGAAACACAGATACACAGAGAAAAACACCATAGGAGAAACTTCAAGAGATCCAAAAGATGCAGCTACAAGTCAAAGAACTCCTAGGATGGGTGCACAGCACCGGAAACTAGGAAAAGGCAAGGAAGTATTTTACCCAGAGTTTCAGAGGAAGCATGATCCTGCTGACACCTTCATTTCGGACTTCCTGGTTCCAGAACTGTAAGATAATAAACGCGTTGTTTTAAGCTACCCAATTTGCGATACTTGGTTATCACAGCCCTAGGAAACGAAAGCAAAGGCAATTTAAATTTCTAATTTATCTTCCTAACTCCAACAGCGCTATGTCCCTAGTCCAGCTGAGAACTATGTAGGTACTCAAATCCTTCCAGGAGTGGGCTTCCGGCAGCAGCAGTCAGGCACTGCCAGACCTTATGAGCTCCTGCTGGGAGACGACCAACAGCCAATGCTCGTAAGTGGTAAGTAAGCACCGTGACTGTAAGACAAGCGGCTACGCAGACGAACGGAAGCCAGAAACTAAATGAAACACGCGGCAGCCGGAGAGGGAAGAGCCTCGATTCCCCGGAGAGCGACCAGGGAGGAAGGCAGTTCTCGAGACGGGAGTCTCCGAGCCGCTCTCCAGACCCCGCCGAACAGCCCAGTCCTCTCCCCACCCTCCACGGCCGGGAACCCAGCAACTGCCACCTCCAGACCAGGAGCCCCTCCTACCCCGCTCCGCGCTGCCGCCTCACCTCCGCGGGCGCGTCCCGCTATGTTACGCTGTTGCATGGAGGGAGGGACTTCCTCCCCACACCCGGAAACCGGAAGGAGCTCTTTCCCGCCGGAAGGAGAGTGCAGTTGCTGTCGGGGTCGGATCCCGGAGGGCCGGGTGTGGTTGTGGCGTAGAGCAAGGCTGATCTCGGGCCACCCGCGGGGCGGGCGACGATATC
Organism: Acinonyx jubatus; assembly: GCF_027475565.1. Taxonomy (NCBI): domain Eukaryota; kingdom Metazoa; phylum Chordata; class Mammalia; order Carnivora; family Felidae; genus Acinonyx; species Acinonyx jubatus. The sequence continues at coordinate 4,108,765 of NC_069386.1, read as the reverse complement.
GTCCTTGTGGGCAGGCTGGCTGGCGTGTCGGGTTTCGGGGAGTATGGCGGGGAACCGGAGTAGAGGTGAGAGGTCGGCGTATCTGTCGCGAGGGTCCTCGTCACCCAACCACATCTACGTCTCATACCTAACTCTTGCTCAGCTTTTTCGATCCCGTCTAAAAAAACAAGCCTGGTAGTTCACGGAGGTGCGGTGGGGAATATATGTGGAAGGGAGGAGTAAAGTTTAAGGAAAAATAATTCAGGAGGTGAATTTAACATAAGTGGTCCCTTAAGGGATGTGACTCCAGGGCCTGTGCATAACCAGGCCCTCTGAATCGGTGACTCCTGCTTGAGGCAGCAGCACCTGTTGCATTAATTTGAAAACATGCACACAGGCGGGTGATTTTCAAGCTTCCTGAATCTGCCAGCCAAGTCATTGGGTGTCAGAGGAGGGACAGCCATCTGGGTCATCCCCCACGGTTCAGTTTTGAATGGAAGCATAGTGAGAGGAGACAGGCTGAAAGTCAGGAATTAGAAATGTGTCATTTATTTACATTTTATTATTTTTTATTAAAATTTTTTTAATGTTCTTGAGAGAGTGTGAGTGGGGGAGGGGCAGAGACACAAAGACACAGAATCCTAAACAGGCTCCCAACTCCGAGCTGTCAACACAGAGGCTGACACCGGGTTTGAACTCACCAGCCGGTGAGATCGCAACCTGAGCCCAAGTCAGGGGCTCAACCTACTGAGGCACGCAGGCGCCCCTGTAGGCAGTTTCTGTTTCACTCACTCCTCTTGACCATTTAACTCCTGCTTCCATCAGTGACCACAGCAGGCTACACATCACCCTTCTCTCACTTCTAGAACTCGAGACTTTTCAGTGGATTAGTAACTGCACAGAAACGGACCCACTATTGAATTCATTATTATTGCTACATGAGTAGGTGTTTAAAATGCCTTATACTTTACAGAAATCCTTGGTAGGTAGTTATATATGGTTATTTGGGGGAGATTGGCTTGAGGTTCTTTGAAGGGCTGGGAACATATTTTTTTTATTTAAAATAATGAAGCCTAGGCTCTGAAAATTCTATAAACTGTTTAGGAAAGGATGAGATTTCAAGAACGACAGGCGCCTCCATATATGTAGTATTTTCCCCTACATCTGATATGGAAATTTGGGTAAAATTTTGGGGGGGTGGGGTGAGGAAGCCTCTCCCATAAAATGACTTTTTAAAGACACTTGACATTTGAGAAGGTATCACCTGTGGTCTTCTTCTCAGGTATCACCTGAGTTTGTCATTACCTTTACAGCATATGGTTTCCTCCATGAAAGTCTTAGATTCTAAGACCAGCAGAGAGTCATGGTGTGGCGTGCTATCAGGGCCAAGGGGTAACTTCCACTCATCAGCCTCCAAACATATAAACCAGATTGATGTTTGAGAACATTTAAAATATGTATGTTGTAGACTCTGGGCTCTCTCGAGAATCATCAAAACTATAATAAATATTAAATGTGTTAAAGATCTCTTGCAGGGATAGGAAGGAAACATGCTAAACCACATACATCTTCCTCAGATCCCCATAAACCCCTCCCACTCCTCCCAAGTTAGAAGTTACTGTTACTAACAGGGTTCTGTGGTAGATCTCTCAAGTGTATGGGGACAGAAGAAAGGCTGAGAATCACTCGCTATTTTTTATCTCCCTCTCCCCACTCAACACACAATTTGAAAGTGCTTTGCTTTTTTTTTTTTTCTTTTGAGGGAGAGAGCAAATGAGCACGAGAGCAAGAGGGTCAGCAGGAGGGGCAGAAGGAGGGAGAGAGAGAGAATCCTAAGCAGGTTCCATGCGAGTGTGGAGCCCAACCGTGAGTGAGATCGTGACCTGAGCTGAAACCAGAGTCAGACGCTTAACCCACCGAGCCACTCAGGTGCCCCATGAAAGTGCTTTGCTTTCTGATGAAGAAATTTTCTTTTAACTTGGACGACAATTCGATGCCTCTTATCTCTTTTCAGGGATGTGAGCGTTTGAAAGCAGAATGCCTTTGCTTCCATGATCTGATCAGAGATTATGAAGATACAGTTCCTCCCTTTGGTTTGCATACAGTTAAGTCGAGCAGATACAGGTCAATGGTCAGTGTGCCACTTAAGTATTCAAGAAGAGGTGAGTGTGTGCAACTTAACTCGGCCGGGGGGGGGGGGGGGATTAAGTGCTTCCGGGAAGTGACTTTTGAGCTATACAGGCATTAGGAGGACAAGAAAGGGTAGGTCCATTCCAGGTACCTAGGGATCTGTGATCTGTGGCTTGTTTACAAATTGTGAATTACACAGAAGACAGGGTCAAGTGTCTTCTGCCTTTCTTCAGAGGTCTGTCCTTCTGAGGATAGTGCTCCTCTTGTTTTCCTTCTCTCTCCCTGTCCTTCTTCGCCTTAATTAGATGGATGTTGAGGATAGAAAAGAAGTCAGAGGGGAGGCATCTTTCTGAGTGGCAGAGCAATAGGACAGGTTTACCAAGAAATAATGATTGTACTCAGGAAATCCATCTCTAAAAACTGCGTTCCTGCTTTGTTAAAATGCACAGCTGGGAAACCTCAATTTTGTTGATTGATTGCTTTCCCAGTGAATGGATTATATTCTTGTCTCTAATCCAGTCTTTTCAAATTTAGGGGCCTCTCTTAAGCCCACATCTAGACCTAGGAATGAGCATGGGGGAGGCAGCAAAATCAGAACCCAAGTTCATACTACAAAAGCATTTTTGTTGGCTATAACTGAGTGACTGCCTGTTGTTTGACCTGCAAGCTGGGTAGTTGAATTGTCATTCAAATCAATGATAGTTTAATTCCACTAGGATCTGTTGAAGGTGGAACTAGGCAGAAAAACCTGATTCTGTCAAAGTCTGGGGAGAATGACGAAAAAGCAATCAATCAGTGAATCGGGCTTAATTTTTTTCTGGGACTGGGACTAGCAGGAAACAAGCAGTGAAGTGGAAGACGCGACAGGCGTGACAAGAACTGGCGCCTGTGCACTAGCAGCTCTAAAGTAATTACTCACTCGGGGCATCCATCGTGCCCAGCTCATCATCACGCTCCTTCTAGGAGACTTGCTGACGGAGAAGGTGCTGACTGGCTGGAATCTTCTTCGCAAATCCTGAACTCTCATCTTGCATTTAGATTCCTTAACCATGGATTGCAGTGAAGCACGTGTATGCTAGCGTTCCAGTCTCTGAACACTCGAAAAGTAGTTAGTTATCTAAAAGTAATCAACTAGCATTCCTTTCGTGTCTTGACGTGCTAGAGGACAGTGTTTCAAAGGCTGGACTTGGTCTTCTGGAGACTAAGAAAATAGAGTCCTTGAAGTCAAGCTGACTCTGCTGTTAGCCTCCTAAATGAAAAGGTAGATAGAACAGGTCTTGTTTACAAAACAAATTCAAGACCTACTTATCTACCAACAGCATTTATACGTATAGTGTGGTCTTGCTGTGGAAAATAGGAACAGTAAATTGAGAGATCAGAAAGGGTGGGAAAAGGCAGTGAACCCACAAGACTCTTCCTGTACTAACTGATAGGAAGGTGGCTGGAAATTGGAGAAGTTGTTCATGAAAGTGGAGGATGGGACCTTTCCCGTAGTGCAGCCTTCGGAGGGTCCAGCAGGTTCTCTGGTAGCTAAGCCTCCTTGGACAGGGACGAGCGGATCTCATTTACAGAATGCCATGTCATGGTGAATTGTGCTGCGGGCAGCTGCCAGTGTGAGCCGTGTAAGGTTATGATTCTGACATATTGAGAGGATGAGAAGCATTAAGGAAAAGGCCTCATTGCCCATGCAATCACTCTGCTTTATACTGGTCACCGTGCTTGTGCTTCAGAAAGATTTTATTGGGTGTGTACAAGCAATGATTGCATATCATTGTCTGAATCAGCAGGAAGTCCATTAAACACACTTTTCCAAATAAGAGGCAATTTCATTTTATCAGAAACCGGTGTCTCTGACCAACTTTCCAGTCCCATCGAAGGGTGCCTTAAATTCTGATTATTCTGAATTACTAAGCCCATGTTAGTTTACACTAAGATTCTGTGGTTATTTTACGTAGTCTCCCCTTTGTTGAGGGAAGCCAAAACTTATGTTAATAACCTTCTCAAGAGTTAGAAAGTAATACAGGTAAAGCTAGGAAAAGAACAGATTGGTATCTTTTGTTTTATCTGCGGTGTCAGGGATTGTGGCTACAATATTCTGACTTTTTAAAAATCCGTTTTGTTTTTTGTTTTTTAACAGATATATCAGCAGGTTGCAGCTGAACATGGCCTTGAGGTAAATCCTGCCCCTGTTGAAATTTGATTTCAGCAGATTATTCATGGTAATTTAGGAACTGGAATATTTTACAGAAAAAAAAAAAGTTTCGTTTGGTTCTGTTCTATTTTTTCTTCTCCTAGAAGAACCATGTTTAAACAAAACTTCACTATGCTGAAGAACTGTGATGCTTTAAGTTGGTCATCTGCCTCATTTTAAAGTAAGTGAATTTTATATGTCAGCACAAATTCTAGATGTTTTTTTTCTTGATCAATAAAACTTTTACTCAAACCTTACAGGTGTCGAGTTTTTAATCGTTTTATCCACGTTCAGGTTACATGTGAAATATTCCATAAAGCCTTTAGAGTGCTGAATTCAAATTTGCCGTATCCGTGATAGCCTACCTCCTGCTTGGTAGTTTCTGTTGCAGTGGCTAAGCTTGGTTTTGAATATGCACACATGTATATTCTGTTTGTAACTTGAACCATCTCTGTTTACATTGGCCGTCCCTTCCTTATCTCAGGGTAGTAAGACTGTCAAGTTGTTAATTCAGGAATCTGAGCCGCCATGTGTATCAACAGGCAGGGTTTTTAGACAGGCGACTTGAGAGGCGTTCATCGCATCAGACTTTGTGCTGGAAAACACTCAAGTTTTAGATCACAGGATTTTCAGTTCCCACGAAACCATGAGTGATGAGACACGGGGCGTATCTGTGCAGAGGGGCATCCGCGGGGCGGAACAAAACGGTCTGAGAACTGCTTCACAGGCAGAGTCCCCTGCTCTGCACCCACACGTCCAAGCTCGAAGACGCAGTGTGCAGAGCTTTAGGTGGCAGCTGGAGAGCCGAGCGGAGAACCAGGAAGGCAGCCCGCGGGGCCGGTGCTGTGGGCACAGGAGGGCATGACAGCAGAGAGGCAGGAGGCCCCAGAGCTGCTGGCCCAGGGGCCGCTTTGCACACCGGTGCTCAGCTTTAGCCTTTGGCGGGCGAGGTTCTCTCTCCCGAAACTGCCACGCATTTGCCATACGTTCTATATCGTGCGCTCCTGTGTTCGTCATTAAATCTCCCAGTCTATTGAGTCTAGTCTATTGAGGCTAGTGCTATTTTTTCTTTGTTTAAAGGGACACGGGAGCTCTGGAAGATCATGTGACTCCTTGCAGAGTAGCTACAGAGGAGCAATCAAACCTCGGTCTTTTGATTTCCAGTCTGGTTCTCTCCACGTGACAGGACAGTTCCTAGAATCAGTTGTGACTAACGTTCTCTGTTTTTTCCCGCTTTAGCCCCCGCTCTCTCTCCCGATGCACTGAAAGTCCCACGTTTATGCGTAGGCCGCTGCGGGACGTGAAGTGTGTAGTAGAGCGTTCCATTTTGCCCAGTCTTGCCATCAAGCCGCAGGTGCCCTTCTGTTCCTTCAGACTGCCTCCCCTCCAGGTTTTCTCCATCTCCCTGCCGTACATCCTTTGCTGTAGTTTGGAAAGAGCCCCACCATCCCTCGCACGGAGAGCAGAGAGCCCGACAATGGTGGTTGGATGAGGAAGATACTAATTTATTCAGTATTTGGTGTGTACCGTTTGTTACACGTTAGTCCTTAGGGACCGAATGATGAACAAGACAGACACTGTCCCTGCCTTCATGGAAGGGCGCACGGTAGAGGTCATTTCAAAGTTTGAGTGGGGTAAGTTCTGTGAACGAGGGGAACAGGTGTGACAGCGTGCTCAGTGCCAGAAACTGCATCACAGTGCCATTAACTCCCGGGAAAACAGAAGGCGCGTGGCTTCCCTGGTTCTCTGTGGACAGCCTCTTGCCTTCTGGAGTCTGTTCCCGGCTGACTCGCAAGATGTCCCGGGTGTGCCGCGGCCACTAGTACTTATGTATCTCTTCCCTCCCTTGCCCCTGCCCCCACGCTCTGTAGGCCTTGGACTTTCAGATACTTTGCATATAAACAAACAGACCGATACAGTTTGACCACCTGAAAGGCCTGGAGTTCATTTTGTCTGAGCCCTCATTTTACAGCCGCGCCTGGTAATGACTAACCTAACATCTTACAGGTGGCAGTGCGCAGGGCTAGAAACCTGTGCTTGAACGCCAAGTTCAACCAGCTGAGGGGTGGCCGGCTTGGAGGGGTGGGTACAGAAGAGAGGGAGCTGGCATCAGAATGGTCTAGTAGAAAGTGACATGCTTTGGCATTGAAATGCCATTATGTATCTTCAGACACCCAGGCTTTTCCAAAGAAAAACAGGGATGCACAAATCGGTGAAGCTGACAACTAAACGTGTACAGATGCTGAGAAATGTCCGCATTGAAAAATGACAATTTTGAATTTTCATAGTCTAGCAGAATGCCGATCTTCCTCGGGGAGACAGTTATTCTTATATCTGGAGTCGTCCCGTTGTGCAGGAACTCATACTTATGCCTAGAAATTAAATGTTGATAGGACACAGCTTCAGAAGTTCTGTAGATGCGCTATTTACAGAACATTTCGTATTAGTTTTCAAATAATGCTGCGATCGTGTTTTTTTTTTTTAATTGACTACCAAAGTAACGGTTCATTTCCCAACATATCTGTCTCTTTTCTAAAATTTGTCCTAAGAGACCTCTCTTTTTAAACACCATTTGTTTTTGATCAATTTCTTCACCTAAGAGACTTACATACACTCTTACTGCATCAAAGTTTGTATAGAAATTGGTGTTTTAAAACTTGGGATTTTAAGGTTCAAATGTATAAAGCCTTCATAATAAAGATGTTTGAACCGGGGAGCCCCACGATCTTTCATGTAATAAAATGTGCCTTTTGGTATAACCTGTGCACAGGTACTCAGGCATGATCCTTAGACCTTCCGACTCAGCAGGGCCAGCCGGGGCCGTCACCGCCCCCGCAGCCTAGCCCAGCACCCTCTCCCCGTGCTCTGTAGCCTGGGTGCTTTGAAAAAATGGCTGGAACCCAAAGCAGCCACGGGAACTTCCTACCCCTGCTACCTACAGATGTCTGCAGAACACGGTGCCAGCAAGCTGGGCCACACGCCTGGGAGGAGCACTTAGAATACGGTCTCGGTGTCAGAGAGAGCCAGCCTGGCTCCGGCCCCGCTCGTCTCATCTTCCCCTCAGCTCCTTTCCTTAGCTAAGCAGCCACCAGAAGCCAGGAGCCAGGAAGGCGCTGCCCTCCACCTTCTTCCCACTACAGCACCAGACGAAAGCAAAAACTGCAAGTCAGCTAGGATACCTTCCGTATCCTGTCTGTCCCCTGTCTGTAACTCTGTCCTCTGTCTTTCCAAGGTGGGGCCACAGAAGCGGCCAGGCCTAGTGCCTGGCTTTTTGCCCATCCTTTTTCACGCTGTCTCATGTTTCCATCCTCTTCTGTCTTCTGACCTTTCAACCCTCCCACCGTACACAGACTCCTACTCTTCCTTTATCCTCCCCGTTCTCCTCTGCCCTTCGTTCTTCCCTCTCTAGGAGAGGATACTTTGATTTTTAGCCTTATTACACTTTGGGCAGAATCTCCAAATAAACTATTCGGCTCAGTGCCTACTATTTCCTGTGTTTCTCAGACTGGGTCTGAGGATTGGTAGAGTCCATTCTAGTCCAAGTACCTTACAGGGGGGGGTCTTCCCACGTATGTGCGGGCATGACGGGTAGTGTTTAATTAACCACGATGGAGGTTCACCAGCAGAGAACGCAGGATCAAACATGCATAAGATACAGCAAGCCAACAAGGGTCAGAGGCCCCGTGGTACAAGAGATGCTGGGGAGACGGTGTGAATTTTTGTAATTTTTGAGGTGAAGGGAGGTTGTAACAGTGGCTTCCCAAGTCTGAATATGTCCACGGGACTGCACCTCATCAGGTTTTCCCAGCTTTCTAGAACTAATCCACGCGTAGAGGACAGAGTGCTTGGCAGCAGAAGCAAAACAGAATGAGCCATGACTATTAAGCCACTTGCAAAGATGGAACTGGGGCTTCAGATCAAAATGTAACCATTTAATAACACAAGTTGAGCATGAATGAAAAGCCAATCACTTAGTGCTTAAGAATGCTGTCTCTGGAGCCAGACTGCCTGGATTGGATTCCAAGCTCCAAAAATCCACGTCGGACGGATTATCCGACTGCTGGGAGGCATAGCCGATTTTTAAAATGGGGTGATAGAATTGTGAGAAGTAAACAGGACAGGACATGGGAGCAGCGCTTGGCACGGAATAAGCTCTCCGTGAATTGTAGCTATTTCTGTCTGAAAGAAAAGTACCCAAAGCTGCTCTTTTCTCGTCTCATTTGGACTTTAGGGGAAAGGGCTGGAAAAGAGCCCTGAGGTATCTTAGAATATTTTATGAAACCTACTCTAGGCCTTAATTATTGCTAGTGAAACCTCGTGCTCTCTTCTTTCAAGGCCAATTTTAGTATCAGGCATCCAGATTCTACTTTACCGTGATGATGCAAGTCTGTGCCTCATGCACCAAGACAGGCAGTTTGCTCCCAGGTCCTCTTGTTTAGGGACATCTTCAAAGGCCACACCCACCGTGTAGTGGGACCTCTCGTCCACCTCCACCTCCCAGTAATGGCGCCCTCGGATTGGAATGAGATTCCCCATGACGGCAACACACCTGGGTTCAGAAAGTGGAAGCGTACGTCACCGGGGGCGCCCCGAGCCTGGCCGTGTGGGGGCGGGGGGGGGGGGACAGCCGTGGGGGTCGGCCCAACGGTGTTCCGAACACCTCCTTTGAGAAGCGGCTCGCCCTCGGCTCACCTGACAGATGCCGAAGTTTGTGGGAGGGTTCTTAGCCTGCCGGTAATGGGAGCGAGTTACAAAGGGCTCTATTGACATTTGTAAATGATTGGGCTCTTTTTTTTTTTTTTTTTTTTTTGGTAACAAAAATAAAGATTTGGTTCACTTGCTCATAAAAAAAGAAAGGGACTCCGGGTGCCTGGGTGACTCAGTGGGTGAAGCATCTGACTTCGGCTCAGGTCATGATCTCACGGTTTGTGGGTTCGAGCCCCACGTCGGGCTCTGTGCTGACAGCTCGGAGCCTGAAGCCTGCTTCGGATCTGTGTCTCCCCCCACCCTCTCTCTACCCCTCCCCTGCTCACGCTCTGTCTCTCTCTCTTTCAAAAATAAACATTAAAACAAACAAACAAAAGGGACTGAAACTTCACAGAAACAGCACAGTCAAGGGAACCATGTACTTGAAGTTCAGGAACCGGCCAGCGCTGCTGATACACTAGCATGGGGGGCTTTGAGGTGACGCCTATCTGCGGGGTGGCTACAGGCAGAAGACGAGGATCTGGATCTCAGAAGCAAACCTGAGAACAGCAAATAGCAAATCCCTCACCAATGATCAAAATCGACCTCCAAGAAGCCACTGGAAACAAATACACTCACAAAGGTCACAGTTATGTTTTGTTTTACAATACAGCATTCTTCAGAGGAAGGTTCTCATGGGAAACCAGACCACATCAGTATCTCTGAAACGAACAGTCTGCCTCCTGCAGGAAACTTCTGCATTAGCCAAACTGAGTGCCCACCCCCCGCCAAGCCCCTGGGCAGATTTGTTTAGCTCTGTTATTAACACGAGATCTCTACTCTCAAACCCCAAGTTCTGGAGGCCAAGCAAAGCTCTGGGAAGAAGACTGCACAGAAAATAGCTCCTCTTTTGTAAAATGAAGCCGTCTCTACTCTCAGCTCGGGACCCACATCTCCACCCACCTGCTGTCTCTCATTCGGAATGTCCCGAACGGGACTTACCACATTCCTACCCTTCCCACCGCCGACCAAACTTTGTGTTTTGCTTGTGGTGGGAAGGAGCACTTACTCCCCGTGTTTTCTCCGTTTTGGTTAATAGATTCATGATCTACCCAGTAACCCAAGGCAGAAAACAGTAACCCAAGGATAATGTAGTGGTTACACGCTCAGCTTCTAGCTTAAATCTGACTTCAGCCCTTAACAGCTGTGTGCCTTTGGGCAAATTACTTTACTTCTCTGTGCCTCAACGGTCTCCTCTGTCAAATTGGACTGATAATGATATGGATGTCACAGGCTGTCGTGATGATTCAATGAGCTAATCCATGTCAAACACTTGGAAGATGTCTAGCACTTGGTAAACACGCCGTAAATTACAGTCCCTGACCCATCCCTCCCCTGCTCGCCCCTTAACCAGTTGGCCTGTCTCCTTGTTAGTTCTGTGTGTTGCTGATTTACTCAAGGCGTCCACAGCCTCCTCTCTGGTCTCCTGGCTCCCCGCCTGCCTCTCCCCCTCCTCCCCAGCTCACACTTGACCCTCCGGTGTGATCCCTCTGAATGTAAATCTGATCGGGTCACCTCCCCTACTTGAATCCTCCAAAAATTCCCACCCCTCCAAGGATGAGAGCCAGACTTGTTTTGCCCTAGAACTTTTCCATCTTTCCTGCCTCGTCTTCCCCTTCTTCCCATTATGGACGCTACACCACAGACACGCTAACCGGTAGCAGTTCTGCAAACACGTGGTCTCCCTGGCTTCCGCCGTGTGTACTCGTATGAGGCACTTAATCTGCCTGGTCGGCCTGGAGAGCCCCCTTTTATCCTTCAAGCCCTTGCTTCCCCAGGAAGCCTTCTTCCTGGGGGCTCCTACAATGCCTTGGCCATACTTCTACCGAATCTTTCACAGGTGTGTTTTTGACACATGCATCTCCCCCACTTGCCTGGTCTGAGTCAGGTGGGCAGGGACACTATCTTCCTCTCTTTACCTCCAGGGCACAGCATGGTCCTCACGGGACAATGGATACACTGGTGACAGGATATTGAAATGGGACTAACTTGGCTGGACCCCAAAGAGCCAAGAACAGAACAACAGGTGGTGCGTTCTCCCATATTTCCAGGTGACGTGCTGGACCACCTCTGCGGGACTTGGTGACCAAAAACTCGTAACTTTTAGTGCAACACCAAGCGGCCGAGGCTGAAGACGCTCGAGGCTGTGTCTGCCCAGAGAGCGTCCACACGCACGGTGAGGTAGCAGTGGCCTGGTCAGAGGTGTGTGCCTTCAGAGGACCGGGTGTGAACGGAACCCACTGCAGGAAAGCTGCCTCTGCGTTGTTTGTGGGGGGATCCTGTCCAGGAGAGCTGCCTGTGAGGGCCCAGGAGGGCTCGGCAGAAAGAGCGAGAACCATAGCACTGGGCGTGGAGGTGGACGGGTTGTGAGGGGCTCACCTGGGAACTGCCGGGGAGAGAGAGTCAGCTTCCCACATCACACCGGTACCAGTCAGGTACCCCCAGGCTAAAAACAGGACAACAGGCCCCCAAATGGAGCCCGTCACGCTAAGCCCCACGTCTCCAAACCGAGACACCTCCGTTACAGTTCGACTCTCCCAGAAATGGGATCTTAAACCAATCAGGAATCGCCTGACGAGCACCAGTGAGGTGATGTGCCTCGCAGACCCTGCTGTCCCCTGCAGGAAAGGAACCTCGCCACAACCGCCCGCTTCTTTGCCTACTGTAACTTGGCCCATAAGTGTCTTTCATCTTGTACAGCTCCTGAGGGCTCCCGTCTACTTGTTAGACTGGATGATGCACGTTTCATAACTCCTGGAATAAAGCCGTAAGATCTTTAAAATCTATTCAGTTGAATTTTTTTTTTTTTTTAACACAGGTAAGGCCTTTATCTCTCCATGTCCCTCTCCATGCCCTGCAACCCTGGGTAGAATGGGCAGAGGTGGGAAAGGATCAAATCGCTTTCCACTGTACCCTGCGCACTTGGGCTACTGCATGCTAACACTTACATATAGTAGGTGCTACACACACGCGCGCACACACACACACACACACACACACAGTAAAAAGGCCGGCAGGGAGCCAACGTCAGAGGAAGAGCCAGCTCTGGGATAGTCTCGGACCCCGGCAGGGAGGCTGATGTAGTTTCTTTGTTCTCTTCCTTTCTTTCAGCTTTTTTTTTTTTTAATGCTTATTTTTGAGAGAGAGCGAGCGAGTTCGAGCAAGGGAGGGGCAGAGAGAGAGAGGGACACAGAATCCGAAGCAGGCTCCAGGCTCTGAGCTGTCAGCACAGAGCCCGATGCGGGGCTCAAACCCACGAACCATGAGATCATGACCCGAGTTGAAGTCAGATGTTTAACAGACTGAGCCACCCAGGCGCCCCTGGATGAAGTTTCTATCCGTGGCCCTTGCAGCCCCATTGGAGAGCCCCTTTTTCTCCTTAGAAGATCCTTCTGACTCTAAAACCAACCGACCGAGAACTCTTCTTGTCCTGACCAGACCAGGAAGCTGAGAGCCACCTGTAATCCCGGAAATGGAATGCGCTCTTGGAGTTAACCTATCTGTGTTCTTTTTCTCCCATTGCTTTGACTTTTCTATTTCAGCAGTGTATATCTGTGCCTTATTTTAAGTCTTTAAGTCTTTGGAAAGAAGTGAGGCACAAATAAATCGTTTCAATGTGGATTGAGCACCAAGGTCTGGAAATAGCTACATTTCTAGACAGACGGCTCACACGCCTTTGCGGGGGCCACCCCTCCCTCAGGTCATGCACTAGCACCACCCCCCACCGACTCCGCACAGGCTAACCCCACCGGTTTTCATCAGGGGTTTTTAAACAGGGCTTCCCCGTGTAGGACAGGAGCGCCGGGCCAAGCACTGGGAGACCTACAGCCTTGTTTCCGCTCTCCCAACGCCTGTCAGTGTGCCCCTCATCGTGGCTTCAGGGTCTGACTCCTCCAGCGGCGGGGGACCCGACTTCAGAAGCCACAACAGGTATCTTCCGTCCACACCAGCCAGACTCTTCCCCCGACTCCAGCTCCCCAGCCTCCCCTCCGCCCCCACCGCCTCCTCTCCCCACGGCGCCCCCCCCACCCCAGCCTCTCATCCATTTCTGGGACCTCTTCAAGGCAGCGTCTGTCATAACCCACTTTTTATCTGACCAACGTGTCTTAGAGGGGGTCCACGGAATGTTCTAGCGAGCGGCTGCCCAAGTACCTGGTAAACCGGGTGTTGCCAGGGAGCGGCTCCTTTGCTGGGGTTTTCCTTTCGCTCCGCACGACCGTAAACCCATCTTCAGAAATGGTCAGCCCGGGATGGCAGGTGTGCTGGTTCAGGTGGAAGAAGCTGCCTGTGCGGGCAGAACACACGAGGAGCCCCGCCAGTCCCCCTGCCTTCTCCACCCCGGCGCCAGCCGGAAGCCCGGGGCCTCGCAAAGTCCTACCCCTCCTGCCACTAATGATGGGGCAGCGAGCATGCACTGGGAGCCACTGTCCCTCGCCCCCAGCTAGCGGTTTGCAAGTCTTCCCTCGTTCAAGCCTCACAATTACCCTCAGAAACGCGTTCTTATTTCCATCTGGAGAGGAGAAAACTGACGCACCAGGTGGTTAAAAAAAAAAATCACCTGGCAAGGCACCTGGGTGGTGCAGTCCTGATCTCGGCTCAGGTAATGAACCCACGGTTCATGAGTTCGAGCCCTGCATCGGGCTCTGTGCTGACGGCAAAGAGCCGGTATGGGATACTGTGACTCCCTCCCTCTGCCCCTCCTACTCTCTCTCTCTCAAAATAAATAAATGTGGGGCGCCTGGGTGGCTCAGTCGGTTAAGCGTCCGACTTCGGCTCAGGTCATGATCTCACGGTCTGTGAGTTCGAGCCGCGCATCGGGCTCTGTGCTGACAGCTCAGAGCCTGGAGCCTGTTTCGGATTCTGTGTCTTCCTCTCTCTCCGCCCCTCCCCTGTTCATGCTCTGTCTCTCTCTGTCTCAAAAATAAATAAATGTTTAAAAAAAATTAAAAAAATATAAATAAACGAACTTAAAAAAAATCAACTGGCAATGACAGAACTAACATTTGAACCCCCCAGACTCTCTGATTCCACAGGCTTTGCTCTTAGCTGGGAGGCTATAAGTGCCTGCACACGGACAAGAATTTCTAACCCACCTGCCAAGGGAAATAGTTATTGAGATTCTTAAGGACCAATCTGACAAAGGGAAGTGGAATTCAACATTTCAATGAGGGCAGTGGGGCGGGGGAGAGGGAAGGATGTTGCAGCCATCCCCAAATCATGGTTAAAATAAATCTCATCCAACAGTGGTACAGAATAGATTGAATACAAAGTTATTCAGTAAAAAAAAAATTATTTAGTAAAAAAATCCATTAATGAAGAACATAATAACTCATTCTCATTACTGTGTCCTAGCCAAGTGCTTTTTTCTTGAGTTCCTATTCTGTCACTTCTCTTGTCTCACACCTGGGTTCAAGCTTCGCCATCAAGCTGTTCACAATTATTGTCACAGTTTGATGCTGCCAGAAATTTCATTCGCTGTCTGCGCTGACTGGCAAGGGGGCAGGCAGGTTCCCACCACCTAACTGATGCAACACGTGGGCCCTCGCCAGTTCCCACCGAGGATCATTTTTGAAAATATAATGATTTTTGCTGATTTGTGTTCATTTAAGTTTTTCATATATACACTCTTTTCTTCCATTTGATTTATTTTGGAGGGAGAGAGAACGAGCATGCAAGGGGGGAGAGTGGCAGAGGGGGAGAGAGAGAGAGAGAGAGAGAGAGAGACCCAAGCAGGTTCCGTGCTCCGTGCACAGCCCGACGCGGGACTCCATCCCACAACCCTGGGATCACGACCTGAGCCGAAACCAAGAGTCAGACACACTCAACCAACTGAGCCACCCAGGCACCCCTTCATAAATACACTCTTCAAAAAATCATATGAACAAACTAATTCCGAGATGACTGAATAATCAAGAGCTGGCTGTACCTTTGGCTCTGTTTTTTGTTTGTTTGTTTGTTTGTTTGTTTGTTTTTGACTGAAACTGCCGGAATTTAACATTTCAAAACACCAGGTGAGCACAGAAAATGAGGAGTGCCAGCCAACTAAAGGCAGGCCCTGGCTCAATATGAAAGAAAAACCTGAGTTCTAATCCCAGCAATAGCCCCCACCCTCTGGGACCTGTGGTGGCCACCCAACCTGTCTTTCCTATCTGTGTGGACGGAACACAGTGGGAATTAATCACACACCTCTGCTCCTGGCATTGGAAACGAGGACAAAGTGACACAGTGTCCCTCAGTAAACGACCCCACTTAAGAATACGTCGTCCCCAGAGCCTGGGCTCAGACTCCCTGCCTCTGTGTCCTACCTGCCCTCCACCCGTCAGCCGGCCTGAGCTGGACTGGCTGTGAGGTGGGGGAGGGGTCACTGGCCCCCGGTGTGCTGTGACAAAGCACACACCCACAGTGCCAGGAGTGCCAAGCAGTGCCAGGAAAGTGGGTGCATGCAAAGCTTCCGGTGACGTCTCTGCTCATGCAGGGTCTGGACAGGATGTGTGACCGTTGTACGGATGATGGCAAGGGACAAGGGAAAGGGGCTGGACCTAGGGATGAGGGCGCCCGCCAGGGCCAGACAGGGCCTAGGAAGAGGCTGAGCAGCCGGGTCCAAACTGGGCCTGTGGGTGGGAGACGCTTGGGCTGATAGCAGAAACGGGGGATGAGCAAAGCCAACAACCCCTCCTGGGAATTTCGTAAAGACATCATCCCAAGGGTGGCGTGCAGCCTGTGTGAGCCACGAGGCATCTGGGCCACCCAGGTCCAGGGCGACAAGCCTCTGGTCTGCCTGAGGGAGCGGAGAAAAACCCTAAGTTCTGATTCTCACTCTGCCGCCAGACTGCTATCTGGCTTGGGCCTTCAGTCCCTCTGTCTGTAAAATGGGACCACAGGGCCCTGATCTCCCCTGAGCCCCTCCCCGGCCTGACTTGGCCCATTTTCCAGAGAAGTCATGCAGTGCTGGTCTGCCGCAGAGTGGCTCCCTGAGGTCTCAGGGAGCGTGTGGCCTGGGCACATACCTGTGGTGTAGACGGTCACGGGGTCGCTCCTTGCACTGGGGCCCCCCACGCTGAGGGCTCGCACGTAGATGGTATAGCGCTGCCTGGGCTGCAGCTGCAACAAGGCCTCGCGGGTCGGGATGCCCACGACCGACCTGGGCAAAGAAACGGAGCCACAGTCACGAGGGGTGGGGCTGGGCAGCCAGGCCCCAGCACCGGGCCTCCCTTCCAGAGCTGGGATGTTAAACTCACCCTCGCACCCCCAGCCTCTCACCCACAGCGGCACGGCCGGTGGGTTTCCTCCCGCAGGTCCACTTTCCTCGTTCCCTCGTTACTCCTCGTGTCCGTGGCCGTCCGGCCTCGGGGCTCCCCACCCTGGTGTCCCCGGCACCCGGCACCATGCTCGGCGTCTGTCTCCTGCTCTGCCCCCAGCTGTCTGACAGTTGAGAACCTCTCCGAGGGCAGTGGCTGAGTACCGCCTGCCTCAGCCCAGCGCTGAGCCCACAGCAGGTACCTCGGCCTGTGTTTATGAACAGACATCTCTAGAAGAGCTGGAAGGGCAGCACAGAAGCCCACTGGGAACCTAATTTATTGAAATTCTACCGCACACGAGTACAAGCCTGTGATTGCCACTGTCTGTTGCCACTGCTAAAGCCCTTTCAGTCCAGGGGAAAGGAGAAGCTTTTGGGGTGACGCCCGTTTACGGATGCAACACCCCCATTACACGAGCCTCCGTCCAATGAATATTAACCAAGCCCCTTAGGTGCCAGACGCTGGAGAAGGGGGCTCTGGGGAGAACTGAATGTAGTCTCTGCCCTCATAGACCTCATGGTCCAGATGGGTAGAGAGGCACTCCGCAGGCCAGCGGTGGAGGAAATGCAAGGTGGTGACCGTGACGTGGTCACGGCGTACTGCAGAGTGGATGATGCCGGAGACGTGAGTTTGGAGCTGAGCTCTCAAGAATGACTTGCAAGTAACCGGATGAGGCAGGGACAGGAGTCTCCTGCACAGAAGCAGCCCGGGGCAGGAAGGAACACGGGAAGCAGGAGGAACTAAACCCGACCGGTGTGGCTGCAGCCAGACATGGAGGGGAAGCCGGTGTGGCATGAGCTAGAGAAGCAGGAGAGGGGTACGGTCTGGGAAGGAATTTTCTCCTCTTCAAGATGATTAGATCTGGAGAGCAGGTGCTACCCCACGTCACTGACCAGCCTCCCGGTGACCCCCATCATTATGGTCCCAGGTGTCAGGCGCTCCTGAAGCATCAGCACAAAGTGCAAAGGAAATCTGGATCATCAGGTGGCCAGAACCACTGGACTCCCCTGCCCCACTCCTGAGTGTCGTGGGAGTAAATAACCAAGGTCGCCCTGATGTGGCCGTGGACACGTGGATTCTACCTGGAACAGAGGGTGCGTGGGATAGACGGCCAGGCTCCAAGCCCAGCCCTGAGCACAGAGGAATCTGTCCTCCCTGACAGGTGACGCCAAGCCCGCCTCCTCCATTTCTCCAGAACCAGGCGGGCGCCCTCTGTGCTCCGCCTCTGGGCAGCCCCTGGACGTGGGGGCTGCTCCCGGACTGCCTGGGTCTTGCCTCACTCCCGCCCCGGGGCCACGCCGCTGACCCACTGTCCTCAGAGCTCAGTCCTTCCTATCCATCCGGGTCTCGTTTGAAAAGTTCACTCCATCCACGGAGGTCCCTACTTCCACCCCAGCCTCCTTCTTACATTTCTTTCTCCTTCAGAGCCCCTTGCATTTTATGTATTTGTTTGTCTTCTTGTTTTCTATTTGCCCCTGCTCGACGGTCAGCTCCGTAGGGAAGGGAATTTGCCTGCCTAGTCTCCCAGAGCCCGGGCCCAGGTCCAGGCCCACAACACTTGTTGAATGAATGAGCGGTAAACCTTCGTTGGACTAGAAAAGCAAACCTGAGGTTTAAACCATTTACTCACGCCTCACGCACCTTCAGTGACCGTGTTCAAGAAACTTCTCATGAAAACCAAGCACTCGAAATTAAGGTTCCAAACGCTGACCTTCTCTCCAGACCCCGTGCATTTCCTGCGCTGTGTCACTGTGTCAGGTGTCATGCCCCCCCCCCCCCCCACCCCATGACTATGACTTACTCAGTTACTCCCGAGGCTTCAGGACTTTCCGCCTGGGTCAGCTCCACCGTGTACGAGTCCACGGGGTTCAGATTCCCAGACTCCCAGCAAATCAGTGCAGCCTCTTCACAGCTCCGTATCTCTTTGCTTTTTATAACGGGAGGGGAGGGGGCTAGGTGTGGGACAAAGGGGGGAAGGAATGACCATTCTGCTCCTATCCAGCCAGTTTGTCCAGAGCACGGCCAACCGAGCACGACACTGTCTGCCCACAGAAGACATTCGGTGCCGTAAAAGGGAAACCAGGTGCAAGAGACTGAGTATTTGCATCCCCCCCCACCCCAGAATTCGTGTGTTGAAGCCTGTTCCCCAAAGTGGCGGAAGGTGGGGTCTTTGGGAGACGAAGAGGAGGGCGTCTCTCGTCAAAGAGAACCCAAAGAGCCCTGGGCCTCTTTCTGTTGTGTGAGGACAGAGCCGAAACCAAGCCAGATGTCTACGGACCCGGAAGGCTTCACATCAGGCGCTGAATATGCTGGCAGCTTAAAAGGAGGCCCCTTTCAGCTTCCAGAACGGTGAGAATTAAATTTCTGTCACTGATAAGCCACTCGGTCTATGGTGTTCTGTCATGGCCGCCCACACGGACTAAGACGCCGGGAACGCCTTTCAGACGTTCCTGGAGCAGAAGGCGGCTGAAAGGTTAAATGACACTACGATCGTGAGCAGTAATTTTGGGCATTTTGAGACCAACTCTGAGCAAACGTCCCTTCCATCCTAGGAACACTGGTTTGGTGTACTAACAGAGAAAAACGGACAGCTACTCCTGCCCTTCCACATGACGTCAAGTGTCCCGCCACACCTCGAAAGCCGTGACTCCTGTGGCCCCCATTACCTGTCATGTACATTGCACGCTCACTGGCGGGGCTGCGGCCGGCCCTGTTCTGAGCTGTGACCCAAAATTCATACTGGGTGTTTGGCACAAGATTTCTCACTGAGCAATATGTTTCTTTGACAGTCATTGTAAACTCTGAAAAACAAACAAACAAAAAGATAAGAATTCAACCCTAAAAATAGGCCAAGTGGCTCCGAGTTAGTTGTGTCGAATCTCCCTGTAGTAGATCACAACACTGGCCATAAATTCCTCCCATCCCTGTATGCGTCCTCTGCAGTATGACTTACTACTCCTTCAAGAGGTTCATTCTTCCCCGTCATGGATGGGCTGAGCCATGTGACTTGCTTCAGCCAATGAGACAGCAGCAAACATGATGCCAGCAGAGGCCTGGGAAATGCTAGTGCACAGGGGCTTGTCTTCTTGCTGCTGGGAACACCTTCCACTTTCATGTGAACAAGCCCGAGCCAGGGTCCTGGACAATGAGACCCAGTAGACAGAGGCCCCAGCCTTCCCTGCCGTATCCCCACATCTGTAAGTGAGGCCATCCCACACCATCCAGCTCTAGGTAGCCAAGCTGGCCCAGACCAGAAGAATGTCCAGACAACTCACAGAATTATAAGAAATAATAAATGTTTGTCATATTAAGCCAATAAGTCACATATATGTGTGCAGAGTAGGGCAGGATAGGGTGTTGTTACCCAGCAACACCTAACTGATACACCTCTAAACCTCCTCAGGCTCTTGAAAGGCAGTGATAACTCACTAACCCACCCTCTGATATCAGTTCCTTTATCACAAAGGGGTCCATTTAAAAGATCTTCATAGAGGGGCACCTGGGTGGCTCAGTTGGTTAGTCCAGCTCTTGATTTTGGCTCCGGTCATGATCTCACAGTTCGTGAGTTCAAGCCCCAGGTCGGGCTCTGTACTAACAATTTGGAACCTGCTTCAGAATCTCTCTCTCCTTCTCTCCCTCTGCCCCTCCCCTGCTCATATTCTGTCTCTCAAAATAAATAAATAAACATTTAAAAAAAATCTTCATAGAGTGTCATGACACAGCCCAAACGCAATGGCTTCTTCTGTGTGTCTGCAGAGAGTGCCAACAGGGCTGATTCATGACACGGACTGTGGTTAATCAGACCTGGCTTCTTGGACCCTGACCAACCTTTTACTTATTTTTTTATTTTCATAATTTTTTTTTTTAATTTTGAGAGAGAGAGAGAGCAAGAGAGCACACAAGCAGGGAAGGGGGGTAGAGGGAGAGAGAGAATCCCAGGCAGGCTCCACGCTCAGTGCAGAGTCTGACACAGGTCTCGATCCCACAACCCTGGGATCATGACCTGAGCCGAAACCAGGAGCCGGACACTCAACCGAATGAGCCACCCAGGCACCCCCTTGACCTCCCTTTTACAATCTTCCTCCTTCCCCGTGGTGCCCCCTTTAGTCTTTGTTCAGATAACCCTCATCATCTGCTCACCTTGTTACAACCTCCCTCAGCATCACTTAAACTTACTCTGACTTTTCTCAAGCATTTCCCTTCCTTCTTGGTCCCTGCACAGAAAATCTGCCCTTACCTTCAGCACACAGACCCTCCCCCTGCCCAGGCTGGTGCAGCAGTGAGCTCCGTGCAGGGAGCATGCAGACCTGCCTCCTGTCCTGCTCTGCCATCCATCACCCGCTGTGTCCCCATGGACAGCTCATTTCTCTCCGGGTCTCAGTCTCCTTCTGCATGAAGTGGAAATCCCCAAGGCCCTCTCTTCCCAACAGGTGAATGGCTTATCTATCATGTGGGGAGGGGGGAGGCAGCTGCCCCCAGCCCTGGCCCCACACCAGCCAGCTCCATTTCTCTGGGAAGGGGATGGGCCCAGAGCTGCCCACGCTGGAGGCTCGGGGACATTCCCAGGAGCTTGCTCGACTTGAGCATGTGGGTCTGATCAGCTGTAGCCCTTTCAGGCTGCAGAGGCCCCATCACCCCTCACGGCGGTCTGCAGGTTAACCCTCCCATTTCTCCCGACACGAGGTTGCTCTGAGAAGGCCCAGCCTGCCCTCACGTGCCCAGCCCACGAGTATCCAGACAGCTCAGCCAGGCCTCCTCAAGGAGGGGCGTCCCCACCCTTCCTGCACACAGTGCCGCCAGGGACTCATCCCATGGACAACTCTGGCCTGAGGGCTATATCTACACTCCAGGCACCTTAGCCTGGCTTTGTGGCCCTCCCCAATGAGGCCCCATCTTGCCTCTCTGCCGTGCTCACTTGTCTGCATCCCATGTTCCAGGTAGTTCCCAAGGAGCTGAATATGTAGATTCATCCCACCTCTGCCCTCCCGATTACTGGGAAAGCAATCAGAACCGCTCCCTGGTCTCTGAGGGCCCTTAGCCGTTCCAGAGCGTGCGTGTGATCTTGGCAGAGTCTCACCTGCTTGGTCCTTCCCAGGCGAGCCGTCCTGCACCGGCCGGTAGGACAGCAGATAGCTCTCCACCGTGTCATCAGAGTACAAACTCCAGCACACGCGGACAGAGGAGCCCGTGGCCGAGTTGGGGGCCTGTGGGTTTATCACTGGAGCAGAAGGAGCTGGAACGAGGAGAAGGGAGAAAACCAAAACCAAGTGAGGAGCCTCCAGGAGAGGTGTGGGATGCAGCGGCCCCTGTTGTAGGACTCCTGGTCCCCCGAGGCATCCGTGGGCTTTGCCCAGACTGGACAAGGTCAGCAAGGCCACACCTCCTAATGGCCAGCCTGCAGGTGACAACCAGCATGTTCATTCCTGCTTTGACAAACCCACGCAAGCTGGGGGAGGAGGGGTCAGTGATAGGGACTCGGGCTGGGGGGCGTGTGCAAGACCTGCCCTAGGCATGGGTCCTCTGACCCCTTCCACGCCTTCCGGAGAGACGAGGCAGCCGGGACCACAGCAGTGCCGCCCACAGGCCCCGGAGGGAACAAAGGAGAGAAGAAGCTTCACGGGGAAAGCTCGCTCTGCTTTCACTGGTGGAACCGTCCACCAACCATGTCTTCATTACAAGGGGAGAAGACTGGGTTGGGCCAAATGTGCTCTTGAGAACCATCTTGAGAATCCACCTACTGAGTTAATTCTTTTTTTTTTTTTTTAAGTTTTTTAAATTTATTTTCGAGAGAGAGAGAGAGTGAGTGAGACAGAGTGTGAGTGGGGGAAGGGCAGACACACACACACACACACACACACACACACACACAGAATCTGAAGCAGGCTCCAGGCTCTGAGCTGTCAGTGCAGAGCCCAATGCAGGACTCAAACTCACGAACTGTGAGATCATGACCTGAGCTGAAGTCTGAGGCTTAACTGACTGAGCCACCCAGGCACCCCGAGTTAATTCCTTTATTCTCTGTAGGTTAATACTTCAGCCTCCCCAGACTCACACACAACCGAGAAACCCTCCTTGTCTCTCCTCTACAGAATCTTCTCCCACGGCAGCGCCTGCCCGCAACCCAGACTTTACGGAACAACCTTGGCTTCCGATTTTGACATTGCTCCGTCCAGGTAAGAAAGAGCACAACTAAACTTGAAGGTGTTTCCTAGCTGAAGCTCAGCCTTTCCTCTCTGGCCAGGACCTGGAAGGTCCTAACGGGACAAAGGAGAGGAGGAAGAGAAAGAACCTAATGACGAAATCCAGGATGTACAGAGGGTGCCCGTCTATACCCTCAAGGGACAGCCCCGTAGCAAGAAGGGTGGGAGCTGCGGTGAGAAGAGGGGTGGCCCTGGGCTTGGCAGCCCACCGGGAGGCTCCAGGTGATGGTCTGCACAAGACCTGGACCTGGGGTGAGGGTGGGGGGGCCGGTGAAGAGAAGTGTAAGCATCTCTCAAGCACCGACTTGGGTGATCATGCCTTTCCTTCCAAATACCTGGGCCTGGTTATCTGGGCAGCACCACCCCTTAGAAGGGGAAGGATCATCCAATGGACATCGAAGTTCAGTGAGATCACTCTGTGAATCATGAGTCTAAGAGTGGCCTCCAAGGTTTCTAATTGAGGACATCCATTACAGTGTGGTTTCTGGTGGTGAAAAACCTAGAAACATCCCAGCAGCCAGTCCAGTTGAGAATCAAGTAAACAAAACTAAGGTATATACCCATTAAAATGATGTTACAGAAGGATTTACAGTACAAGAAATATTAATCAAAATTTTGATTAAAAAGCAGGTTACAAAACAGAATAAATTCCCTATTTAAAAAAATCTGTATAAAGGAAAAATCTAAAATGATATGTACAACATTTTTACAATGTAGTTGGGTGTCGATGAGGAAATGGTGAGCAGTCAACAAAAAAAAAAGCTGAATTCCAGTATTATTCTTAGAAATAAGTAATCACAGTAGGGGCACCTGGGTGGCTCAGTCGGTTGAACATTGGGCTCTTGATTTCAGCTCAGGTCATGAGCTCACAGTTTGTGAGTTTGAGCCCAGCATCAGGCTCTGCACTGATAGTGTGGGGCCTCCTTGGGATTCTTTCTCTCCTTCTCTCTCTGCTCCTCCCCTGCTTGAGCACGCTCTCTCTCTCTCTCCCTCAAAATAAATATATAAACTTAAAAAATTAATACATTTTTAAAAAAATAAGTAATCACAAGAATATTTTTCAAGTTTATTAGTTTATTTTGAGAGAGAGAGAGTGAGCAGGGCAGGGGCAGAGAGAGAGGGAGAGAGGGAATCCCAAGCAGGCTCCGCACTGTCAGCACAGAGCCCAACACGGGGCTTGAACTCATGAACCACAAGATCATGCATGACCTGACCTGAAACCAAGTGACCTGGATGCTTAACTGACTGAGCCACTGAGGCGCCCCCACACTAATATTTTAAGAGCTACCTGGTACCATGTGACGTGCTCTACATGCATTGCCTCGTGCAATTCCCACCATATCCCCATGAGGCATTATGTGGACAAGGAAACCAAGACTCAGAGAAGTTAGGTAAATTGTCCAGAGTCACACAGCTAGGAAGTGGAAGGGCTGGGATTCTTACCAGCTCCATAGGATCCCAAAGCTCATCTCTTAGCCACTGTGCTAAGTAAATAAGTACTCGGGCTACTTGCCAGGAGTAACTCAGGCGGGAGAACAGGGGTTTATGAATCTGGGCAGGCTATGAATAAAAAATATTTCAAGGTTGCCCAGCGCCAGATGTTGGCTCCCTGGAAAGTGAGGGTGGGCACTTCACCCCCCCGGGGGGAGGGGTCTCCACCTCTGTTCTCACCATTGCAAGCTATGAAGACATGAGATTAGAGCAAAAAAAAAAAAAAAAAAAAAAAAGAAAAAACCTGTTTCTAAATATTTATGGGTTTTTTTTTAGCCATCAAAATTTCTAACTCAAAGCTCAGGGACCTGGAACTTTCTATGAAGTATGCACACAGGCGAAATATGCACCTGGGATGGTGTTAATGGAGCCCATTAGCTGCTCCACATCAGAGAAGTCCAAGGTCTGGTCTTCAAAGTCAGGCTGCGCAGAGATTTCCACGTCTGTTTCTGTATTCAAGAATTTTCCCAGTCTGTTGGTATAAAAAGCCATGCTCACAAGAACGAAGGGACATGCTCCTTAGGGTGTGTGTCTACAGTGCTGGGTCACCGGTAATAAACGCGAAGGGCCTCTTTGCTGAAGTTTTATTTCTTTGACATGCTGCTGGCTGCTGGCTGCCATCTGCTTTGGTGACTGACTCAGGGGGTCCCCAGTGGGGATGGAGGAATTGGTTTGTGCATTAGAGGGGAGGGGTAAGGGTGGGCCATTTGGGGGGCAAGTGCCTAACAGCTCCAGATCTACACCCTCTGGAAGACCTCTCCGGTGCTGACCCGGAAGCTGCCATCCCCCCGCCGCCCCAGGCCCCGACACGCACAGACTCTGGGGTTTCTTCCCCATGGGGCCGAGCGTACTCAACCCGCTGACGGTAGACTGGGGCTATGAGTTTTCTTGCACCTGCTTCCTGGCAGTCATAGGGTTTGTAGGTGGCAGGGGCGGACCTTGAAACCAGGTCTGTCTTTTGCTTCTTACCCCTTATGTCATCAAGCTTCAATGTTCATGTGGCTTTACAGACACTGTCTTGTTTAATTCCTGTAAAACTCTCCCTGTCTGTAGATAAGGAAGGTGAGTCCTAGACTGGTTGGACTTGCCCAGGGTCATGGGGGTAACGGGATTTGAACTCCTGTCTGATTCTACAACGTGTGTGCTTTCTGCAGTACACAGTCTGGGTCCTGGCACAGCTCAGGGATGGGGGAGGCACTGGACCCTGGCTCCTCCTGGTGAAAGGAGGGGCTCACGGGGTGACCTGGCCACAGGCTTGCTGGCTGGGCCGTCTGAGATTTGGTACTAGCGGGTCCTAGTGACCATCGTCCCCCCGAAGCCAGCGCTGTTGGGTCGCAGGGGCAGACATGAAAACTGTAACTGGGAGCATCTTCCCAAGGGGAGCTGAGTCTATCTGTATCTAGAGGAGCAAGAGACGGGAAAGAAGATGTGCGTCAGAACAAAAGCATTACCTGTCAGCCATAGCCACAGCATCCTAAAAAGGAGGAGGGGAAGGAGAAAATACTCAGTTGACTTTGAAAATAAATTTATTTTTCATACTATATAGTGATATAAGCACATTTTAAAACTTGGAAATTAGGGGGGAAAAAAGGAACAGCCATATCCCCCACTAACAAAACCACTCTCAGGCTTCCTGTGGGTCTCTTCCGGATGACTGCGTCCCCCTAGGGACGTTATGGAAGGACCCCCGCGTCACAAATGGTCTTTCAGCCCACCAGTTCGAAAGACTGCAGAACCGTTCACGGAATGGAAGTTCCATCGTTTACTTAACCATTCCTCTGTTGAGGGACATTTTGGTTGTTTCTAATTTTTCATCATCACAAATAACAGTGAGAAGAACATTCTCACACGTATCACTTTCTCCACATTCGGGGTTATGTCTCTGGGATACAGCGATGTTGTGGGACCAGTGGTTCAAAAGGTCTGAGTATTGAAGGCTCTAATGGTGTCTGCACACTTGCTTTCTAGCTTGTCACGGGTCCCTTGCCCGAAGCACGGCAGGAAGGAAGCACTGTTGGGCTTTGAGGGACCACTATGGGCGGGGTCAGTGTGGAAGCCATATTTGGCAACGGGGCAGCTCCAGAGGCTGAAGGCCCCTCCCTCACATCCTGGACACCACAACCACGCCATATTCCTGTGGGACATTGTGAAGAAAGAGGACCTCAGCTCTGACTGAGATTGAAATTCCCACATCCTGGCAGCATGGGGCCTTGAGGTCAGATTTAATTGGATTTCAAGAAAATTAAGAAATGAATTTTTTTTTTGCATGTTTGAGTTTACAAAGATTTAAAATTGGTGCCCTGGTAACTGGAGAGTTGGAGGTGCCTTTTTAGCCTGGATTGCCTCCTCCTCAGAGCTCTAAGAGGCCATCTGAGGTGACCAGAAAACTCTCAGAGCGCTGATGTTGCTCAGCTCCCTGGCGAGGGGACAGGTCTCTGGGACAGAGGAACGAAGGCTGGTGTTGTCTGAGTAATGGTGGAGGGAAGGGGTCAGCCGTGCGTGAGTCTGCTCGGCCATTCATGGCGGAGCGCACAGAGACACGGGTGACCACCTCATCCAGGAACAAAATGGATGTTCGTGAACATCCAGGAACCAAATGGATGCTGATCCACAGAGGTCAACTGCAACACCTCCAGACAGAGAGGGGACAATCTAACCTACCCCCGCCATACTGTCACTTCGGTTCATGATCTCATTTCACCTCATGACTGACTGACCTTTATGAAGTCGACCTTCTCTTCGTGACACATCTCCTCTATGGTTTCCATGAGTTCCTTACAGGTATCCAGGTTTTCCCCACAGCTGACCAGTTGTCCATACAAGGCTTCCAACTTCGCTTTCTTTTTCTCTCCGAGAGCTTGTATTTTTTCTTCATATTTTTGAGCAAGTGTTTCCAAAATCTCATTGAAATGTGACTCAAAATTTTGTTCCTGTCTTCCAAAGTTCTCCTGCAAGACGGTTGACCTCAGCCGTTATTTTAGCGAACGTGGTGTGTCCACCAGAGTCATTTGAGGCATGAAAATATACCTACCCAGAGATGTTTTAGTCACCCCACCCTTTTCTTATCATCGCTTGCCAGGATGCTGGGGTGGGTACAGTGGGAGCTGGGACCAGGAGTCTATGGCTAGAGCCCCTGGGATAATCTTTTTTTTTTTTTTTTAAAGTGGGCTTCACGCTCAGCCATGGAGCCCAATGCAGAGCCCAACAGAGTTGTGAGCTTTGAACTCACAACCCTGAGATCAAGACCTGAGCTGAGATCAAGAGTCAGACGCTTAACCAACTGAGCCACCCAGGCACCCGAGCCCCTGGGATAACCTTAACGAGAAGCACTGCCTTCACTCCTGGCAGCACTTTGCAATCCTCCCTCCCCCCCACCCCATCCCCAGCCCCATGCCACCTCCGTCGTGGCCACCTCCCAGGAAGATGGTCAGAGATGAGTCAACCTGCCACCGTATCCCTGGACTGCAGACATCCACGGAGATGTCTGTCCTGGGCAAGCCCTACCTAGCCTTCCCTCCTGAGCCCCCAGCATCTCACGACACTCACCTCCACCTCCTGATGCCTGCATCCTACAAACGCCAGGATCACACAGATCCTCACATCAACCAAGAGAAAGGTGAAGGGGGAAGGGGAGGGGGGAGGGGAGTGGGGGCCGTGGCCAGATGGTCCCGCCCAATAGATGAGAAAACGTAGGAAGGCAGAGGGAGCCATGCGACAGTACTTAATCCAGGGGCACAGGGGATGAGTAATGTTAATTAAATCCTGTCGACTACCGGTCCTCTTAGATTCGAAGCCTGGGAAAGCTTCGTGGGTTGTGACTGATGTCACCCTCTCCAGGTAACGGAGACATTTCCAAAGCAGAGGCTCTCTCGATGACTCAGGGAGTATTTGCTGAACATCTTCTACGTGTCCAAGACTTGCTCAGAATGGCAGCAGAGAAGGAAAAGCAGTGGGGGACTCCCCAGTGCTGGTGTAAAAGGGAAAAGTCAGAGTCCTCACTGAGGGTGAGGGTACTCTGACCTGAGATGAGCGAGCAGAGATAGTGTAAAGAGTTTTGTCCAGGTGGCTGTACCTCTGTCCCTCGTTCCGTCCCTGTGCCCTGCAGATGGGATTAGTGCAAAGTCCTCCCTCTTAAGACTAGGGATGAAGAAGTTCCAGCTTCCCTGGACAGGGGCCTGGGGCTTAGCTAATTCATATGAGGTGTTCCTGGAGATACGAGGCTGTATTAATAGAGGTAGAGCACCCACAGGCAGAGAAGGCAGGTGCAAAGTCCTGGTCCTTAGCCTCATCTGGACGGGGAGGCTGAGGGCAGGCATCACAGCAGTGTACGACATGCTACTCGGTACACCCAGGGGACTGTGACGTGTTTGGTGACAGGCACAGAAGCATATTAATCTTACGAGAAACATTAACAGCTGGGGAAAATAATCAGGAAGGGCGGGTGTCTTGCAATGCCTTGTCAAGGCTGGGCCATGCGAGAGACCCACCCTCGCAGCAGGACTGAGGATAGAAAGAGGAGACCCTGCCTCCCCAGGAGAGCTTCCGGTTCAGCAGGGGATGAGGACAGGTAGTTTCCACCAGGTAGATGCCCAAGGTCCCCTGGGAGGGCAGGGGAAAGGGCGAGAAGCGGGCAGTTCTCTAACCCACACCAGTCACAGCTGCTGACCCAGCCGTGGCGGAAGCCACGTGTGTCTGAGGGCGTCACCGCGCCTGCTCTTACCTCCACGGTGATGAAAACCTCCTCCAAGTGATTTGCAAAATTCTCCATCTCGATAATCTGCTTTTCCAGTTTGAACATGTTTTTGTGAATTTCGTCCTAGCAAACAGAGGATCCCAAGGAGACATTAATGCTCTTTGCTCTCTTCCGTAGGAGGCGCTTTAAATTCATTCCCTGCCCGCCTACTTGAGACACAAACGCACTGTCAGGGGAACTAAGGAGTCCCGTTTACCTTGGCGCTTTCCAGGGCCTTGCTGAGGGGGGTCACCTCATGCTCTCCGTGCGCATCCGAAACCTCGCACGCCCTTACTGGGGCTTTGCAAGTGACACAGAAGACCAGGGCGGCTTCGTCCTCGTCCTCCTCCTCGGGGATGACGTAGCACTCGTACTCCTCGCTGGCCCGGCCGTGCGCGTACCTGTAGGCTTCCCGCAGGTCCCGGCCGGCCGCGCCCCAGCCCAAGCAGCCCGGGTCCTCGGCCTCGGCGCCCAGCCGCCAGTCCCTCTGCGCTCCCGCCGAGGACAGGTGCAGCCGGGGTTCCGAGACCTCCACGCGCGGCGCGCTTCCATCCACGAGCTCCGCGCCCCACTCGCCACCACCTCCAAGCGCGTACAAATCCACAAGCTCCTGCACCTCCTCCTCCAGGTCGCTCTGGGCCTTACCTGGGGCCGCCCCCCCGGGCTCGCTGGTCATTTCGGCGGCCACTTGTCTTCCCGTCCGCGTGCGTTCTTCTGGGAAGAGCCGCAGCCGGCCTTCGGAGTCATACAGATCCGTGGGACAGAAGTGGAAGTCCCTGGGAGCCGGGGACCTGTGCACCTCGGGCGCCCCCCCAGCCTCCCCGTCCATCGCGCCTCTGCACCCACAGAGTTCCTCGCACGCGCGCCTCCTAGTGGGTGTCCTGGGTCCTAGAACACAGAAAGAGGAGGAAACCCTGTTTCTGAGAAGGCCATCCCAGCAATTGGTCACTCACTAGATTGGGCTCGACTCATTCACAATTAAAAAAAAAAAAAATCATCTGAGCAGCTAAGCCGTGGTTTTACTTTGAACCATCTGCAAAGAGAGGTTTGCTTTCTCCAGGAAGGAGGCTTTCTCGGCTTAAAGGAGACCAGAAATAAAGAAATGCCAATAGGTTTCACCCACACAAGACTCCTCACGGTTAAAACAGAGGCAAAATCATGGGAAGCGTCTCAGGCAATTATTATCAGACAAGTTGTATAAATGGATTGAAAAAAATTAAGATCTCAATAAATTAGCGTGGGAGGACAATTCACAAAATAATCACTTGTGCAAAAACATTTGGGAAATGGCTCATCCTTATGAGTCACAGAGAACAAATAAGATGCCATTTTGCCTTCCCAATAGGCAAATATTTAGAAATATAAGAACGAGACCCAAGGCTGGGGAAGGGTACAGAGAAGTCAGTACTCTCACATGCTGTGGGTTTGAATGTACACCAGCCCCTGCTTTCTGCACAGCAAACTGCACGATGTGGATCAGGAGCCTTAAAAATGTTCACACTCTTTAAGCTAATAATCCTCATCAGGACCCTGAAGGAAAATATCAAATACAGGGGCAAAAATATTTCTATATAAAAATATCCATCACAAAACATTCTATTTTATTTTTTTAAAATTTTAAATGTTTACTTATTTTGGGGAGAGAGAGAGCGAGTGAGCGAGCACCTGAGTGGGGGAGGGACAGAGAGCGAGGGAGACACAGAATCCTAAGCAGGCTCCAGGCTCTGAGCTGTCAGCACACAGCCCAATGCCGGGCTTGAACTCATGAACTGAGAGATCATGACCTGAGCCGAAGTCCATGCTTAATTGACTGAACCACCCGTGTACTCCACAAAATATTTTATGACCAAAAAAAATAATCGTAAACCCCTAATGATTAGGAGAAGAGTTAAGTAAACTAGGTTATGTATACTCTCCAGAATATAATGCAGACTTTAAAATGTTAGGGAGAGCAAATGATTACTTGGAAGAAGACTTACAATATGATACTAAGTAAAATAAACAGAATATTGATTATATACAGACTGTGATATTTATCATTTAGTGGAGGTATGTAAAATCTAGAGAAATAATAATGGTCGAAGTAGTAAATACAATATTAGTAGCAGCTACGACTTACTGAGCACTTACTATGTGCTTTTTCTGTGCTTGGCAATTTATATACATACCCCTGTGTGTTAGGCACTGCTATTATCCCCATTTTACCGATGAGGAAACTGGCTCAGAGAGCGTATCTTGTGCAAGGTCATATGGTTAGTAAGTTGTTGAACTGGGATTTGAACCCTAGTCTGTGTGGCGGCCGTGAGACAGTGCCTGACACGTGTCCAACTCTAGGGCAGCTCAGTTGACCAGATGTTTCGGCTGCACTCTTCAATCCATCATCACAGTTGCATGGAGGACACATCTCCCGTGGGCATCTCCGTCCAATGACAAAGTGTAGCAGGGACACTAAGGCAGATCCATTTCTGTGTGACACAAAACTCCTCTGACGGCAAACTTTGGCCGGAAGACTCCTCGACGGCCTTGCCAACACTTTCTTGGGGTGCATGGCAGACTAGGGTGATTCCTCTAAACCATCCTTCCCTGTCTCCGTCACCCGGGGTCAGACTTGCATCATGGTCTGACAGCTCTCTCAACCTTTCCTAGCTCCCTCCCCATTTTATCTCACACAAGTGCTTCCCTTAATAAAATTCTTATCTATCCAATCCCATATGGTGCCTGCTTCTTGGAGGACCTGGAGTACACAGTCTGTTGGATTCCAAAGTCCCCGCTTTCTTCTTGGTGCATAACCGCCATTATGTTAGATTACTTTTTATAATAGTTTTGCTGACACAGAATTCACGTATCCTACAATTCTCCTGTCAGAAGTGTAGAATTCAAACGATTTTTAGTAGATTCACAAAAAAGGAGCCACAATGACCATAGTCAATTTTAGACCATTTTCATCACCTCAAAAAGAAACTCTATACCCTCCAGCTACCATCACATTCCTGCATTTTCCCGAGCCCTAAGCAACCACTAATCCACTTCCTGTCCCTATTGATTTTCCTGTCGAGACACTTCACATAAATAGAATCATATATGTCTTTGGTAACTGGCTTCTTTCCTAGCATCATGTTTTCAGGATTCATCCATGTTGTAGCGTGTGAATCAAGTGCCCTTCATTTCTTGTTAGAGCTAGATAATATTCCATTGTATGGGTGTGTCGTATTTTATTTATACACGCATCAGCTTGTTTGCATGTTTCTCTTTTCATTTGGGTCGTTTTTCACCTTTTGATTATTATAAGTAACGCTTCTAAAATGCTTGTGTCCAAGTTTTTGTGTGGATATATGTTTTCATCTCTCTTGGGTATATACCTAGGAGTGGGGTTGCTAGGTCAAATGGTAACTCTACGTTTAACTTTCTGAGGAACTGCCAGACTGCTTTCCAAAGGGGCTGCACCATTTTTTCATTCCTACAGCAGTGTATGAAGGCTCCGATTTCACCACATCCTGGTCGACACTTGGTATTATCTGATTAAAAAAACTTTTTTAATGTTTATTTATTTTTGGGAGAGATGGAGACAGAGCACGAGTAGGGGAGGGTAGAGAGAGAGGGAGACACAGAATCCAAAGCAGGCTCCAGGCTCCGAGCTGTCAGCACAGAGCGTGACGTGGGGCTCGAACTCACGAATCATGAGATCATGACCAGAGCTGAAGTCAGATGTTCAACTGACTGAGCCACCCAGGCGCCCCTCTGATTTTTTTTTTTATTGTAGCCATACTAGTGGGTGTGAAATAGTATCTCGTGGTTTTGATTTGCAGATCTCTGATGAATAACGAGGTCAGGTATTTTTTCATGTATTTATTGGCCATTTGTATATCTTCTTTGGAGAAATGTGTATTCAAATAGTCTGCCCATTTTTAATTGGTTGTTTGTAAGATTTCTTTATATATTCTAGAGACTAGTCCATTATCAGATAAAAAATTTGCAGATTTTTTTTCCCATCTTGTAGGTTGCTTTTTTAGTTTGTTGATGGTGACCTTTGAAGCACAAAAGGTTTTCATTTTGATGAAGTCTATTTTATTTTTTCTTTCGTTACTTGTGCTTCTGGTGTTGTATCTAAGAACTCACGGCCAACTCTGAGGTTAAGCCAACCTTGCATTCCTGGGATAATTACCACTTGATCATAATATAGAATTTTTTTTATATGTGACTGGATTCAGTTTGCTACTAAATTTTGAGGAATTCTGCATTTAGATTCCTGAGAAAGATTAGCCTGTGGTTTTCTTTTCCTGTAATATCTTTGGCTGGTTTTGGTAGCAGGGTGATACTCATCTCATAGAATAATTTGGGAAATGTCCCTTCTCTTCTATATTTTGGAAGAACTTGTGAAGGATGGGTATTAATTCTTCTTTAAATGTTTGGTAATATTCACCAGTGAAGGTATCTGGACTTTGTGAGGTTTTTTTTCCTTATTATTAATTCAGTCTCTTGATTTATTATAGGCCTATTCATATTGTCAATTTCTTCTTGAGTCAGTTTTGGTAGTTTGTATCCTTCCAAGAATTTGTCCATTTCATCTAAGTGATCTAATTTATTGGAATACAATTGTTCATAGTATTCTTTCTAATCTTTTTTATTTCTGTAAGTCTGGTAGTAATGTCCCCTGTTTCATTTCTGATTCTAGTGATGTGAGTCTTCTCTCTTTCTCTCTTGGTCAATCGAAGTCAAGGCTTGTCAGTTTTGCTGATTTATTTGGATTTTCTCCACTGTTTTTCTATTCGCTTTTTCATTAATTTCCACTACTTTATGATTTCCTGCTTTATGTTTGCTTTGTTTAGTTTCCTCTTCTTTTTTCAGTGTAAAGTAGCAGGTTAGGTTATTGATTTAAGTTTATTTATTTTTGAGAGACAGAGTGTGAGCAGGGAAGGGGAAGAGAGGGGGGGAACAGAGCAGAGGATCCAAAGCAGGCTCTGAACTGATAGCAGTGAGCCCTTTATAGGGCTCAAGCTCACGAACTGTGAGCCCAAGTTGGATGCTCAACTGACTGAGCCATCCAGGCACCCCAGATTTAAGATCCTCTTTTTAAATACAGGCATTTATAGGTATAAGTTTCCCTCTAAGCACTGCTTTTGCTACATCCAAATAACACGGCAAAACTTTTCGTGTGTTTTATCTTTGCTTTTATTTACCTTGAACTATTTTTCAACTTTCCTTTTGCTTTCTTCTTCGATATGTTGGTTGTTTAGGAGCGTACTTTAAATTTCCACATGTTGATTTCTGATAGCGTCCTGTTGTGGTCAGAGAGTATGTTTTTGTATTATTTCTATCCTTTTAGATTTATTGAAGTTTGCCTTAGCATTTGATTTATCCTGGAGAACGTTCTATTGCCTTGAGAAGAATGTGCACTCTGCTGTCGTTGGGGGGGGGGGGTGTTCTCTAGATGCCTGTGAAGTCCAGCTGGCTTATAGTATTATTCGTGTCCTCTATTTCCTTGTTGGTCTTCTTCTTAGTTGTTCTATCTGTTATCAGATAGTTATCAGAAGTAGAGTATTGGAATCTCCAACTAGTCTCTTTTTCCATTTACGTCAGTTTTTGCTTCATGTGTTTTGGTGCACCTGTTGTTAGGTGCATATATAACTGTCATATATTCTTGCTGGATTGGCCCCTTTTATCATTATCAAATGCCTCTGTTTATCCCTAGTAGCACTGATACCAATACTTCAAACTGTCCTTCCCTTTAGGCCCCTGGAGGTTTTTAAATTCCAAGGCCATGAAATCTTATAGGCAATGCAATATTCAGGAGAAGTGAGAGGGGCGGGTTCACTTTTGCAACAAAGAGAGGAAGGGATACTGTGAACACAGAACCTGCATGAAGTCTCAACTGCTGGCCCATTTCAAAGGGGAGCAGCTCTGGGAAAGATTAGATTATTATGTTAAGCATCTGGAACCTAATGCTCTTCAAACTATCACTGTCCATGTACCCCTTGGAAAGCCCTTACATACAGATGCTGTAGACTCAAAGAGTGGGTGTGTGAGTGCGGGGGGAGAGGCAGAGTGAGGGAGAGAGAATCTTAAGGAGGCGCCACGCCCAACGCAGAGCCCAACACAGGGCTGTATCTCATAACCTTGAGATCACAACCCAAGCTGAAATCAAGAGTTGGACCCTCAACCGACTAAGCCACTCAGATGCCCCAATTAACGGCTTTATTAAGATATAATTTATACACCATAAGTTTAAACTTTTTACGTTACCAATTTAATATTTTCAGGCAACTTAGAGATACGTGTTCATCCCTGCTATCCAATTCCAGAACATGTTCATGACCCCCCAAAAAACCACATACTCCTTGGCAGTCTCTCATTTCCCTCTCCCCCAGCCCCTGATAAACACTATCTACTTTGTCTCTATTTGTCCATTCTGCACATTTCATGTAAACGGAATCACACAATGCGTTGTCTTTGGTGTTTAGCTTTTTGTCACTGAATATAACACTTCAAAGATTCATCCATGTTGTACAACGTGTCCTTTTACAGCTGAGTAATATCCCATTGCAGGACTATAACATATTTTATTTATCTACTCATCGGTTGATGGGTACCGGGGTGGTTTCACTTTTTGACTGTTATGAATAATGCTGCTGTGAACATTCATGTACAAGTTTCCGTATGGACATATGTCTTCATTTCTCTTGGGTGTATCTGAGGAGTCGAATCGCTGGGTCATGTGGTAATTATGTTTAACCTTTAAAGAAATTTTTTTATGTTTATTTATTTTTGATGGGGGCGGGGAGAGGCTGAGAGAGAGGGAAACACAGAGTATGAAGCAGGCTCCAGGCTCCGACATGTCAGCACAGAGCCCCACACAGGGCTCGAACTCACGAACTGTGAGATCATGACCTGAGTCGAAGTCAGACACTTAACCAACCGAAACACCCAGGTGCCCCAATATGTTTACTTTGGAGGAACCGCCAAACTCCTTTCCAAAGTGGCTGCACCATTTTGCGTTCCCACCAGTTGTGTAGGAGAGTTCCAATTTCTCCGTGTCCTAGTCAACACTTGCCACTGCCCATCTTTTTGATTGGATCCATCCTAGCAGGTGTGAAGCGATCGCTCATTGTTGTTTTGATGGGCGCTTCCCATATGGCACATGATGTAGAGCATCTTGTCATGCACGTACGGCATTTGTAGATTATCTTCGAAGAAATGTTTATTCAAATCCTTTGTGCATTGTGATAGTTAATTTTATGTGTCAACATGGTGGGGCCATG
This sequence comes from Acinonyx jubatus, assembly GCF_027475565.1. Lineage (NCBI taxonomy): Eukaryota > Metazoa > Chordata > Mammalia > Carnivora > Felidae > Acinonyx > Acinonyx jubatus. The sequence continues at coordinate 4,072,742 of NC_069386.1, read as the reverse complement.
GTGTCCAAATATTTAGTCAAATAGTATTTCGGATGTTTCTGTGAGGGTGTTTTTGGGATGAGATTGACATTTAAGTTGGTGGACTCTGAGTAAATCAGATTGCCCTCCATACCGTGAGTGCGCCTTATCCAATCAGCTGTAGAGCTTGACAGAACAAAGGTGGCTCCTTCTCACACACGAAGGACTTCCACCAGCAGATGGCCTTCAGACTTGAACTGCAGCACTGGCTTTTCCCTGGGTCTCCAGACTGCCAACCCTCCCTGCAGATTTTGCGTCTGCCAGCCTCCATGACGGCATGAGCCAGTTCCTTAAAATAAATGTCTCTCTCGCATTCTTTACACACTTACACGCACCTCCCTACTGGATTCGGTTTCCCTGGAGAACCTAATACACCCATTTTTAAATTGAGTTGTCTATTGTTGAATTGTAAGAGTTCTTTACATGTTCTAGATACAAGTCCTGTACCAGATGTATGATTTGCAAATATTTTCTCCCATTCTGTAGATGATCTTTTCATTTTCTTTTTTTTTTTTAATTTTTTTTTAACGTGTATTCATTTTTAAGAGACAGAGAGAGACAGAGCATGAGCAGGGAAGGGACAGAGAGAGGGAGACACGGAATCTGAAACAGGCTTCAGGCTCTGAACTGTCAGCACAGAGCCCGACGTGGGGCTCGAACTCACAAACTGCAAGATCCTGACCTGAGCTGAAGTCGGACGCTCAACCGACTGAACCACCCAGGCACCCCGATCTTTTCATTTTCTTAAAGGTGTCCTTTGAAGCACAGGAGTTTTTAATTTGGATGCAGTCCAATGTATCTATTTTTTTTTCCTTTTAGCTTGTATTTCTGGCATCATATCAGAGAAACTTACCTAATCCAAGGTTATTTAAATTTTTGATGAAAATTTTTAGATAATGTAAACGTTCTAAGGGAGTTTGCGAACAAAAAAAGTTTGAATACCACTAATACCACTAATCCACTAAAAAAAAACTAATCTTTTTTTTAGTTTAGAGAAGCTGTTTGTTTGTTTCATTTAACGGCACAAATCACAACGGGTGCAGTTGATGTCCAAATACCTGCCTAAATTTCTATCCACCAGACTGTTCTACTATTGGAATTAACCCGCACATGCACTTTATCAACAACATATTCCTACATAAAACCAGGAATTCTGTGAGCTACTTATCTTACTCTCTAATCTATTTTGAAAATAACTTAATTTAAATATAATTTATATACCATAAAATTTACCTGCTTTAAGTACACGATTCAGTGATTTTTAGTAAATTCTTCAGGTTGTACAACTATCACCACAATCCAGTTCCTAATGCCTCCATTAAAAATAAATTGTGTGTGGGGGGGGTGCGACTGGGTGGCTC